>NC_044497.1:46732775-47067775 GCF_902362185.1 Chanos chanos
TAACAGTCAACATAGCCAAACACATGTTGTGCTTGAAAGCCTGCGTGAAATATTTGCAGATTAAAATATTTTAAGCAAGGTTCCAGTCCATTTATTTCTCTATGAGTCTTGTTTTTTGCAAACAGGAAAACTATGATCTCAGGCAAAAATGGACAGGAAAAAAATAAAACTCTGGAAATGTGTCTCAGATGATCTAAAATGTTTTTAAACCTGTTTTAACAAAGTGTAACACCAAGCAAACGCGTCATAAGCTAGGTGTTGTTAGATCGGCAATAAAGTATAGCATAGTAATAGTATAGTATGGTAGTAATAAGATATCTCTATCTGAACAGATTTCAGTCAGCATTCAGGAATGGGACTGTCTGTTTTATCATTTAAATTGGATAGTTGAACTGCTTTAGCACAATAAATAAATAAATACATACATAAATAAATATGATCAGACCTTCTCGCATTAGAAGTCTGCAGTCTCACAAAGGCTTTCAGCCTATTAAGGAAGAGTATTACAACATATGGGAAGTTTTTGGATTGCACCCACTTACTCATCTGCAAGAAATGTACTGACGTGACAGAAAAACACACTCCAGAAATTCTGTAACTATGGAGATGCAGTAGAACTGTCAGTTGAATTCAGTAATGATGTTTGAATATTTTTTCCCCATAGACATCTCGGGCCAGGATTTGGTTAATTAAGAATAAGAGTACGACAGAATTGAATTTGAGGACAACCTTTTAAGGGTCAACTTGCGAACCCAAAGGATTTGTGTGCTTCAGAAATCACACAGAGTCTGATTTTCTTCTGCACATGTCAGCCTAATGTGTTGACAGATGGGTCTTTACCTTGGTCCGCCGTCTTTACCAGGCTCGTATCCAGAGTAATCCACCCACGCACTCACCTTTCAGTACACGCAACTTCTTTTAATGCTGAAACTGAGACAGTTACCCACTCTTTAGTGAGCACACAATAAACCCTGTCTGATACCCTAAGGCAGGCTTTTTGCCACCGCCAGAAAATGGACTCCCCCGTCTCATAAAAGACATGTAGGGGGTATAAGCACACAAAGAAAAAAACAGAGAGAGAGAGAGAGAGAAAAGGGGGCACATCTGGTCGCAGCGTGGAAGAATGTGAGAAATGTGTTGTGTTCTGTGCTTTGAGTCTAAAGTGCATTATGGAGATTCTCAGAGGCATTAGGGTATTAGATATGAAGTGGCCCTCTGCATCAAGCCCAAATTAGAACACTCAGGCCTCCTGCAGAGAAATGACAGCAGTTTGGCCAATCCCGACAGCACTTAGGACTCATTGAGGACGGTCTACTCTTACCCTGGGTATATCTCAACAGCACTACCAATTATGACCTATAGGGCTGTGAGTTTTCTCTCTCTCTCTCTCTCTCTCTCTCTCTCTCTCTCTATCTCTCTCTGTTGATCTCTTTTCTTTATCCTGCTCTCCATCTGTCTCTCCCTCCTCTCAAAAACCCCCAAACTCAAACATAGCCCCACGCTGAAGAAGACAGGCCTTAAATATGCTGAAATGTGGATGTTGATCTCCCAGTGCGTGTTTTACGGTGTCAAGCTGCAGTGATGCATATTAGGAAAATGAGACATGAAGATGAAGCACTTAATTTATGGAGAAAAATTTGACAGCAGTGTTCCGTGGCATAACAAGTCTATCCTCCTCAGAGCCAATTTACAGTCCATTAATCACCATCAAAAGTGCATATCTTCATATGAGTAGTTCTCCAATTACTGTAAGCTGTTAACTTTAATGAGCTTGTATCTTCAAAACAAGACTTAGTTTTAGTATCTGCACATGAGGTCAAAATAAATAAATTCATTGCGTGCTTTACGACTGGAACATTAAGGTTTAGTCCAAAGATAAAACAAAAGTTTTGCCTGTCATTAGGCATTACTGTTTTTACATGCTAAACCAACCGATAAACATAGCCCGTGCTGGCAATACTAGTCAGCACCTTTCAGGTCAGATGAATCCCAAAAGCCCATTCGTTTTATCTCAGTACAAAGAGCCCAAGTGTCGCAGCTGCAAAGTATATAATACACACATGTGCACAGGAAGGTAACAGAGACAGGTTGGACCTGCCCTCCTCAGACTCTCATAGACAGGGCAACCAAAAGGGAAATATCAGTATGGTACTCTCTGAGCTCGGTGACGGTCCTTGTTTTCGGGTTGGGGAGAGGGCACAAAAGATGAGTTATTGTTTTTGCATGTTGCCGTCACAGGCTGCATAAATAAACGGGTCCGAAGGGATGTGAGCTCAACGTGCTCACTCCACAGCTGTCCCAGACTCGCGTGACCCACACAGATTTATAAACCCCTCTGGAAGCAGTGCATGCTGGGAATGGAGGGGGGGGGGCACTCAGTGTCCATCGCATTACGGGGCCAGACAGGGAATTCAACTGAAGTAGATTGTGCTTTTTGTCTTAGCTAGTGCCGTCGGCTTGTTTTGCCTGTGCGTCTCTCTGCTCTTCTGCGCAATGAGCTGTTTTGTGTTGTGCATTGGTTTGAAGTGCCCTGTGTAATCGCTTCATGGATCCACTGTGGTCAGCAGCAAGTCTGTCTTTGATGTGCTGTTCTTGACAGCAATTTTTCTAGAGATGTGTTGTCCTGTGGAGTCTTGAGTGAGTGTTGTGTTGTAATGTACCATGCTGTTCTGTGTGTACTGTGCAGGTCATTTCTGAGTCATTAGAGGCTGTTCAGGAAGCACATGGTTACTCAGTCTCATATTAAAGGACACCATAGTGGTGTTTCCAACCTTTCTGACCACCATCTTTTATTCTGCCCCACAGAGTAACTGATCTGTGCACCTCTGTTCTTGTGCATGGCTACATGTTTAGCCATGCTCTGGCCAATGAATGTTTTAAAGGGTAATTATAGTGGGAGTCGTCTAGCAGGGGTGACCGGGGTCATGTTAATCTGCCTTTTCTCTGGGGATCCTCGTAATCTGATATAGATCAACAAGGGAAATTAAATAAGAGGAAAGTGCAGGTGCCACCATGCTTACAAATGACCTCAGACTGGCACTTCAGTCGTGTAGTGTATGTGTGTGTGTGTGTGTGTGTGTGCGCACGCGTGTGTGTGTGTGCGTGCGTGCGTGCGTGTGTACGTGTATTTGTGTGTATGTGTGTGCGCACGTGTGTGTGTAGTGAGTTTGTGCTTGTGAAACAGAATATGCCATCCAGGCAGAACACCTGTGTGTGTTTGTACCTCATCGTCTATGAATCTCTGCTAACTCTGGAACAGCCGACTCACAGCATCACCTTTCAATCCAAACACATAGTGAAGGAAACTATCAAGGTGTTTCCTCATAGTAATGAATGCTATACCACTTTGTCCACAAATGTGGACAAAATTTGTCACGGTTGTTAAATAAGACAAAAACTGCTTATGAGAACTCTAACACTTGTTCTTCCCCAAAGATCACCCATAGACAAACACTATGTCAGTTTATAGATCTCGTGTCAGTTGAAACACAAGCACCTGTGTGTACGGCAGTTTGGTCTCAACCTTCTGTAGCTTCAGTAAAAAGCCTCCAGAGTGCAGTGTGGATCAGTAACTTAGGACAGCACACAGACAGAGCTTTGCAAAATGAGGTAGCTTTTAGATTAATCATTGTGAAATATTGACTGGAGGTGTTGTGAACAGAGATTGGTCCTAATGTTGATCAGGGCAGAAGAAGTTCTTATCTACTTCTGTACTTCCCAACAGGCGCTGTGCAGCTGTGTTAAAGTGTCCCATTTTTTATAACAGCTTTTTTCTGGGAACAGCCTTTTTTAATTATCTCCCTCTTATAAGCTCTCCTCGTCTCTATCTTTTGAAGTCCCCCCCCGCCCTTTCTCTCTCTCTCTCTCTCTCTCTCGCTCCATTTCTCTCTCTCTCTAACAGTGATGTATCAGCAGCTCTCTCTAAACCACGGACAGATTTTGGTCAGAGGAGCCGTTATTTCTCTGGCTGAACAATTTGACCTTCTCTAATCCGTTTGAGCCTTGCGTTAAACCTCAAGAGACCTACACCACATCTGGGTTTCCCCAGTGCACAGTGCCCCATCAGACCTGGCTTTGTTCGATGCGTTCACTGTCGCCCACCATCAGCCTAAAGAGTGAACTCAGCAGTTCAGGGGTGAGGTCATCAGCTCAGCCTGGACTGGGTAGGACATTAACAGTGAAGATAAATGCACAGAGTGTTTCATGCAAAAATTCTGGCGCATGGAAAATGAGACACATGTATCAACTTCATACTACACTTTTCCCTCGGTTGGACAAAACGCATCAGCTCTCTCACATTACATCATCTCAGTTAGAGTAAAATATAAATGTACAAATTTATGTGTGTCACTCGTCTTTTTTTTTTGGCAGAGTAAGGATTGGATGAAGCATATTATTCAAACAGAGTAATTAGTTCTTTCAAATAATGTTTGTTTGCTGGTTAGCCTTCCTTTTAAAAATAGAGTGTACTGAAGTGCATGCGCATGCATTTGAGAGATTGCTCTGTCGCTATGCTCTCTATAATGGTAGAGACAGTTTGTTCTGAGGGGGAAAGGTCTGGGCTCTGTCAGAGTGGCAGGTCAGAACAGCTTTGACAAAGGTTACGCTGATATTGTGAGTGTCTCAGAGGCTCCGCATTCATTCATGTCACGTTATAAAATGCTTAAGTCATTGACCTTATCTGTAAAAAAAAAAGGGCCACTTTTTCAAAACACTTTTTAACCTATTTGTGTAATGCTGTTTTTTGTGACTTTGATTCTCATGTGAATGTCTGGCACAATAAAATAAAGTGGAGTGGCTGACTACATACTTAGTTTGTGGTGTGTGTTTCAGTCTGTGGTTTGTGCAGTGCGAGTGAATTTGTGTGTGATTATAAATTACTCTCTGTAATAGGCTTAATCTGACCTTTTTTTTCTACTGAGTGAACATATTCTTGGACCTAAGCCTGGCACTCCTTAGCTAGACCTGTTAATGGTTCGAAATGAGGGTTTCACATAGCATCTGTTGAAACCATATGCTGCCATATATTGTAAATAAAACTGCAAAATGCCATCATTAAAAACAGATTTGCTGTTTTGGAATTCTGCATAATGTGGTTTTATGACCGTAAGTGATAATATTACACAGAACAAATGTATGTATTCATTTCAAACACAACATAGTGTAACGTTGTAATAGACATAGATGGATGTTGAAGAGAAAGCGCCTCTGAAAGGTAGCAATATCTATAGAGTCACTCCCTAGCGTTCAAAGATTTCCACCTCTTCATGATTTTAGTTTCAGTCTGCCTCATAGGTTTGCTTTATCCAGAGGAAGCTGTTTCAAAAAAAAATTTCAGTGTTCAATGAAATGTCAAGACTCAAAAATGACCAAATTAAAGCTACCAATGGGACTGAAATTTGACTATAAACAGTGCAGCAAGTCAATAAATACATCTCCAAAAATATTTTCTGAAAATTGAAACCTAAACACAGACCCACAGGACAGCAGTGGATAGTCTTTCTCTCCTTTGCACTTTCTGTTGTGGTTTGTTTGTTTTGTTAGGGGCATTTTACGACCTGTTTATTTATTGAGGCTGTGTAATGCCATAAGTACACAGGGCCCCACAGGGATATGGCCGTGAGATTAAATAGTGACTCACAGCAAGACAGCCTCATTTCAACTCGCTCTGCCTCTCGGATGCATGTTTGTTTGTAGATCATTGTATGGACCTAAATGTACTCGTCATTTTCACGTGTCTATAGCTTTCATGCCACTGCGTGCGTTTGATTTTTTGGTTTTTGGAACGTGTGGACTAAAATACATTGGTAGCAGTCCGTAGCGTATATTTTTGCCAGTGTTTGTATGGAGTATCTGTTTCTGGCATATTTATGTGTTTTGAATGGATAGCGAGAGACCCTGAGATCTCCCAGGCCCGTGTGCGTGTGTGTGCGCGCGTGTGTGTCTGTGTGTGCGTGCGCGCATATCTGTATGTTCGGTGGGGGTAGCAGTGTGGGCGGGCAAGCATGTGAGAAAATCACATTCACCAAATCCTCACACATGCAAACCTATCAACACCACACACTCATGGCTATAGATTTGTGACTCTCTGGAGCTTACACATGCTTGAGCATGGACCATTCTCTTAGCCTCTGAGCTCTCTTATCTGTTTCTCACCATCACTCCCAGCAGTAGTGAATTAGCAGCTAGTGGGGTGCTGCAGTGCCTGCAGGGAATTTTTTTTTTTGCTTCTCCATTGCCAATCCAGTCCCCCTGACAGAGCCTGCTCAGATACTAAATTAAAACCAGTTTGAGACAGAGTCATCAGTGCAGTCTAGGAAAGTAAAGTGAAAAAGAAGACAGTGATGTCATAAAGGAATCAATGGAATCCTACATAGGAGCCAATAGAATGTTGAACTTCATTTAAATCAGTGCAAATTTCAGCTCCCAGTGTAGTGGTTCCTTCCAGGAGAGCATTAGAACTTTCTCTCCTGCTCTTCATAGGATATACTGTTAGGTTACAAGTAGTGCTGGAAGGCAGTGTCGTAAATCCGTAGATCAGCAGCAGGGGGGAAAAAAAACCATGGTTCTGACTTTTAAGGTGGTCCTTGAACACTCAGTTAGCTTTGATAAATAGTGAACAGTCTTGATGAATGGTTTTATGGGAATAAATGCAAGCACTAATCTGCTTGTGAGGTACAAAACATTAGTAGGGTGTAATTAAACAGTTCATCCATTTCACATGGATATAGCTTTAAATAACTGTGCCTTTTAAATGCTCATTTGTCGGTCGTTAAAGTTAACAGATGCACCCATTATTTGGAGGCAGAGTTGATGTAATTGAACTTAAAATGACCAAACAGGTGGCTTTCATTTAATGACTTCAAATACTATGTTTCACACCAAGCAAGTTTCATTAAGAGGTGATTAGTCTGCTCTAATTTCGGAGGGTGTTCTGTGTTTGTGCTTCTTTTCTTTGTGTGTGTGCACATGTGTGTGTGCTTACGTGTGTGCATGTGTGTGTGCTTTCAAATGCACCTGAATATCTCTTGCAGTCCCCAGAATGACTAAATAAGTGATATTTTGAAATTTTACTTTGATGATGAATAGTTTGCTTGTTCTCTGTGTAACCCACTGAAATAAATATAACTGTAGTTACATCAAGTGAGTGTATGGCAGTATTTTCAGCTGCTGATGCCAGTTTAGACTGCTGACTTGGGATACCAAATGAAAGAGGACTGTTTTTAGTGTTTAGTTTATATGTTGCTGTCAAATCCCAAACAATACAGACAGAAAAACAAAGACATAGTCTTGAATTGTGTCCTACATAGCCCTATTCAGAGAGACAAAAACTCTCAACAGCACCATCTAGGGTGTAATATGTTTATGGATGATGGATGTTAAACAAGCGTACAGTTTGTGGCTTGCGGGAGTTTAATGCATACATCAAACAAAACCCATAAAGATTTTCCTCTGTGTGTTAGACCACCAAAGAGGCCCCTTTTATTCAAACCATACAGAACTGGAGCCTGACACAACCATGCAACCTATTGCTTTTTTCTGTGGTTATAGAGTAGATATCTGGAAATGAATTAGCGGTTTGTATTTCATTGTCTTTGGTGTAGTTATAACTATTATATCATTGTTATTAACAAAGCCTGTGTCAGATCATGCTCTTGCTATAATTAAATTAAGGGGCATTCCGTGTGAAAATTGAACAATTTTACCATGGGGAAAGCTCAACTTGAGGAAGGATTGTTGTCATAAAAATTTTTCTAGAAGTTTTGATTATTTGTTTTAGGCAGAATTACTCCTGCTCTGTGTGTTGCACCCATATCTTTTTTAAATTTATGCCCTCTTACATATAATATTCCCATGCTAAAATTTTATTTTTGAAACTGCACCTGTTTTCTAGTATATTCTTGTTAACTTCTATTTATGTCATACACCTATTACAACTGGCTCTGATTTTGTGTAATAACTCATCATAATACTTGTTATAAAATAATATAATTAACCCTTGGCGTCACTTGCCACACTTTGTCAGTTTGGCATCCAGTCACTGCTAAGCTTTCAGGTTGAATTCTGACTTTACTTTACACTATGTCTCTTTGGCTCACGTGTGCTGGCGCCAAGCATTTGAGAGATTACCCAGAGTGCAGTGGCTCACTCCTGATGACAGGCATGTGTTGGCATCGGCTGTTGAACTCAGGATAGGGAGGGATGACATCTTGGGAAGGGAGGGAGAGACCCATGTTTACAAGAACTGTTCTTCATCAGAGGAGAGGAAGGGAGAGATGAAGACAGGAAAAATATCTAAGAATATCTAAGCCATATATATATATATATATATGTCAGTAGTGTGGACTTTTGTGAGAATAATTTAAGAAGTTGTATATTCTGTTTGTTATCTACACTAAAGAAAGGCAGTAGGAAATGCAAGATAGTAATGTTTTTAATCCTCTGAGTTCTCTTATGCAATATACTACAGTGCAGCTGTCCTCTCATTGCAGCCTCAGCAAAACCAAGGGGGAAAAAAAATCTCTTGACTGTTTTGATGAATGTTATACACAGCATTTCCAAATGTTTGTTGTTTTGCACAATTGCAGATTTGCACTATTCAGAGGTTGTACAGAGGATCTGTCTTTGTTGCTTTGATTACATAAAATTATGAATCTGATGAGTAATGTAGTTTGAAAAGACGTTTTTAAGATGAGTCCTCTTCAGAAATCACAGTGTTGTTGGGAAACATTTTGGGTAGGGGTATTAGATACATAGTGTTGAAATGAGTCATATCTGTTTTGAGTGAGGCAGTTAGTTGCAGCTAGGGAATGTGGAAAAATGAAAGAGTGTTCCGCACTGAGCAGCGACTGGTTATAATTTAACATGTTACCTTGGATGTGAAGAGGCCACAATAGGCCAAAATAACGCTCGGGGACCTGGCCATACACATCTGGCTGCGTTAAAGTGTAGACATGGATATCACATTATAGTAAATTATGATAATCGCAGAAACAGCAGAGAAGACTTGGTTATCAGTCACAATAAAGCTAAAGTTCTATTTATGACTTTGGAACCACTTCATATGCAACGTTTCTGACCTTCGCTTTAGTTTCGTAACTCAGAGAACTTAAATGTTTATGATTGTAATGTATACCTTTTTCATTTTTCCAGGAAGAAGTGTTGTGAGGGCTATAAGTTTGTGCTTGGACAGTGCATTCCTGAAGGTAGGGAGCTTTTTCTGCCCAATTTGGATGTCTTTCAGCTGAACCTGTTCCGATATTTTTGGAAGCCTTTTCCCATGTCCCATATGTGTCCTAAACAGAGTTGTAAAGAGTTTCTCTTGAAAAAAAATCTGTGTACACTGAAATTATGTGGTCTCAACTTTTAAGAACATCTTACAAAGGTTTCCAGTATTTCTGCAAATATAGCAATTATTTGATTGTTGTGGGATTTCTAGAGTTGTTTTTTTTTTTATCCCATATGTTTACACATGAATAAAAGACATACTTTTATGTCTTTGGATTATGGTTTCAAACCACCAGTTTGTTTTTACTCATAACTGTCAGATTCTGGAATTTGAATATCAGTATTATATCCCAAATCTTGCCAGTTGGTGCAGTGTTAAGCACAATAAAAACATTCACTCTGCTGATATATTCCAGAATGTTCACAGTGTGTTTCTGTATGACTGTACTGGTGTCCTTGCCTGCTCCTGTTGTGCTGATGAGAAATGCAAAGCTTTGTTGGAATGAGAAAACTTCCTTTCCCAGGCTCTGATACACTACCCCATGCTGCGCAGGTGTATGCATACCTCTTTTTGAAGTAAATTAGTGTTTAAAGTTTTGCTTAATGGCTGTTTAGACTATATATTTACTTTTTCAGAAACAATTTGCACAGGTTGCAAATTAAACCTCTAAATATTATAACTATATCAAAACCAAATTCTCATAAACATTTTTTTTACAGGCATGTAAAATTCATCATTTATAAAATGTTCCTCTAAACATGTTGTTTTGTGTTTCCGTGTGTGTGTGTGTGTGTGTTTCTGTGTTTGTGTGTGTGTGTAGATTATGATGTGTGTGCTGGTGCCCCCTGCGAGCAGCAGTGTACAGATCATTTTGGCCGTGTGGTGTGCACCTGTTATCCTGGTTATCGATATGACCGCGAACGCCATCGAAATCGTGAAAAACCCTACTGCTTGGGTGAGACTTAGAACAACTGTCTTAGCAACCCCATACTATCCCTCCTTATTCAAGAAAAATATAATGTAACACATGACTTTTCCATAACTTACTGTCCTGTTGGTGTTATTTGCACACAAATGGTTATCCATGAAATGTGAAAGTATTTAAGGAAAATAATGATTCATTGATCTGCCTTTGGCCTTAATGATTGTTAGAGCATTAAAAACACATTTTTGGCACTCATTGGTAAAAAGTTGGCTGTGTTATTATCTTTTCCTCCTCAAACCATTAGTAAAAATTAAGATTCATTAGAGACATCTTGGCCCAGCTTTAAATCTACATTCCAGTGGATCCAAATGTACTGGGTTGGTCACTGCTGTGTTTAGTTCAGACCATGCATACACAGTCTATGCTCTGTCATATGAGTTATTATCATGCTGAATTTGGCCCTATAAAGTTGGCACAGTATAGATACTGTAAAGGAGACAGGATCACTTAGAATATCTGTGTTGGACAAGTGGCACAAGTCCATCGAAGTGAATAGTTTGGTTGTCTATTATCACTGTGAAAACTTTTGAACAGATGATCCCTTTTTAGATTAAATCAAGTTCTGGACATACTGCCCTTTTTTAAAATAGTGATATGGTACATTTGTTGAAATTGTGTTTGGGTGAGCCAGCACAAGAGAGATTGCAGGAAGAAATGGAAGGTTGGACATTGTGAGATATATCGGAAATGTCTCCCACTATCTGTATATTAACACATATGCCAATCTGTTTTTACATCTCTGTGCTAGGTTTGAAAATGACTTCAATATCAATACTGAGTGTTTTTGTAGGAACTATAGCTGCCAAACTCTGAATCCACTATAACAGTATCGCGTTTTGTGAAGGAAGCAGAGCTTCATTTTAAATGCCAATCTCACAAAAGAACTCAGTAAGCCAACAGAGACGTCTTTGTGTTTTCTTTCTTTCACTCCCTCTTTTTCCCACTCACTCTTTCACTCTCTTCTTGCCTTTAGACATCGATGAATGTGCCAACAAAAACGAGACAGTCTGTTCACAGATCTGCGTCAATACTCCGGGAAGCTACAGGTGTGAGTGTGAGAAGGGTTTCTTCTTGGAGGACGACGGGAGAACATGCACTCAGGGTCAAAAACGTGAGTTTACACCCAGGCCTGAACCCCTTTCTCTGCTCCATTAAAGCCTCTGGATAAACTTGTGCCTAAAAAGTCTGGCAGATGAGGCAAGAATCAACTGTGAGATTTGGCTAAGTACGCCTGGTAATCATTACACCTTCCATCCCAATGCTTGTCATAATAATCTTCTCACTGGCTGAATGCTGCCCCCTCCCCCATACGCCTGTTCGGTCCAACGAACATTCCGAACTGGACCACGGAAAAACCAGCTGCCCCAGATTTTGGTCTAAATGAAGCAGTCAGAGTTTGCGATTTGCTGCTTCCTCCCAAGAGCTTGTCTTCCATCATTCATACTGTCATACTGAAGCGCTTTAGAATAAAATGCCGTGAAACACATTGATTGTTTAGTATTTTTCCAAATAAAAATTGCTTGAACAGTCCCTAAAGACCATTTATCAGGCTTTGTGGCCGCACACACTTGTGCTGATGATGTCAGTACATTTTGGGGCTGAATCATAGCTCGTTTGTGCCCCAAACTCTCCCCTTTCTGTTATTTCAGTATTTTATATGCGCCCCTCAGTTCCTCTGAGAACAGCTTCAGTATTTTGGCAGTTTTTGGACTGAAGGCCTACCAACCTCAGAATGCTTCCCATACTTATGATCTCTTGGTGATCCAGTCTTGAATCAAACTCTTTGAAATATAAAGCTTTCACACATCTTTCAGTAAGTGCTCCTAAGATCAGACATAGTTCATACCACCTACTCTTACAGACTGACACATTAACAAGTCTGGCTTCCTACTCCCTTGTAGGAAGTCTGCTGACCCATCCCATTGGGTCTCAGGTAATGACTCAGAGTAGCCTGTTAGCATCTGTCAGCTTTGCCACTCATTCTCCCTCAGGGCATGTAAGTCTCCCATATGTTATTTCCTCTGAGCGGGTCAGTGAAAATGCATGAGGCAGCAGTGCGCCCGCATGATCAACTATGAGTTACCACGTTCCAGACGTCACAGAGCACAAAAACAGAAGTGACCACAAGACAGATCTGATGAAGAAATGTGTGTTAGTAATCAATGCAGGTTTTGGGAGGGGGCAGGAAAAGCAAACTACAATCCCTTTTTTTTCTTTTTCTTTTTCTTTTTTTTTTTTAGCAGATAAGGATATTATCAGTGAAAGATTTGGAAATAAGTGATGTATCTATTGCAATATTACACAGGCACCTATTTTAACAGCACCTGTTTTATCTGCCTGAACTCTTACATGCTTGTTATTGCTTAGCAAACAGGATTTGATTGTGTCACATCACTGGAATCTCTCAGTACTCAGTGAAATGTTGTTGTCCGGGCCTTTTCCTGACAGCTCCACTCTTTGAGAAGTCTGATAATGTGATGAAGGCTGGGACATGCTCTGCTACGTGTGAAGACTTCCATCAGATTAAGATGACTGTACTTCAGCTTAAACAAAAGGTAATGGTATCGACCCGGCTTTACACTCAGTGAGAGTACAAACCTCAGTATCAACACTATGTCATCTTTGATTTTTGTCAGCAAAATAGAAAAATACACGTATACAAAAATGGGGACCCACAAGTTTCCGCAGTCAAAAACACCCATGATACCTTTAATCAAACTTACTGTTAAATACAGTTATATCATCATTCAAATAGCTCGGTGTGCAAACCTGCCTATGTAGCAGGAATAAGCCTGACTCAAACTATAAAGGTCCGTTGGGATGCTTTAGTGAGTTTATAGTATAGTAAAAATGATTGAAACAACCTTGAATAGCTCAGTTGGTTGGTGGTGTGACTTATGTGTGTCCTTGCAGAGTAGCGGTACATCAGGATAAACTAAGCAGTGTGGAACATGGACTGGGGTAGAGTTCCAGGCAGAAACAGTCAAACCCAATTTGAACAGTCCTCTGTCAGCAAGCCTACTCAACACCCTGTGTGTTAAAAGTGATATATGACTCAGCTGTGTGGTCGCTCGTAGGCAGAGGTGGGCTGAAAACAAGAAAGAAAGAAAGGCAGAAAGAAAGAAAATGAAATAGAAAAGTGAAGAAAGAAAAGTGAAATACTTCTCATGAAAGAAAACACGATAATAAGATAAAATAAGTTGTAGTACTCAGTGTACTGACTTTGTGTTTTGCTTCACTCCAATGGTAGCATTTAGATTGATCTGAAGATTTGCAATAGGCTTGAAAAAGACACTTGGATAACAAGAGAATGATTATTAGTTTGGAAGCTATGCAAAAGAAATGTCAATTAAGAAACTCTCCTCCTTCCACACGTCACCAAAACATCTGTAAAACCATTTTTAAGGTCCGTTACCACTTATGCCGCTGCACGTCACAAATGACTTTAGTGAAAATTTCAAATTCAAATGAACAGAAATGGAGACAAATCATGGTAAAATTGTGTGTGATCACACCTTTGCACTGACATTCATATGGATTTATGAGTCACGCTTAAGGCCTGAGGTCAGCTGTTATACATGGATGTCCATATGTTGTGCTCTGGCACTGAGACACAGAGGTCAACAGGTAATGAATACCTTCAGTTCCCCCCACAGACCCCTCTGCCTTTTGAAGTGGAGCGAATGGCTGAGAGTGACCGCTGTAAAAATGGAAAGAGATCTCTGACAATGCGTCTGCATTATTCAGAAAGATTTCCTGTTTTTGTGGCTCCCAAGTTCACAGATGTTAGAGCTTATGGATCATCTTACATGCCAGGAGGGCGTTTGTTTTCCCCGTGTACTTTGTTGCTGTAAAATACCTCATGAATTTGTCATGTTGTCTTGCCTGGTAATTCATTCCTGAACATCTACAGCAATAGCCAACTGTGTAATGTCAATAGTCCCTTTGACACGTTTCTGATGTTTGGACATTATCCCTGCAATTGTAATTGTGATTTAGCCCTCAAAAAGATCTGGAGTCCACCAAGCAGCAGATGCTCCAGCACAAAACTCAAGAGAGTTTGTGAGGCACAAGTGTTCAAGTCAGCCCAACAAAACCCTAGAAGAGGCAACTTTGACATTGATAGAAGTTGACATGAAGGTATTTTTTTATGGAACTGACTTCAAATCTTTAATTCTTTAGATAGCCATGTTACCAAGCAATGCTGACACCAGCAAGCAGATGACCAAGGAGAAGGTGCTGACATCACACTCTTTTCTGCCTGGACCTCCAGGCCAACCCGGGCCTCCTGGTGAGCCTCAGGAAGATGACATTCGGTTGTTTAGTTTACACATGCTTCTCTTATTATTGCTATTTGGTAAATGTGTTGCTGATTCAACACTCATAGCCAAAGTTCATTCCCAACTTAGCTGGAGACATCCATTTAAGCACCTGATTATCATTTCATGTTGTATTCAACTCTGTTGAACATTTGCATTCCTGACTGGACCGAACCACTGAACCACCTCACTCTGCTTTCTCTTATTTATCCATTAGTCAGTGCTGAATGAATAAAATCAAATATCAAACTCTCATTAGCCTGAGTCTCCAAGTATGGCATCAGTGACTAATCTCAGGTTGCCATCCACCCAACTGGATTTATATACATACCACTGTCATTTCTTCAGTGTCTTTCAGTGTGTCTAACTTTCTGTTTTGGCTTTCTCTCACTAATGTGCTCTCTCTCTCTCTCTCTCTCTATCTCTCTCTCTCTCTCTCTCTCTCTCTCTCTTTCTCATTCAGGGGTTCCAGGGCCTAAAGGTTCTCCTGGACCCCCAGGAATGATTGGTCCTCCAGGACAGCCTGGGCCCCGGGGTCTAATGGGGCCAATGGGACCCTCACCAGATTTATCCCACATCAAACAGGGTCGTCGTGGACCTGTGGTAAGCACTATTTCCGAGTCACATACTGTAGCTAGCCAGTCATGACAGCCATATCTCTATCCCATACAGTAATCAGGCAATAGTAAGGATCAATATGAAATCCAGAGGTGACCACCCATATTCACATGCTGTACATTGTTTCCCCATAGTGTATCTCGGTTAGAACATATCGTTACACACTAAAATATGGTGAAAATGGCTAATGATAAAGAGACTAACATAGTCTGATCACATTTTTGACACAGAGACAAATACTTGCCCAAAAGTAGTTCAAAAATTGTATACAAATGGTGTTCAAGTGTCCCCAATCTATACATACCTATGTAGTCACGGGTCACACAGTTGTAGTAGGACCTACATGTGATTAGCGGCTGCTTTGTTTAAACACAGTTCTTTGATAAATCAAGTGAAAGGCTTACTTCATCTTCTCTGTATTTATATGTGGGCCAGCAGACACAGTGAGCCGTGCAGATGTAGTCATTTAATTCTTAGACACACTGATGTTAACCTCACTAGGCTAATCACCAGGTATATCATTTAGACACAAATGTGTAATCTCCCTCAGGAAACATTATTGAAGTTCATGTCCATGACTGTTAGGAGGTTTTGAGTATACTCAATGTTTATTTTACATGGAGGAAGTGTCAAAACAGGTTTGTTTAATCTATATCAGATGAATGTTTTTATTCTAAGATCAAATCTATTTATTAAGTATCTAGTGACTGACCAAAACAGAAAAAAAAAATCTTAGGCTTATCTCTCGTGCTTTGACAAAATGTATTTTCGTACATCAAAAATATTTTCTTTATGAGATTAAAAATGGACAAGATAATAAACACCCCCCACATGCACAACCACAAAAATCATGAAAGTCAGGGAAATAATTTTTGGACTTCCTCCTTAATTCTAAATCAATTACTTAGGGTAATAGAATCACATTAGCGTGTAGTTTTTGAAAAAGGAGGTTAACCCCCCCCCACCCCGTTATGATCAGCGGGGCCTCGGGAACAGAGTGCGGCTTAGTTGTCAGACTGTGCCCCAGTAGAGTCACCTCTGCCTGGGCTTGCGCAGGGACACGTGTCCTGGGTGTGACCTCATCAGCTGGGTGACCTGCAGGATCTCTGGTGGGCCTGGGATGGAGCTGCAGCTGCACAGGGAGAGAAAAACTGGGACAGTAACTCAGGACCTTCCATCAGTCCCTTTCTTTTATGTGTGTGTATGTGTGTGCGTGTGTGTGTGTGTGCGTGTGTGAGAGAGAGAGAAAGAGAGCATTTAGGTGTTTCCTTTTTATTTTTCTAAAATGTTTCTCAGAATCTCTTTTTCTCCACCAATTTTAGTTCTTTCACTCATTCTCTCTCTCTTCTCATCCTTGCCTGTGTTATTTCATCTTTGTTTGATGTACCTCCCATAGCAGACTTGGTAGTAAGCCAAGTGACCCCATTGCCACCAGTCACAATGCTTTCAAAGTCCTTTGTGTGTGTGTGTGTGTGAATCTGTGTGTGTGTGTGACTCTGTGTGTGTGATGATAGATGATAATGGGGATAGCAGGGAAAACACTGAAGGTATTACCATTCATTTAATGTTTTCTTTGGCCTGTTCAACTGGAGAAGTCCAGTAGAGTCCAGCAGTTAACTTGTCTGTTTGTGCCAGCCTTGTGCTTTTAATGTGTTGCTCCTGAACACAAGAGTGTGTGATGTCCCAGAGGAAAAACACATATGTGTTGAAGCTGAGCTGTATGATAATTTATGGATGCTAGATGCAGAAACATTAAACCCTCAACACTTCTGATTTATGCCTTTCAGCATTGTTATATAGTATATTGTGTATGGTTTGATGTATTGATCTTTTGCATTTTGCAAAGGTTGTGCTTTTACTGTTTCTCACTGATTAATTAACTAAAAGTGTGTGTTGTGTATTCTGCATGGTAATTTGTATGCAGTGTATATGTGTGAGAGAAAGCACATTATGAAACGATGTGTATTTGAGAGTGTACATTATGCATTGTTCTTGTGACTGTTGTCGAACAAGCCAAAATGTGTCCCTGTGCCTTATTGCTGTGCCTTCTGAGGTATGCAGCATACTAATGTTTTTAAAAAATTTCAAACATACTGTGTATAGTTACTAATTCTGACAAATGATATGTTAATGTGATTTTGAGTAGTAGAGAAACATGTAAGGTGATCGGGTATTTGATGTGGTTTTGACTGGTAAAGAAATATGTGAGGTGAATGAATATTTGGCGTTTGAAGCCATCACAGTCCTTGAATTTTTCTTCCTGTTCAGAAAAACCAATCCAGAATATTTTAACTTGTGACACTTTGTTATTTGGAGATATGAAGTGTTCTACAAGTTGTTTGTCAGGCTGGAATGCAGTTCTCCGACATGTCATTTTTGAAATGGTGTTTTTCTGTCTGTGCAGGGTCCTCCTGGTGCTCCTGGCAGAAATGGTATGAAGGTATGTTAAGGACTTCTTTTGCCCCCCCCCTTCCATTTCTCCCAAGTCCCACGCTTTGCCTGGGACTGTTTTCTGTCAGTGGAATGTAAATATTTTGAAAAGTTGGATAGGGATAATTAAAAATCTTCAATGAAATCAACCCCAGGGACAGAATGATCTAAAGGATTAATCAAATTACTATTCAGCGAATGGCGAACTCACTGTGTTGTTGTATTATAAATTTAGCTACGCAGAAAGCATGTTGCTATTCTAAGTATGTTTACTCGTGTAAGTGTTTCACTTTCGATAGTCTTTAAGATTATATCTGCAAAGGAGAAACTGTTCTTGAACGAGATGTCATCTCAACTTCAGTTAAGTGCATAACGTACAGATGTAGTTCTAAGATGTAACATGCACAAATTTGGAAGTCACAACAAGTTAGACTGCGGTGGTCCGCCTTGCTGCAGAGCCATGAATAAAACATTTAAGTGAGCTTTCTCAGGATGTCCTGCAGCTTTGCTTTTGCTTATTGAAGTGTTAAACATTATTTCCTGTCATATAAGGATCACCATGCTTTCAGATATTGAGGTTAATGTTCTACATGTTTGTTCTAATTTCATTTTAAGCAGCGTCTGAGTGCAGAGCACTTCAGGGATATATTAAGAATGATATTTCAGAATGAGATATGACTCTAAAATATCATAGTCTTGAACCCCAGTGCCAGAGACCAGGTTTTTTTATGAGTGCGCTCTCCAAAAGACTGTTTAGTTAGATTACAATTTGCATTAGAATCGGCTTAAGGTTAAACCTCGTTGTCTGTGTGTCTTCGGTACATGTTTGTGTGGAGAGCTTTTATGTTATGTTTTTCAGTTTCTCAGCCACAAATCAAGAACAGCTGGCATAACTTGCTACCTTTGTATGAACCCCACAAACCCTCTATAATGCTGCTAGCCTTGTCATGTGGCATGTCTGGTACCTTGCACAATTCCTCAGACTAAATGAGCTATATATGTTGAAGACTAGTGGTCCACATTAACTTTCTTAAGATAACATTTATACAAACTAGTCTGTTTAAATCAAGCCCATCTGGTTTAATAATACAGGTCAGTTACAATGTAAAGAGTCTAATTTTTCGATTGTGGTACATCTAGCAGTGGAAGAAGTTGAAGGTCGAAAGAAAGTATAAGTTTCCACAAAAGCCCACTTTATTTTTTCACTTGTTCTCTTGTTACGAAGAGATATCCCATAATAATTGTACCGTAGGAGCTCTCAGGGCTTCTTCACTGTAATCCTGCTAACCCAAATATTTGTTTGGATCCTCCAGGGGGAGAGAGGAGTTCCTGGACTTCCCGGACCTCCAGTAAGAGAGCCCTTATCATGCCACTGCTCATGATGTATCTGTTAACTGTCCTTACGCATGTAGACATATATACACATGCACACACACACACACACACACACACAAACACATATACACACATGTGCATGTATACACAGAGAAGCACACTCACATAATCATGAAACTCTGTCTGGCATGATAGCGTAGTAGTTGATGTGACTTTGTTCCTCATTTTGATAACTATGACTTAAAGACAGTAGATGGTATCTACAGTGGGTTGAATACTGTCAGTAGTGCTTAGCACAAGCTTTGTGATTGAGATCACATTACTCCTATCAAGGGTGGATTCTACAGAGCTCTGATATGACAGTACATGTCTTCCTTTGAATCGTGATGGCTGTGAAGTCCTCAGTGAGCTACAGGCTTCCTGCTGTGAGACATTAGTGTTCAGCTCAGTGTCTGTCAGGGCACTAATGCTCGTACTGAACAAGTTCACATCCACCGCTGTGATCCAGTGTTAGCCTCAGCCACACAGCGCAGCACCCTGCCCGACCCAGACCTCGCCGCCAGCTTTTTCTCATTAGTCTTCCAGGATGTTTTGAATTTCCATGCTCAACCCCAGACACACACATTTGTAAGAGCAGGGAGGAGTGGTGACAGGACAGATTTGCTACGGGGAGCCTTTAGAGGTCAAAGGTTGCTGAACACCTCCCTGTGTCCAACACAGTTGAGATTATCAAGAGTAGTGTGGGGTAGAGGAGCAAATCTCGAGGACGTATTTGACGTCTGGAATGATATAAATATTGTCTGTGTGGTGGGTCTTCATATATACTACTGTAGGATAGAGTAACATTCACACACAAATACTAATGTAGGTCTATTTATATTGCACAGTCAAAACAATGTTCATTTATCCCAGGGTATAACATGGACTGAACTGAAATCCAGTTAATTCATTGTAGAGCTCTTTTGGTTTTCAAATTATTTTTCATTTAATAAGTATCAGCAAAGTCTTTTACCTCAATTAGGGGGACATATGTGTTATTTCAAAAGCATGTTGAAATCTTTGCTAAGTTGTGTACATACTAAACAAAACCTTTTTTTTTTTTAATACAAAAATATGCTTGTGTGTCTGTCCCAGGGCCCTCCAGGATCTTTTGATTTTTTGTTGCTGTTGATGGCAGATATTCGTAATGATATAGCAGAGCTTCAAAGTAAAGTGTTTGGGAAGCAGATGCATTCACCTGGTGAGGACTTCCCTTTGGCTCCAGACAGTTGGAGGGACAGTCAGGATGTCTTAGACTCTGGGTCAGGAGAGGACTACAGATTCCAGCCTCCTCACAAAGGAAACAGGAAGAGGAAATCATCCCAGGCTGTAGGTGAAACTGACTGGACAATTTGAGACTGGGATAAGTGTGTGCTCATATTGAGATGGAAGAACTGGGGAAAAACATAACTGAAAATGATGCTCTGGTGCTGTAAATAATCAAATTATTTTTTATTTAACAACATACTCTTTGGAAAAAATGTATGGTCATAATGTATTTCTTTGTATGAAATTTTTATTTTTGTAAAATAAAAAAAATGTATATATTTTCCAGAAAAGTCATCAATATATTTATAAACATGTCTGTACCAGGAATGTAAGGGTATTTATCAGACACGTACCCTGCACACACACACTCACACACACACACTCACACATACACATACATACTGTCTTTATGTTTGGATCAAGACGGAGTTTTTTCTTTAGTTGCTCCGGTTTCCTTATTTATTTTTGTGTTTTTGGTATAATATGATTTAACAACTTTCACTTAATTCTCAATTGAAAGGTATCCATAGTAGTGATTTGGTCAGACACTGAGTATCCGATCTGCTTTAAGCTTCGCTGCTGTAGCATACAGGCTTACTCTGGAAGGCAGGTTATCAGGAGGATACGTATTAACTCGCTGCATCTGGAAGAACTCCAAAAATTAAAAAAAAAAAAACATTTCTGCAAAGATGAAACTTTTGCACACAGCACTGATAAATGCTTGTCACAAGACATAAAAATGACCATAATATACGTGTTTTTGCTCTTCCATAAATCTGAATTTAATAAATCCATCTGGACAGAATAATGAAGCATGAATAATAGCTTATTAAAAATATACTCGCTGCTTTCTGATGTAAGGGCTGGAACAGTGTTAAGAGCTGATGATCTTTGAAATGAAGGGCGCGGTGTGTCAGGATGGTCCTCTGAGTGCAACCCTTCTTTCACTCCCTTCCTTGTGCTTTCTCCCTTTCTTTCTCTCTCTCTCTCTCTCTCTCTACCCTGTTAATCAGAACTATGGAATGATGAAATTCCCATTCGACCAAGCCCAGATCAAAGACGTTTACAGATACACCCACCATTCATCGTGCTTTTAGTTTGTTTATGTTATTACCATGGATGGGCATGTCAGGGAGGGCTTCAGGATCATTTCACAAAAGTCTAATGGTGATTCATTCTTCTTCAACTCTATTTCGTATGGTAGCAATGGTAAATATCCATCAGTCCACAGATTTGGCCTAAGGCTTTAACATTCATTACAGAACGCCTGCGCTATGCATCGCAATTTTTAGCTCATGCAAAATCAGTAAAAAAAAAACAAAAAACACGTGACTAGTTATTGTGTTTGGCATGTATCCTACCAATCGTAGCTCCGAATTTTGTTATTACAAGTGCTAATAATTTAAAAATGAGCTTCAGTAATCAGGACCAGAAAACATCTATGTTTTTTTTTATCTATCACAATAGAATGTGCGTTATGTCATGGACTCTGCCACAGTAAGAAGTATTGTGTCGGAGCTGTCCATATATCTTTGCAGGCCAGCATTAGTAACCCAGCAGTATCTAATTTTGCCATCTGAGGATCGTAAATCACAGCTAACCAAACACACTTGCCCAATTTCTCACCCACAGTGGACAGAGGTTAGACAAAGTATAATCTTTCTAACATGTGCAGAGAACAGGGGTTAATCTGGACATTAAAAGGGAAGCTTTTCAGCATCACACCCTTAATTCTGATATGTTCCCCCACCCCTGACTCCCTTACCCCTGTATTTCATGCCTAAATTGTTCTGATCCCTGTGAGGGAACTTCAGTAATGGCCCGTGAAAAGAGGCTGTCTAAAGTTAGCAGCCAACAATGACTCGCTGTTAACCCTGCAGGCCTATTAAACATGGAATTCATCAAAACATTATTTCCCACAGATAAAGGAAAAACATACCCTGCAAACAGTTAACGTAAGGGAAAGATAACATTTTTATTTAATGAAATCAAAATATTTATACTCATTTTCAGTGTGGTACATAATACCCACTCTCATTATTTTATATTTAAATGTGATTTTTATAAGGAAAATGTAAGGGAAATCATGTGACAGGTTATAAATTATGTTCTGGTGTTCAGCTGAGGGAGTCAAGAGCAAATTAGAATTCATCAACAATATGTGGTGCTATTGCATTTTATAGAGTTTTATAGCTCTAATGTCTAAGCTGTCTTACAACTAATTCACCACAGTCCCAACCTGTACAAGAGCTATGGCAAAAAACTTTGCATATTATCTATGTGGTTATATTCTCTTTTTTCAGACCTCTGTCATTTCTTCTGAGGACAAATTAGTCTTATGTAGCAATATCTAAGTTCTTCAAGAAGGCCATTAGAAGTCATTTCATTTTTGCTAGTGTTTCTGCTTTTCTACTTCTCCCATTTCATAAATTTAAAATATGCCTGAAAAAATGAAATTAGGTGGTTTTTGTTTGTTTTGTTTTGTTTTGTTTTTTTAAGTATGTCTTACTTTATTCGAGCATGTCTGGGTTCATTTTTATAATGCTTTATTTTGTGTGTTTTAAAGGTGTTGAACAATTTGTGGTTGAACATTTTTGTCTCTAGTTTGTCACTAGTTTAAAATTTAAAAATGTTGTGACAAGTATCAGCATTCTTTTCTATAACGTTCCTCAGTCATTCAAAAAAAGTCCACAAGATGGCAGCAAATGTCTGTAACTTCTCCTCTATTTGACAACAGTTTGGCCCCAGTGAACAGAGAATTCAAATGAATTCAATTCAACCTGCATCTAATTTGAAATATTAAGTCATGGTACAGAAACTAAAGCAGATACATTGTGGTGAACTTCAACTGAATAAAAGATAGATGAATGAGAACATTCTGTATGCCATGTTCTATCTGAGTGAGAACATGGAACAATGCACCAGATAAAACCCTCAAAAGTGGAAAAAAAAAATCAGAAAGCAAAAGGATATGTAAAGATATGCAAACTGACTGACAAATACAGCAATTTATGCCTATATTTTGCCTGGAAACATGATAGATGAAGATCTTCATGTATCAACAGCATGCAAATGTGAAGACGCACGTATAAACACATGTTACCAAGGAGATTTTTAAAAAAAAAAAAAAAAAAGAAAGAAATCAACCCCGTTGTTAACACTGTGTCTGGATACCAATTATAACTTTTACAAGTAAAAAACTATCTTAGTGAAAATTAAATTTATTTCCCCACTGTAGGCACATAACAAACACCTACTGACATCCACAATCCACAGCATCTTCTGTCTTTGATATTATTCTCTTAAACAAATCAGAGAGTATGGAGGCGGTGTCCTGAAGGCTTGAGAAACAGAATCGGTGAAGAGAGCTAAGACAGATGACCGAGGAAAGGACTTTACACTGTCAGACATTCATTTTTAATGGGTCAGTAGAGACCCCATTTAAAGTTAAGCAAAGGCTCTAGAAGTACATGAAATTTGTAAGAGAATAAACCAAAGATTTTCATGCACACATCACAAATGTAAGATGAAAACGGTGCTTGTGGGCATTTCTTTTAGTCTTGTTCAAAAATTCTGAGTGAGTATTAAAAATGAATGAGAAATGATTGTCACTTGCAGAATAGAGCTGAGTCCTTGAATATGTGTGTCACAATTTACAAATAACAGGTTACAGTCACAACTAAGCCTCTTGAAAATAAAATGATATGGTCCATAAATGTTGTGGTACTTATGTCCTACTTCGCACAGGTTGGGTGCTAAATTTAAGGGGAATGAGGATGAACCTTCAGCTATTTGGAATTTTTTTTTTATTAGCCTCACAACACAAGTCTTTTACAATACTTCCACTTTCATAGTAACTGGAAACATGGAAGACGGAGGAAAACAAACGGTCAAGCTTATAGATGAAGAAAAGGCTTTTCTTCCCTCTCTTTCATCTGTCTTTGAAAACTGAAGGTATTTAATGGGACATATTTGATCAGTGTGGATGAAGTAAAATGTTTTGCTTGTTTATTTTATATTGATATTGATATTGATATCATTATAGATATTGTTTGATGTGTGGCATTTTGGTAGGAGCTAAGGTCTATAGATGCTGTTTTACTGCATTAGAATAATGTATTTGTTATAACTGTGTTGGAAGTGTTGAAAATAAGATCAAGCTTGAAAAATGAAGCAATGTAGATATCTTTAGGGGCGGACAGATGCAGACAGGCCGACATGGTGACAGATGACCTGTCCTAACAAATTTATGGGTCTCTTCCTATCTGAGATGATTATGAACTGCTGGTAATGTACATCTGGTTTGACACTGAGTACTGTCTTATCTCCAGACTAGGAACATCAACAGACCAAAGTACTAACACTGTCATATATGCCGTGTGTAATATCAGTATCTGTAAATCACACATGCTTGTCATTCCCAGACATTGTTGCTTCATTTTAACAGAATCTATGGGTATAATGACGATCTTCTACATCTCCCTACCCCTTCTCTCCCAGTCTTAACCTCCTTTCCCTTATGCCTCATTATAAAGGCCTAATGAAGCTACACAGAGGCTTTGCCTCCCTGAAGAACACTAATAATGCACTAGGTAACCCTTCTTTAGAATGCCACAGAGCATGATTGCTTGACCTTATCATTTCCAGGCTCTACCTCCAAGACCAAACTCATTAAACAGGCTAAAAAGAACTTAAACTAATTATGGGATAATGAGGGAGGGGTGTTCACGTTGTCACTGCGATTTGGCTCATTGCTCAGAAACCCCACTGAAAAGCTTTCTCATCTGCCCACTAAACTTGAAAATCAATCCATGTTCAAATTTGTACCCATTTACCTCTATATAAAAGCCTGACACCCTTTCCATGTCTCATTATTGGAAGCCTTTTCACCCAATTTCTCTGTCCATTCCCCCCATGCTTAGATCTCCTCTCTCACTAATGATTATTTGCATGGTAAGGCTGTAAGAATGAAAGTCTGCTATTAATCATTATCCTCAAGTGACCTGCGTTTTTTTTTTTTTTTTTGGCTGCGTTAAAATTCAAAATGCGTATGAGCTTGTCAGACCTGAAGTATCAGTTGTGGGGGCTACATTAGCAACATTCTTTCGTGTTTGTCTTCATAAAATCGCATTGAAAACTAAATCGATGGTCCACAGAAAAAAGCAAAATTTCTCTTCAGCACTGAATTAGAAAGAGTGTTTAGGTCCACTCCAGTTACTATCACATGTGTATGTATGTATGTGAGAGAGAGAGAGAGAGAGAGAGAGAGAGAGTGAGAGAGAGAAAAAAAAGGTAGTGACAGATACGAGTGCAATATTGTGATGAAGTGGGCCTCTCTCTTTGTGCGACAGGTGTTTAAAGCATGCAACAGGTCTACTGTTTTCTTTCTCTCTGCCCAAAGGCAATATGACCAAAATGACACACTGCTGTTTGTCCTGTTCTCTGGCAGTTGAACTCCACCAAGTCCTCCAGTGCGTAAGCCTAAAACCTGCACACACCTGATAAATCTGCTTATCCAGTCCACCACTATGACTATGTGGAGATCATCTCTATCACTGTATTAGGTTAAACTCATATAAACATTACATTAGACATTACCATGGTATTTGTGCCAGTGTGGTATGTTTTGATAGCTGGGGCACGGAGAGACACTCCAACCCATTAAAAGACCCTACATCATTTGTATGTTGTTCATGTAATTACACAATGGATCCATTCACTGTGAACATGGGCAACTTGGGAGACCCTGCGTATCATAATTAACATGAGATTAAAAGAGACCATGATGTAAAATAACCAAGCATGTCCACTTTACAAGATTAAAGAGGAATAGAGACAGTGAGGTGGGGAGTGTGGGGGGTGGAGGAGGATGAGGGGGTACACAGAACGGCAACCAAAGTTGTCAAGAAAATTCTGCGAAATCCCATCTGGAAGTAATTAATCGACAGTGTACAAGAGGCAGCCTTAAAAGATTTCAAAAATCTACTGAAGTGCCCCTTGTTCCTAATTATATCTCACTGGCTGTCTCCCTCATTATTTAGAACTACCAACAGAAGAGGAAAAATGTGAAAGAGAATGCAACCCCCCCTCTCTCTTCCTCATCCCTCGTTCCTCAAACTGCATCAAACTAATGCTTAATGGCAGAGAATGAATGAGTTACTGTGTTGGAAGAAAGACATTAATGAGGTAATTTTATCAGCAAAGCTCATCCAACCTTGGATGAAACAGGGGGAGTCCATGGGCTGCCAGCGCCAATAGAGAAAATTAGGGTTTCACTCCGCACTAATTAATGCCTTTAAGAGATTAAGTGCAAGCACCAAATTAACTGCCCCAGAAAACCTTCATTGAAAAAAAAAATACATTGTTGCCCTCCCATGTAATTACAGGACAGTGCAAATTCAGTTTTAATGAGGCGAAAGCCACCCCTTCTACTTTATTTTTTGGGAGGGACTGAAAAAAAAAAAAACTAGTGAAAGCTGGCTCTTGTTGGGGCCTGAGTTTAAGGAAGCATTGAGAGGACAATGGGGGGATTGTCCAAAACCCTGAGAGCTTTATATGGTGTAAACAGGTAAAGCGCTGAATAGCTCTCCCTCTGAGAGTCCTGGGGGGCCTAGCTTCCCAGCACAACAAAACTGGACCTCTCAAAAAAGAGAGAGGGAGAAAAGCACAGAGAAGGAGAGAGAGAGAGAGAGAAAGTCCTAAATGTAAGGACCCCACTGCAGCAAGCGTCCTATGAATGGTTTGCGGTTCTTGGGTGATTATACTGTGTTGTGCCCCCCCTACCCCCTCCCTTATCGAGTTATCTTTACACAGGTTTTGTCTCCTCTAATTGGAGCTGATGAGGGACTAATTGGTAGCTTTTTTACAAAGCGTGGTACTTAAGCTACAGCAAGCTGAGGGAGACAGCATGAGCAGAGTTAATGAACGGCTTTGCACAAATAAAGCCTTTAAACTGGGCCCTTTAGCATAGACAGGAGAACAGCAAAGTTGAGGATATCCCTTTGTTGCCACACATCTTTCACTTTGCCGTGCAGGTATCTGAAAGAGAAATGGGACACAGAGGTGGAAGAGATGTTGAGCACTTGTGAAGATAAAGGAATCCATTCTGTATTGTTTGGAGTCTTCATTTAGTGTGTCTATTAATAATGAGGGGCTACAGCTCCTCAAGAAAAATGAATGAGTGCGCTTTGCTACTGTGGCACAATGAGAGACCACTCTTTACCGAGCCACTCTGGGCCCATGTTGAACCACTTTAAAGTAATATTTAAAATCCTCCAATAGCACACTGGCACACAGGGCACGCTAGCTTTGTGTTAGCTATAGTGAAGAAGGAGGCGTGTGTGTGTGTTTGTGTGTGTGCAAACACACACACACACACACACACACACACACACGCATGCACCAGTATAATAGGTGGCTCAAAGGCAGCCATGTCACTTAATGAGACCGGTAAGTGAACACAACAGCGTCCGTACACTTCAGAAAATATGTCACATATTGAATTAGAAGTGTGGGCAAGTACATATTCTTTCACCACACAGCATGTGGACTACACAAACATGTTTCAAGACTTAAAACATATCTTCAAATCTGTGTATTAAACAGTGTGCAAACCTGACTTTAGAACTCACCACATCACATTAGTTATCCATCACTGGCCACAGTTGCACACTAGAGAACCAGCTGATGGAATGTTTCGGTCTCTATGGTGACACAGTGATAACAGGCCAAGTGATACAATGCATCCCATTCTCTTCACTTCTGACAACCTCGTGCTATTTGTGTTTTTCTTTGAATAAATGCCTGTTGTGTTGGACTTAACAAAGCAGGAATGAATGGTGTGCGGCAGCTTCATTCAGCTAAACCTTGGCATCCCGCAGAGAAGTCAGAAGCCAGGTTGTATTTTCTTGTCATTATGCTTCTTTACGACAAAAAGAAAAAAACACACACACACACACAATGTGTTGGACCATGTTTTCCCCTTTCTCATGTGAGACGCTCCTGTTCGATGTACTCAGTTAAGGTCGCCCAGAATTTCTTGTGTGTCTGGTTTTCACTGCTAGGTCTAGAGTACATGTCTTTGAGGCCGAGGATATATAATTGGCTGGCCAAATATTTGTCCTGACTAATTTGTAGTGGTATTCTCATACTAAACAATCCATTAGCCTCCAATGGGGTCTCATTGTCTTCAGCATAAGTGATCATTTGCATTTCTTTTGTCATTTAAATGGTACGTTTCCTCCAAACTGTGAGAATTAACTTCCTAATGAACTCCACACAAAGGAGAGGGACCTTAATTACAACTCTCAGCTCTGTGTGAGCTAATGATACCAACAGGCAAGACATTGTTTAGAAGTATATCAGAATCCCATGAGGGAAAGATTCACTCCAGTCTGGAGAGAGTGGAAAGTTGCAGCAGAGAGGTATTTTAATAGTGGGTGTCATGGTTAACCTGAAAAGTAATGGGAAATTACTGCCACAAGAGAAGGAGCTGTAAAAAAGAAAAAAAAAAGTATGTATATATATACATACATACATATATATATATATATATATATATAGCTATGACAAAAATGCAAGCGGCAAATTAACTCATGCCATCCAGTTCTATATTACACTGTAATGGGATTCTCAGTGCAAGCTCTAGTATTTGATATGCATAAAGTCCAAAATCTGTCATTTAGCCTGTGCATAATCCCAAAATAGATCCGGCATGTAGCATGAGGTGTATATTAATTTCTAGAGCAGCGCATACAATTAGGTGTTGGTGTATTTTCAAAATCTGGTCTTAGTCCAAGTGACCTGAGAGAAATCTCCCATTATCTCCGAACCGCAGGAGCATAGAAAGTGAGGGGCAGACAGATTGTTTCAGGGCCTCACCACCCTCTGTGGGATTTCAGCTTCCCCACAAAAGAGTCACCCTAGAGATCATGTCATTTAAACCCCTGCTTTGAGAACCATGTGTCACCCTGGCTTGACCAGCTTCACAGTCAACAGAATATTAACCCCGTCTCACCATTTCATGGAGTCCGAGCTCATTTAGACAGTAATTACAGGGTCACATGCAGGATAAGAAGGCAACTAATCAGACCCTTGGCAAAAAAAGAGGTCTTTGTTTCCACGGTAACCTCCAGTGGGGAGAGTGGTGAATGATCAGGCCATCATGAGGAGACAGACAGATGAAGGACAGAATGTCCCAAAGTTCCAAATCTGGAACATTGTGACGCCAGTGTGTTCTTTATTCCCTTTGTAATTTAGACTTTGACAAATTTGTTTATTTTCACGTGTTTGGGACCAGATCAAACGGGAGTAAGACAATATAAATTATTAAATGTGTAATTTATGGAACATTAACCATGAAGAATATCATAGTTACAAACAAATTACATAAATGTCAGACTAAAAGACATGGAGTGATGTAACTTTGAGCGTATATCAGGAGCACACTGATAAACCTCTGTTTTCGAACACAGCGAGACGTTATGCCTTTGAAACACACCTGCTCGTTCTAAACGTGCGCACAGGATGTCTTGAAACAGCCCATCGCCCAAGCACACATCCTACTCATGTCAAAACAGTCGTCCAATGAGAAAGCGCCCTGTTGGCCCTTTAGATATTCCCGTCATCCTCTCGACACAGCGCTACGTCAGCAGAGAAACTGAAACATGGCGGTGTCCATAGCAAAGTTCTTGGCTGCTGATGTGTGTTTCTTAATAATAACTTTATTGTTTCATCCTGTTTGTGCCGATATCTCTGCCGGGACGTATACGGGTGGAGAAACGCCACATCGACGTTTCGAGTACAAATATAGTTTTAAGGGACCGCATCTGACTCAAAGCGATGGTAAAATTCCGTTCTGGGTTCACACTGGAAGTAAGTTTCTCATGCCTACTCTCCTATCCATCTTACGTTAACTTTGATAAATAGCTGTATGCTATTTTCGGAAGGAAACACATTCGTAGTGTAATAAAATTCCTTTTTTTCTTATTCTGCTTTTGATTTGCGAGGTGTCCCCCTTGCAGAGAAAGCACATTGCTCTCATGTACTGAAGCAGATATTGAACTGCAGGCTACAAATGAAAGACAAACCGTACATCAGTTCACAATTTCACTGACCCGTTAAAGCAGAGACAGTCTTGATCTGGAGGCAGCCAGCATGTGTAGCATATTTATACTAAAATGATCTCAGCCATCAGACCACCACCGTTTCTGGTGCCTATCCAGATGTTTCCTCTCTCAGTTATCTTATCGTAAATAACTGATAGTATCAGGTAACCTGGCTATCTGATGTCAATATCTTGTGAAATATCTGAACTTGAAATTTCTAGTAACCATAACAAAACTGCATGTAATACAAGGGAATGTGTAGATTGACACGCCTGACAAATGGAATTTGAGGTTTTGTTTGTCTACAAATTTAATCTGTGCTCAGTATATAAATCACCCATTAAGTTTCCCATTCAAAGATTTGAATTTTAATCCTTCAAAGATTTTTAGATATCTCTGACTTGCCTTTGGGCCCAAGGCTTAATCAGTGTGGCACAGTAGGCAAGCGGTGCAAAGGTCCTTGTTACAACACACCCTGTCTGAACAGTTAGGACTAATGCCTTATCAGAAAAATTGCACTCCTTATTACATTCCGCTTGTGTGTGGATTTCTGTTTGACTTTCTTTGGTAAATAACATTTTCATAAATGTAGGTTAATTGCTGAACACATTGTGACAAAGGTTTGCCAGGGGGCGCAAAATATGCTCAAGTAGGCTATTGTTTAGCTGTGGTGCTTCATTTCACTGGCACCATGTTAAATGTTTAGCCTAGTTAGATCAATCGGTGTATCTTGTGGGTCAAAACTACTATGCTTGCAAAGGTCTGCATGGACAGGGTGGAAGAGCTGCCTTATGTGGGGAGTTTAGCGCTTCAAACGTTAGAGACTGGTCAGTCTGCTAATAGGATGTTACTCTGAAGTGATACTATGTAATATCCGGGCCTGTATCTGATGAGTGGCTTCATGCTTGCAGAATATCTGTCTCACTGACAGATCTCCAAAATATGTAGTTTAAAAAATGTGACTGACCTAACCTACATCACAAACAGCCATACAATACCTGTTCTCTGGAGTCATCAGAAACATCACAAAGTTTTAATATCCAGCTAAAAAGCACTTGATAGCTTTGTAAGGAGTATTAATGATGTTTTATGGACCTCAGCATATCTGCTGAAGATACCTCTTAACCAGCCTCTCTGCTTAAAATTCCTCTGATGGCTGACTGTGAACTATGTCTTCCAGACAGATACCCCCTAAGGTTAGGCGGGGGAAACTTGTGACCGAAACTAGGTGAAGCCAAACGTTTTTGTGTCAGAGGTTACATGACAGCTGAAACTACCACCTTTCCTTTTTTTTTTTTACTTGACTCCAAAATTGCTTTCCATTGACGTTTGAAAAACTATTAAGTGTAACTTAACAAGATAGAAAGGTAGAAGAGACACCATTTTGATCTTATCTGTGGGGATATTCATGATTTGAGAAAGTGAGCAGCATGTGCATTTCTTCAGTCTGTCTCAGACTTGTGTCTGTACCTAATCCTTTTCCTCTTTCCAGATGCCATTCCCAGTTCAGACCAGATCCGTATCACGCCCTCACTGCGAAGCCAGAAGGGTTCCGTGTGGACCAAGTCCCCGGTAAGCTTTGAGCACTGGGAGGCGGAGGTGGCATTCCGAGTGTCAGGTCGGGGACGAATGGGCGCAGATGGGCTGGTAAGAATTCAGATTCATTCATTGTACTGTACCAGCTAGCCATAACATAGCACGGCGGCTAATTGACAGAGCGTGTTATTACAGTCATGTGCTACTCCAGTTAAATAGCATCAAAAGAAACAGAATGCCAAAAGCCAACCGTATGTTTATACATGTCACATGAGCACTATCAACGATACATGACGGTGGAAGAGCAAAGACCTCCTCCTTCAGAGTTCAGTCAAGGGCTTCATGCAAAGAGTGGCAGCTACCTCTCACCTTACAGGACACTGTTGGGTTCATAGATGTCCACATAATGGCTTGAGATCTCTAAAGGTTTATGTGTGTCTAAAGGTTTTGTGTCATTGTATCATATAGGTTAAAACTGTCGTCATTTCACAAGGAAACTACAAAGTAATTTTCAAATTTATTGTTCCCAAAAAAAAAGAAAAAATGAGACCCTTTTCTGTCTGTCTCAGTTTTAGCTTAGTTTAAAGTAGGTCAATGCAGAAGTAAGTTGCAAGCGTGTGTAACAGACAGACGGAGCGCTATATTTCTGCTTGAAAAGTCAAGTTTCTTTCATCAACTGTTAATCCTACAGCATTTGTTCCTCTCAGTTCTCCACTGTATGTGAATTCTTAGGGGCTCTCTTTCTATACGTTTAAATTAGATTTTAAATGTTGTTGTGTATTTGAATTCTTAGGCGCTCTCTTTCTATACGTTTGAATTAGATTTTAAATGTTGTTGTGTATTTGAATTCTTAGGGGCTCTCTTTCTATACTTTTAAATTAGATTTTAAATGTTGTCATGTTTAATTCGTGAGAGCAACGGTCATGTGAAATTCCTCTGCTTAAGTCTTAGGACTCAGCTGAAAATGATCATCAACACAGCTCTCAGTAAGAGATCCAGTAAACATCACAGTTGTTTTCCTAGTCTTACTCTCAGCTGATTTGCAGCTGAGATGAAAGAGAGTATAGATTGTCCATTCAGAGTGCAACTGTTTTTAACCTAATATGTTCCTTTGATTTCTGCCTGTTTGTACTGGTATTTTGTATAACATTTTTTTGTCTGGTCAAAGCCAGAAATGTAATTAGAAAATACAGTGGAAACAGTTAAAATGACTGCATTTTTTGTTTGTCAAGTGAGATACTTCATGTTCTCAAGAAATTGTTTCAGATTTTTCAATTCAGTATGTAATGAGGTGTGTCTTTGTATACTCACTCGTGTGTGTGCCCTGTAGGCAATATGGTTCACGTCAGGCCAAGGCCTTGAGGGTCCGGTCTATGGTGCTGCTGACATGTGGAACGGAGTGGGGATTTTCTTTGACTCATTTGACAATGACGGCAAGGTTTGTGTGAACAAAGACCACTCAATCCGATTTGATTACAAATACCTTGCGTATATATGAATCTGAGAGAACTCAGCATTGATTTTGAATTGCTTGTTTGTTTGCATTGGATAATCCTATTGTTTGTTTATTTTATTGTTGTCTGTAGATCAAAGAAAATTCAGTAGGAAGCATGCCCTTGATCCACATAAGCAATAAGGATTATATTATTTTCTTCTCACGTGTGATGTTTATATTATAGAAAAATAACCCTGTTGTCCTTGTTGTGGGAAACAATGGAAAACTTGTTTATGACCATCAAAAGTAAGTAAACATTCCCTTTGTTCACTGACATCACTACTGTAATTTAACAACTTACTACAGATTGGAAAATATGATTATTTGTGGGTGGAGGGGGAGAAAATAATCCTCATTTTGTCTTAATCTCTCTGAGGCAGTGAAAGCATTAAAGCATTTTTGTGTGTCACTGGAAGCTGTGTAACTCCCAATGCCATATGTGTGTGCGTGTGTTTGTGTGTGTGTGTGTGCAAATTCAAAACAAACAGAATTATCTTACAGTTTCAATGCTAGAGCTAAATTATTTAAGGTTTGTTTGAAATATTTATCGTGATCTCTATCTAAATGATTTATTACAGCTGTGCTAAAGAATACATGGGCACATTTATTTCTCTTTGCCCACAGACTGGCTTGTTTACATGTTTAGTCTCATCTTACTTGTTTACCATACAGTGATGGATCAACCCAAGCCTTGGGTACATGCCTTAGAGACTTCCGGAACAAGCCCTACCCCGTCAGAGCCAAAGTCATATATTACAAGAAGACATTAACGGTAATTTTCTCCATAAACCTTTCAAAAAATAACTGAAAATAGGGTATTGCAAATATTCAAAACTGGAAAAGGAATTTGAACTTTCAACTCTGTGAACTAGTTTGCCCTGTACTTGCAGTAGAGCCACATTTGCGTCCTTAAATATCACAGATGATGTCTGTCTCGGATGGATGAAATCATTCTGTGGTGTTGTGAAGATGCTGTTAACCCATCCCTTTACATTCGTAAACAGCTCCATTATTTTTCAGGTCATTGCAGTATGTTGTCTGTCTCAATAGGTCTTGATCAATAATGGATTCACTCCAGATAAGGATGACTTTGAGTTCTGCACCAAAGTGGAGAACATGATCATTCCACAGACAGGCTACTTTGGCATCTCTGCCGCCACTGGTGGTTTAGCAGGTGAGTAGAACGGGTCCTCATATTTCTCTCTCTTGTCTCTTGGTTTGGCAATACTTACATTCTGGCCAAAATTCATGGGCAGAATTTTGCCTTGCTGAAAACAACAATTTTTAAAGACAATTTTAAGCTATTTTAAGCTGTTTATTCAAGGGTTCTTTTTAAATATTATGTGGTTGTGAGAGCAGTGGAGTTTGAAAGTCACTTCTTTTTCCAGATGACCATGATGTTTTGTCATTCCTGTTATTCAGACTGACAGAACCAGGAAAAGAACCGGTACAGTTTGTCATAAATATATGTCATCCATGATTATTAAACACTGCTATTATACTCGTACTAACTGATCTTTAGTTCCCACTTCTTATCCTTCCTCAGTTTATAAATGCATATTTCTTCCATAATTATAGATGTCTGCCATAAATTACAACTTAGGACACTTTCCCCACTTTTCATTTCATTGCCCTGTTATTCACATCTCTAGAATACTCCTTTCATATTCACCATGGACTTGGCTGTTTATATGAGTATCGTGTGGCAAAATGTCCCCATATTTCTCCATCATACACACATTTCATCAGTACTAACTTCATAAGGGTCTATTCTGTACATCATCCTCTTTACCCCCATTTTGCGTAATTGGTGTATGAGAATAGTGTGGCCCAACAGGCCTCTTCAGTCTGTTGAATGTGTGTTTTGTTTCTCATTGTGAAGCCCAAAGCTGAAAAAGAGATTCCAAAAGAGGAAAAGGATAAGTACCAGGAGGAATTTGAGAATTTCCAACAAGAGCTGGACAAAAAGAAAGAAGCGTTCCAGAAGGAACACCCTGATGTTCAGGGACAGCCTAGTGAGTTTTTTTTTTTTTTTTTCTTTTGTGTCACACTTCTCCACAAAGAACTTGATGGACATTTAATCAGTTTTGTTGAGACTGTTCAGTAGAAAGTTCTTATGTTTATAACAATGAATTTGACAACAGAAGCATTTAACGGGACAGGAAAGCAACGCTCTAACACAAAAAATTGCAGGTGTATGTCTGGAACTATTTAGCTTTGATTATTCCCTACATAGAGGGCGTTTATAAGTTGTATGTAAATTATATGTGTAAATTTATGATTGAATGTTGAGAGAAGCATATCCCTGGATCTAACAGGCTTTATCGTTGTAATCCCAAAGCTTTCCTTTTATTTCAGCATTCCAGTAAAGGGACATTTTTAACTGTCTTACCCTTCCCTTTCAGTTGAGGACGAGTATGAGAGCGTGAATGAGCGGGAGATCAGACAGGTGTTTGAGGGACAGAATCGTATCCACCTGGAGATCAAACAGCTCAATCGGCAGCTGGCCATGATCCTGGATGAGCAGCGTCGCTACGTGTCTGCCATCACAGAGGAGATCTCCAAACGCGCGGTGACTTCCCAGTCTGGACAGGTAAAGGCATAACCAATGCCGAAGGGGTCCAATAGACACCGTGGGTCAAATCAACACACTATTTCAGAGAAGGTTTTAAGTTTTGTGAATGGAAATATTGAACTTATATAATGTCTAGTTTCAGAACATATGCTCCAAAAATAGTTTGTTTTTCGATTTTAATATCACCCAAATTAAGTTTTTGATTACATAACGTTTGAAAACAGCCTAATGTTTGTTAAGGTTGATTTCGGAGCAATTTTAATTAAATATGCTCTTTTAATTACATGAAACTGACTTATTGATGACTTGATTCAGATCATTCTAATGTGACTCGTGTAACCTATTGTAGGCTCCAAGTCAAGACATTGATAATTTGGTGACAACACAACAAGAAGTCCTGAGACAGCTGAATGAGTTAAGGTAAGTGTGAGTCCTGTCTGTCAAAACATGCCAGGGATTTACACACCATGGAAAAAACAAATCAAATCCAGGGCAATAAAGCCTTAAATCTCTGTGAGTATCTCTATAAAACCATAGACCCAAGTGTCTGAGCCTAGGAATCTAGCCTCTCTATTCATTTTCTCAAGTGAGATCCTCCTAACCGGGGTATAGCCAGTAAACCTCAACACACCAGGCCACACCCTTCCCCCTCTAAACCCTCTTAAAGCAGCAACAAACCTGTCTGTGCCCATTCCTCGGCTGAATTTAGGCTGTGCTTTTAATTGCAGATGCTTTCTGTGCTTTATTGGCAGAAATATGAAAGTGTTTTTCATCTTGAGGCATTAAAATGATATCTAATGATTCACTTACAACGCGGCTTCTCTTGTGGCAACTTCTCGTTCTAGTTTATTTATCTTCACTTCTAAATATGCCTGTAGGTTTGTTTAGTGTTTAGAATATTTACTTCATAGACCCAGAGAGTTGGTAAGATTAAGACATTTACTGTATGATTTGCCCCGTTGTTTGAATCAAAGGATTCTGCTGAAGATTAAGAACTGTTAAGTTTACTTGGTTAAGCCTGATTTAAATATGATCATTTTGTTAATCCCCTTCCAACGTGTTGACTTCAGGATTATTTTGGCTTAATGGGTACATATTGTGTTAGAGGTATGTTTGCAAAAAGGTGCTGCCTTCAGGACCTAGGTAACCATAACAAAAAAAAAATATGAGCTGAAGAGTAAAATACTATTTAGGCAAATTAAGGATTAATAAAGAAATCTATGAAAACCTGTATAAAACTCCATTACTTCCATGTAATCAGACCAAAATGTATACACATCCCTCTTAATAACATAACATTAGTTGTATGTACCTAACAAAGGAAGAATGATTGAGTGTATGCATGTGTGTCGTGAAGAGAGGAGGGGTAGCTGGACAGACAGATGAAGATACGTTTGTTTAGAAATATGTGAAAACATAGGTTATCCATAACTAACACGATTTTTTTCCCCATAAATACATATTCAGATAATTAAAGTGGGAGTTGACATATGGACCCACAATAACTGCTTACTGCAGGGTTATCATTTTTCTGTCAAATGCTTGTTGGTTATTTTTTCCTCCCAGAAAAGGCCATTGTCTGTATTGACATAAAGTGCACTTAAAACTGCATATTTCCTCTGCCATTTTGACATTGAATTTTCAGGGGGTTTAAAATATCGGGTAAAAAAACGTATTTGCTTATTTCTAGCCTCCATATGGGCCCCAAAATGATTTGCGATGCGACTGATAATTTGTCATTTCGTACTAGCGGGAGCGGAATGGTTTGTAAGTCTGGTTTATAGTCCAACATGTTGAAACACAGAGTGCTGCATAAGCACTAACATTCTGCTGTTGTCCAACATCCAAATGTGCCTCATCAAATACTGAAGCAGTGGTAAATATTGGACCGGCCTACTACAACTGCTTATCAGAAAAAATGTTTAATCATGATGAAGTTATTGATGAAATGGGTCCTGCTATCAACAAGGTTGAAAAACTCTACAAATATATATATTTACAGAGTTTTATATATACACACACACACACTAGTGTTCATAATTTATTCGATGTCATAATTCACGTACTTTAGCTTTAAAATTGAAGCATTTTTTGAACAGCTTTGAAAAGCCTGTATTTAATACACTGAATACAGAAGTACCTGAATAACCAGAATGATTATAAAAATTGACGTCCATTTTTCGGTCTGAAACACAGTTGCTTGTTATGTATCACTTTCCGTGTCTCAGCACACTTAATCATACAAAGGAGCATTTTACACTGTCTGACGCTTAGAAGATCTGATTCCTGTTACAAAACAACATCAGATGTTTTCATTTTTGAATGTACCAGATTTCTCCCCTTGTAATTTAGCTGATTGTAATCCTATAAACAGCTAGATAAGGTCAAACATTTAGCCTGTGATTGTGTTCTTAGTATTGAACAACACAAATTATGATTGTTAATCACGGTTGTAGTAGGACTGTTCATTTAGGTTAATCTTAGTGGGTATTTTGTTCCATATAGGGTTCAAGATGCAGTATTTGGCCTATAATATGTTGTCTCTGGATTGATTCGTATTATTTTATAGATTGTATTCCTCACCAGCTCCCGATTAAAACGTGAATTAATTTATTGCCTCATCTTAGTCCAACAGAATTACTTATCTGTGAAAAAAGGATTTGGCCAAATATATAGGTCATTGCAAGAAGATAGAAGATTAGATGAAGGGTTTAATAAATGTTCATTTGGGTTCTCAAGGGAGATTTATATCTAATTTTTTTTTCCCTCCTCCAAGAAATAAATTTGATTTTGTCTTGATCTCTGATGCATTTATGCTGAGCGTTAGCTTTTCAGGTTACTGCGTGTGGTAGGACAAGAAAATGTCACTTCTTAGCGCTGTTTGTCCTCAAGGGATTAGATCCCAGCCCTTAAATACATCCTTCATACACAGCTAAAACATGGATGGGTCCTGATTGCTGTCTTGTCTTAGCAACTCCCCAAGGAGTTCATACTTATGACTCACCAATTGATTTTCATTTGGTAATCTCTTTTTTTATTTTTGTAATCATCTTATAAATCTTAAGACGACAGGGGTAGAAATGAATTCCTCCTGCTAGTAATAAAGTGTGATAAGAGATTGTAATTTAATCAGAAACATGATCATAATTTGAAGATGTGTTCTTTATTAAAAGGTTAAGTCTTTTATTGCTCTTTTAATGTGAGCCCCAGACTCAACTATACACTGTACATGTTGTAATAAATGAGAAATGATGAGATAAAATATTCCGTACATTCCCCGTATCTTCTCCTTTCTGCTTAATTTACCAAAACTTCCGCAGGAAACTTTGTTGTCGGGTTCTGGTTTATTTTACCGCATGGTAAGTTACTTGCGTTCAGTTGACTTTTTTTTTTTTTTAACCTGAGTCATCACTATAGAAGCTTTACACTCAATACCAGCTTAGAGTTTACTGTCACTGTAATCAAACTGGTTTGATTACATGAAAAATAAAATAAAACTTTGGCAACACTTGAATGGGATAGTATTAATAATTTTAGTCTTAATGTTGCTTTACGAGGTAGAATACATTTAAGGGAGATTACTTTAGCAATCATGGCAGCATTAGTTGTGTGGTAGCATTTGTTCGCTAAAAATTTGCAGAATATCTGGGCTTTGGGTAACATTAAGAAGAAAGGGGGAGGGGCTTATGCTAGAACTGGGATTACACTGAGACAATTCACTGCTATTCAAGGCTTGTATGTTACAAGTAGTTTATCAGTTATTCCTCAGGGTACTGTGGTGCACACACACACACACACTTACACACACACACAGGCATCTGAGTGTAATGTGGCCCAGTCTCCACCAGAGGTGTAAGAGTTCTAAAAGCTTCCCGACACTGTCACTGAAGGCAGGAGCAAAGAGAACTACACGCAAACCAGCGACGTGTACGTTACATTAGTAGTATGTTTCATTCACTCATTCATTTATCTGTCCATCCATTTCAGCGTGTATTAAGAGAGTGCAGCAATCAAAACAGCAGTAGTCACTTCAGAGTGTGTTTGAGAAGAGTTTATTATATTTTTAGGAGTATAATTGGTTTGAGACTTGCTGTCTTGGCTGTTCTGTTGCTGTGTGTTGTTCCTCTATAGTCTTCTCTGTGTCTGAGTCCACCTGAGGATCGTCTTATTTTAATCCTGATAAGCAGTAAAATAACAGGCAGTAAAAGGCAATCCTATAACAACAACAACAGAAAATATTCTAATTGATTTAACCAAAGTTGAGACTTTAGGACTTGTCAAAGACCCAGATATGCATATTCCAGCACATGGAACAGTATTACTACATTCTACTCTTTTTAATAGTATGATTTTGACTGGTGTGCCATTAATAAGGGGTTAGGGTTTTTTTTTTTTTTACACTAACCATGCCCACGTCTTAAGTTCATTGTTTAACGTCTAGAAGATTTTGTGATCTCATTTGTTTTGGAAGTAAAGTTTCTGGATTGAAGTTATACTAAATCCCCACATGTTGCCACAAACATGACTTTCTTCCATACCAGTAATCTAATTCTCTAAGATCTATATCTGTTGTAAATGCTACTATGGAAGGATAACAGAGTGATGTCAATTCAGCAAACAAAGGCTCTTGTCTTAAGAACTTACCAGATAATAGAAGATTAGTATTTTTAATGGGAAAAAAGATAAAGATGTCTGAGAGGATGTGATTGTCTTGTTCACTGTAGAGTTTAGCTTCAGTAAAAGGGCAGTAGCACCTTGCAGAATTACTGACTTGATTGGTGTTAAATCTGTGGCCTTTAAAATATATACATTTCACACAATCACTCCAATCACTCAGTGGAACATAACAGGAATAAAATGTCAGTAGCTTAAAGCAGTTGCAATGATGGAAATTTTACTGATGTTCAGTTGAAGACAGTGTTAGCTGTTAATGACTCTAGGTAACTTTTGTTAATATGCTCATTTCCTCAAAAAAACATAACACCAAGGTTTAATGCCCCATTTGAACCCACATGGAATCTATCATGCAAATATTTTCTTAACGTATCTTCCGTTATAACTTTTGCATCAGTATTTGCTGCATTTAATTGTTTGCATCTCCACTGCCTTCTCCATAGAAACACGTTCACTGCATCAGTGAAGCAGCTCAGTGTGTCCCAGCAGGGTAATGCAGGAGCTATAGGCACCTATGAGACTGTTCAGCACTTCAATGACATCAAAGAACACCTACACATAGTCAAGAGGAGCGTTGAGCACATTATCCAAAAAAATATGGTATGGCTATATGTGTGTGTGTGTGTGTGTGTGTGTGTGTGTGTGTGGTGTAAAAAGTGTGTTTAATAGATTCTGTGCTCTAGTATTCTCTGCTGTGATGTAAAGGTGTGTAGGTTATTACATCTGTTTCACATTAGAATCTGTCCAGACTTTATTTTAATGCTGAGACAAAACTGTATGCTTTTTGATAATTCGCTTTAGTGATCTAAAAAAAAAAAAAAAACACTCTTTTTGACTTTTGAATCTTTAGAAACCATATGGATACCTTTATGGCTTAAGCATATCATTATACAACAGTATGGAGCGCACCGCACTGATGTGTTTTGTTTTGTGTTGTGTCTAGGATCCCAGTGAGAAGTTGAAATGCCCTGAACTGCCACCCATGCCTTCCTGCCTTTCCACCAGCCACTTTGTGGTGTTTGTGGTCATACAGTCCCTCCTTTTCTTTGGCTACATCATGTACAAGTGAGTGTTGAACAGTGTCAGAGTAGATCTGAACCGCCATGTTTGTCCCAGTGACTGCTGCACACAACCTTAACACACCACACATAATGGAACAATGCTTTCATGGGATATGCATTGATTCTTTGTGGGGTTATGTGTAGATCAGAATACTAATCCTTGATATCTAAGGCCAACATTGACATTGTTAATATGTGTTTAAATTGCTGGTATACACAAAGGACGGCTTTACAGTGACCAACACTAAGTCTGACCCCACAAAAACACATTGTCTGTTATGTTGGAACAAAAGAAAAGTTATGGCCTTCTCTTGCACTTGGCCCAAAGATCTGAGGAGAACTGCCAAACTGTGCTGATATCTCTCAAGTACACTTAAGTAAATGAAAGGACTGCAATAAGTATAAAGGCTTTCCAACAATCTTTTTTTTTTTTTTTTTTTTAATTACTGAATTAATGAATATCAGAGTGACATTAATGTGAAAAGTCCCTGAGCTTGATTCAGTCACCATTGCATCTGCCACAGGCTCAGGACATTTATCGAGGAAACCAGAAGAGGAGACATGAACACTCATGTAGCATACACTTGTCCACAGACATATCTGCATACAATAATAAAAAAAAAAAACCAAAACAATGACATGGTAATTTCGTTGAAGACGTAACATAAGGAAGAAAAGCTGATCTCCATCTGGATTAGATTGTACATATCCTTGTTTTTACGTGCTAGATCAGAACAGTCAGTTTCATTTTTTTTTTTTTTTTTTTTTTGAGGTCATTGTGTTGTCCCATTGTGATCACCTAAATGGGTAATCTGTTTTGTCTGTGGCTGAAATGGTCATATGTGGAGGAGATTTGTTTTGCTTTGCTTTGCCTCAGCGTTCTCTGTCTTTGCCTCTTTTGTTTTGCAGAAGTCAGCAAGAAGCAGCAGCAAAGAAGTTCTTTTGATGACAAACAACTCTTCAACAAGCACAGTACAGTTGGTTAATGAGGGAAAATCTATTTTGTTAATTTTCAGTTGTTTTTTGTTTTGTTTTGTTTTTTTTTTCAAATTGTAAATTATTGTACTTGAAAACTGAAGTGTTTTGCTCGAGGAAAGTATTTTTTCTTTTAATTTCTGATTTTTAATTTGATCTGAATTGTACAGAGTGTGAATGTTCTCTCTCTCGAAGCGCGTGTGGAAAAACTTTCAAAGATTCCCAGATATGATGTAATATATTCATTAGGGTTCAAACAATATATTTAGAATTTGTCAAACCAGTTTACAAGGCCTTTGTTTAGGAACTCAACCACTGCCCTTCTGAAATATCTGCATACTTTGGAGAAGTATTGCTGTTTAAAGTATTATGGCCAAACTGTTTTAATGGCAAATGCGGGGGGAGGGGCGGGGGTATAAATGTGTGTTTCAAATTATTTCAGTAGGAAGGCAAAACAGTTGTTTTTTGTTTTTTTTCTCACACAATTTACATAAACAAAAGACAAACCCAAACTGTGTCCTCTCAGTCCTTCTATCTCAGACCTGTTAAGAGAATCATTAGCCTGTGCATCCACTCTTAAAAGGGAACATTTAAGTATGTTCTTCATACACTAGCTGTTTCAGCTTGTCAGTTCAATTCGCCAGATATTTGAGCGGTGATTGTTTTTTTTTCATTTTGGCAGAGGACTGCAAAGTTGTATTGTTAATAACGAACCAATACATTGCAATGCCTTGTTAAATAAACCTTTGACAAAGGCTTGCTTAATAAAAGATCATCTTTAATGTAATATCGGTAGAGATCTACAGTCTTCATTGATATTTTGACCGCAGAAGCTTGTCCTAGTCTGATGAAGACAGTCCACAGAGAGAATAGGCCTTAGCTTGGTGCCACAGGGTGAAGACATAATGTTGTCTGACCAGGGGACACACCATGCTGGGACTCGCATAAAAACCAGGTTAACACAGTAGTTAATAAAAGAAGTTTTTAATCCATGGTCACTGTTTACAGGAGAAACTGAAGACTTTATTTCTCGTAGTTCAGTGATTTGTTTAATGGAAATGAGTGTAATGGTGACATGAATAAGATAATAACTTTCAAAGTCTTAAAAATGAAAGAACAATATATAGAAACTGATCTAGAAAAGTGCATAAAATGAAAGTCCTAGATTGATTGCTTCTCTGACTAAAGGATGTAGGACAATGATGTAACGCCCTGTGAAAATGATGTATTTTAGAAACCTCACTGGGAATGTTTTAGACGGTGTTCTAGAATTGTGTTTCCAAGACCGTTCTCCTGAGTCTGTCAGGGTTGTGTCAATCAGAGTGTGCAATGAGGAACGGTAGTTTTCAGTCTGATAATCCTCCTTCAGTCTCTCACTCTCTCTTCTCAGTCTTTCAGTCTTTTACACAAACTAACTCTCTCTCTCTCTCTCTCTCTCTCTCTCTCTCTGTCTCTCTCTCTCACTCTCTCTCTCTCTTTCTCTCTCTCCCTCCCCCTCCCTCCCCCTCCCTCTCTCTCTCTCTCTCTCTCTCTCTCTCTCTGTCTCTCTCTTCCTCTCTCTCTCTCTTTCTCTCTCTCTCTCTCTTTCTCTCTCTCTCTCTCACTCTCTCTCTCTCTCCCTGTTTTAACAAGAGGATTACAGGCTGCTGCCGCAGAATGTCCAGCACATCTGTTCCCTCATTCCCCAGTCTCAAACAAGCAGAATCAAAATAGTAACTATACAACCATCTCAACCAGCAGAGGGAAGCTTTAAAGCTATATCCCAAGTCAAAATCACGATACGCAACAATCAAATCTAATTCAGTGCTGGACTTTCTGTAACACAGTTTGTATTTCAATGTCCGGTGCTATGTATCAGGTCTGGATCACTGTAGCTTTTGCAGCGTTGAAGTGAATAATGAAAAGCACACTGTCTTTATCTGTACAGTAACTACCTGACCCCGTTCCGAGGCAAACTTGTTGTCAATGAAACCCAGTGCTGTTCACGTGACCTTTGCAACAGTCTGTCAGTTTTGTGAATTTTAGTATTAGACTTTTAGACTTTTATCTGGATCATAAAATTCACTGAGGTGTTTCAACTGTCCTAACCTTGCTCTTGCATTGTCAGAAAACATTTCTAACGTTGTGGGAAGAGAAAGAGCAGATTCAAAGGTTACTTCGGAAAGAATAATTACAAGAATGAGATTTAAATAAGAGGTATGCAATTTCATGAAATTTGAATGCAACCTTTTAGTAATTTGGCCCTACATGCAAACTGTCCTGTAGAGCGAAAACAGTGGGTAGGTATTGTGAAAAATGCAACACCAGTTGTGTGTTTAACTAAATTCAGTCTTCCAGTGTTTGGCTTTAAATGAATTTTGTTATGATTATAAATGACATCGCTTACCCTAAAAGAGCTTCTCCAAACCACTTCTCAGTATGTGCGTCTGGTACACAGTTTTCACACCCTCAACCAGGCTCTGTGATGTCCATCCCTCTTGTTAATGCAACATTACCTGTGATTTGTATGACTTAAAGTGTATCATCCAGTCATGATCTTTTAAACATTACGAAGGCGTCATGATAGCATTTACAAAAAAAAAACTCTAATGATGACACTTGCCCTTGTACAACGTGTAACATCATCAAAATGACAAAATGCAATGATGCTCTGCTCACTCCTTTACTTTGACATGGAATGTCATTGAGGAATGTAGATAGAATGTTCTTGAAGCATTTCTGGACTGAGCATTGTTGAGGTATTTGATTGTGGTGGATACTCTTCCATGGATGCTCCTGACTGCGTCAACTGTGCATTGTACAATGGCTCAGATAAACACACTGCTAATCCAGTTCCTCATGCCCTCTAGGCTCAGAGGTATAAATGGAAATCTGGATGCATGGAGGCTGCACCCAATTGGGTGGCCTGCTCATTAGGTAATGTGATTAGTAACTGGTAGGAAGAAGCTGCTCGTGTGACGCCAGGCAACAGAAGCATCTAATCCCCAAATCTCAAAAATTCATGGTGAACTTTTGTTGTCAACGAAATAGTTGTAATGATAATTTCATGGCCCCTGATCAAATACAGACACCAATAGCCAGATTTTCAGACTGTAGTGAATGGGGGAGAAGCCTAAGCCATCTGCCTCTTAGTGCAGGAGAGCGGGAGGTTTAATCCAGATTAGAGCTGTGGCATAACTGTTTTTTTTTTTTTCCCTGAGTCCGGTCCCTGTCGTCAGTGTGCCCTTGACAACACAGCTAGGCGGCAGGTTGGTTAGCTAGGTTCAGATTAAACCTCGCAGGTAGAATAACCAACCGAGAGCCAACCAAAGGACTCAAAAACTTAAAAAAAAAAAACCCTGCTCTTTGCAACACAAACCACTGTAGAGCAAAATGGCTTTCCTCATCAAAAGTATGGTGGGTAACCCGCTGAAAGGAATGGGGCTTGGCGGTGGAGAGGAGAAGACAGAGGAGGCCACCCCATCGGATCCAGCAAAAGCAGCAGGCATGACGAGAGAGGAGTATGAGGAGTACCAGAAACAGCTAGTGGAAGAAAAGTAAGTACAATCGCGTAATCGCCATTTTGACCTCTATCATAGCCCTGGACAAAGTGAGAAAGTGAGAGAAAGAGAAAGTCATTTTCTAACCCTGTTACACATCGGGGAAAAGCAGTTTCTGTGACCCTGAATTAAACTCAGTTTGTAACCATTATTTTTCCCTTCTTCCCCATTTATTATTTATTTGTTTGTTTGTTTGTTTATTTACTTTTGTTTAGGCATTTCTCTGTTTGTTGCTTTTTTTCTCCAATACTGTTTCCTCTGTTTCTCAAGGTCATGACATGACTAATCTAAGCTATTGTGAGTTTGGCTCTCAAGGTCATGACATGACTAATCTAAGCTATTGTTAGTTTGGTTGCAGAGGAAATGGTACAAACCGGAGTGTTTGTGTCAAAGGCAGCGTACAAAGATAATGCCATTACACAATCGAATCATCTTCAGTCACACAGTAATTACAATCGTCCATGACATAGCAGACATTAAAATGACACCAGATACTTGTTCATGCAACCAATTAAACCATCAGCAATGTCTAAAACAGATATGGATGGTGTGTTATTTGTGGACTGTCAATCAATCTGATTGATATCTTTTTTTTCTCTCTTTTTTTTTTCTGGTGTCTAGTATTCAAAATGGCTCCTCCTCTACTGCATTCAGGGTCATCAGAAATGGGGAGGAGCTTAGAAAAGGGAAAGCAAATAAATGAAAATGTCTGACGTTTATATCAGAGAGCAAACATCATACACACAAGCAGTTAATCTGCTTTAAAAATACAGGGTTTAGCATAGGTCAAACCGAACATGTTTATGGTGACAGAAAAAGTATTTTTGGAATGGTTCATCACACAAACACTGTCGACTTAACAGCATAAAGCAAATCTGCCATTTATCAAAAGTTAAGATGTTAAACCTGTTTAGATGTTAAATTCATGAATTCAGTTTTGGACTTTATGTTTTGTTCTGCTTTTTTTTTTTTTTTTATCACATTTTACATCAGGCTATGGATTTTTCAGTAAAATGGTTGTTTCAAGGCATTGAAATTGACCTCAGCATTTTTTTATTATTATTATTTCTTTTAAAAATCAGAATTGAGATAAAATTGCCTCTGAGTGTATATACAGCCAAGTACATGGTGACGATTTTGAGACATAATGAGGATAATCCATCTCAGATGAATGTTACATGATAAGGATAATGCTGATGTCATTCATATAGTCATATTATAACTATAACCACAGCAATAATGATTCACATCAGCCTTCACAATACATCTTCCCATCTTCCTTTTACAAAGGTGTACATGAAAAACAATTAAACAGTCGAGAGTTTATCACATTTCAGCTGTTGTGTAATGAATACCCGGACATTTCCTAATTACTTGCTATATGAGGTTTATTTGCAGTGTAATGTATTGAACAGACAAGCTACCAGCTGGTAAATTTAAACTGCCCAGGAAATAGATTACATAATGGGATTAACATTGTAACAAGTCACGTGGGACATTTGTGCTCGTCAAATAGCAAAATATTTTTCACAAAAGTTTCTTTTTTTACTGAAATGTAATTACAAGAAACAAAAGAAGTCATTCTCAAGCATTTACAGAACAATCAACAATTTGTTTATTACCAGTGTGTGTGTGTGTATGAGTGTGTGTATGTGTGTGTGTGTGTGTGTGTGTGTGTGTGTGTGTACACATGTGAGTGTATGTGAAACTACAGATGCAATTACAGATCTATCAATTCCTGTTCAGTGATTTGATTACATCTCAACTAACTTCAGCTGTATGAAGTTACCCAGCTCACAGAACACAGAGGTAGAACAGAGGGCACGTGTACTAGTTTCAGGTGTTGGAGCACTGCTGACTGAATGATGCGATTAAGATGTCTGAACCGCTTCAGCCCTATCTAAGCCTGGTGCTTTAGCCCTAAAGGTCATTTAAGTCTGTATGCATGCTATTACATGGCGAGCCCAAATCCATATCAGTCATAATTAATCCACATCTATTGTGGTATTATTCAAACACTAAACTTAATTAAAACTAAACTAATATAACTGAAAGACATATTAAAGAGAGCTAATCATGTGATGAAGAAATATCAATTGAAGATTTTATTTCTATGTAAAAATGACACTGCGGTGCCTTCTATGTTTTTGCACGGTAAATCCTAATCACAATATCAGCATTATTTCGCACTCTTACTTCAGGAGTACAAACTGTCCTTTAAACTTTCAAATCAAATGATTGAATGTCATTATTTATATCCTTGACAATTCTTACCGATGCTTATTTTCTCAGGATGGAGAGAGATGCAGACTTTTTACACAAGAAGGCAGAGAGAGCGACTCTGCGGGTGTGCTTGAGAGAGAAATACAGACTGCCAAAGGTGAGAGCCAGGCGGATCACTCATCAGACTGACACAGGACTTTTACTAAACCTTCCATGAGCATTCCTAAATGTTTTTGAGCAAGCTCTACATCCATTCAAGTTCTGTCCAGATAATATCTCACCTGAAACAGAATGTCTCATGAGTTATTCACAGACACAAATCTCGGAGTATTTCTTGCAATTGTTACAACATTAAGCAGCATTATGAATTAAAATATTGTACAGTCCTGACATTGCACACGTCATATGAAGCGGTTTCCTGCAATAAAATGACAGAAATGGGGGAATGACAATATAATGTTGAGAAATTTCGACTTATCACACTAACATTAAAATATTAATATTTCTTATTGTGTCTGGACTGTGGGGCAATCTGCTAAGACATTCAAACAGGCATCTAATAACATATGTAGAGATTAAACCATTCAGAATTTAAAAAAACAAACAAAAAAAAAAACAATCCTAAATGACACAGGAAATCAGTGCGGTGCTGCCACAACAACATTCCAATTATAGCGTCTCTCTTAGACCTAGGTGCTGTGGGTAAATCTGTTTTCCATGGTAATTCAGGCCGTGGTTAACTCTTGACGCTACATAGGAGGGAACACACAGCAGGCTTCTTCAGAAGCAGCAGATTAGGGCGGTGTTTGGTTTAGTTAAATCGAGGACTTTGCGTGCTCCAGGTTGTGACCTTATCCCTAGCTCTCTCTCAGCTCTTAAAGCCATCTGTCACAGCACAGGAGTCTGTTCTTTTACCTGTCCAGTGTAGTTCTGTCTGAAGTGGCCTCTTCACGGCACGACTGAGATTGATAAACTACCTGTCAGGTGGATCTTTCTGTATTTGTGGAGCTAACTGCAGTAACAGTCTGAAAAAAAATGGAGGAAGGGAAAAAGGTAGGACGGGATCTATGGAGAGAGAGAGAGAGAGAGAGAGAGAGAGAGAGAGAGAGAGAGAGAGAGAGAGAGAGAGAGAAGCAAAGTAGACAAGAAAAGGATAATCCATGTGTAATTTATTTTAAGTGAAATGTTATTGGTTTTCATTCTGATGTTTTTGTTCCTTCCCCTTAAAATTATTTAGACAATTTAGGGAAACTGATATTTTACAATTTTTAGAAGTCAGTGTTACAGTAGTTAGTAGTTGGTGGTTATAGTAAATATAGTTAGCTATAGTATATTGGTTCTATGTCTAGTCTTCACAGGGAAGATACATATCTATGCATTTCACAAATACGTACATTTCAAAGAATACAAGAAAAGATGTAATACAACTGCCAAGAATGGTTTCCTATAATCATAACAAAAAGGTGAAACAGTTCTTTTTTCTTCTTGACAGCAGTAAAACTCATCTGAATTTGGCAATGTGGTAAATTCTTTCATTCATGGACGTTTAGTAGCTCTCTGTTATGCTCGAGTTGACCTTGAATCATTTCTTTATTCTCAGTTGCTATAGACTTTGTCAGAACAGTGCATTACCACTATTGTTTGATGGATATTATGATCCATACATGCATAAGTTCAATGATTCATGAAAAAGATCATATATGTTGACTGGATGCTGAATACAGTGAATTGAGATCTATAGCACAGAGGTGTTTAAGTGAAGCTATGCACATTTGTCGTAGTAAATCCTTTTGTAATGCTATCATGAATAGAAATATAAGATATTGTACATGCAGTACGTAGATATAGATTAGACTGTAAAAAAGCAGTGAACATATGCTAGTCATCTCTGCAGAGTGTGTCATTCTCATCACTTCACATATGTACCCTTCAGAGAGAGAATGTAAAGCAAGACAATACAAACAGGATCCGTTTCGTGGTGCTGTACTTCTCCACTGCAAAAAGGATTTTTACAAATAAATCAATCAAATCTAAGAAAAAAAAAAAAGAAAAAAGAAAAGAAAAAACGTACATGATGTAACACATCATGTACATGATAGTTCCTCCTTAACTCCTCTTCCCATCATCAGTAAAGAAAACAACACATTTGGTCTTTCTGGTCTGTTTTAGAAAACCAGATATTTTTGGCAAGGGACACTGCACAATGTAATATCTGATCCTTCTCTCCCTTTCTCGTCATTGACGTTCAGAGTGAACAGGACGAGAATATGCTTCAGATGGCTGGCGATGATGTGGATGTCCCTGAGGAGCTGCTTAAGATGGTGGATGAAGATGCAACAGAAGAGGAGGAGAAAGACTCCATCATGGGCCAGATACAAAACCTGCAGAATATGGACATGGACCAGATTAAGGAGAAGGCCAGTGCCACACTCACAGAGATGAAATCAAAAGCTGAGGAGAAGTGCTCTGTGATGTAACCATGTAACCACAGGAAATGTATATATATATATATATATATATATATATATATATATATATATATATATACATATATATATATATAAATATATATATGTACAGTCCCCAAAATTTCAAGGTGGAAGGACTTCCTGTTCCTATCTAATGATTGAACACTGTCATTGATGCTGATTGGTTAAACCACACTGTAGAGGTTGGCCCTGATTGGTCTGGGAGCAGATTTTTTTTGCTCATAATGAATTATTTTATGTTTGAGGGTGTTAAAATCTGATCCCAGATCAGTGATAGGAGCCCAACTTCCACAGGAAAACATCCGTCTGGGACATCTGTCTCCCAAAGCCACTTCCTTTAAATGGTCTACTTTGAAATGTCTCCCATTGTTGCCGGTGGATAGTGGGTTTTTTTTTCTTTTGTACGTGTTTGAATAAATGATGCTATAGTTTTGTTTTCCCTCTGCCTAAGATTTCATCTCATTTTTGTCCATGTATACAAACTGAAATTTTATGACAGCGTCTTTCATGTTGTATAGCTAACCATGAATACAAAAATATTACAGATATCAATATTATCTATGTAAAAATACAAAACTGAACGCTACCATTTTACACCCCAGCTCTTTTGCACAAGGGATTACAATGCAAAAGTGTGACTGGTTTTCCTTGTTGAGAGAGGAGAAGTGCAGTTGACACTGAAAAAACATTAAGTGTTATAAAAATTTGGAGCATGTCAAGCAGATAATATATAAACATTGTGTGTGAGTAGATAAATCGACATTTCAAGTGAATGAATAGAATGTTTCTTGTGCATTAAGAAAAATGTAACCAATAAAACAGTTGATTCATACATTAATGGTTCTGTTTTTTTCCTCTTTAATATATATATATATGTATATATATGTGTATATATGTGTATATATATATATATACACACACACACACACACACACACACATATACATAGATTGGATAAATGTCTATTAGATTTAAGTGGAAATTGTCGTTCCATGGTATGTAGAGATTTGCATTTGAACACTGGAAAATATTTTTTACAATGTCTGCTTACTCTCTGATTTGTAAAACTCTGATAAATAGAAATACTTCACAAAGTGTGAAGTGGGCAAACATCCTGCCTCCTAAAAAAACTCACACTGGATTGATGATAGGAGGGTCTGTCATGTTAGACAGCAACTTCAGATATATTCCAGTTGGCAATTTTTTAATGGAAAAAGATGACTTAAAAAGGGTTGCATCATCATGCACCATATTGAAATTTCACAGACATTAACGCCACACAAAAGTCCATCTAGTGTGAACTCCCTCTGGTGCTTAGCCTTTGAAATTTAGCCAAGTGCTTGTAGATTAAGCAACTCAGATTAGTTGCTAAACATCTGATTTGTGCTAAAACACCACTAGCAGTCAGACAAAGAAATAGGTCTTAATTTAATTGGAGATTATTTAACAACTGTTGTTGATTAGCTGGTACGAGGAAATCAAATATGTTGCGAATTTCACATGAGACCATGGTTAAAATGCCTGAGATTTTGAGTTCATAAGATTAGCCACTAATAGGATCAGCTTCACCAAGGCTGTCATCTCATCCGTTTAAATGCCTGTGTCAGGCTCTCTTAAGTAATTTGTTGCTATACGTTGAGAACAGGGGATGAATTAAATCTATGTTGACAAAAAAGAAAAGAAAAGAGAAGGTCATATTCTGTCTGTGAGCTATGTCATCCAAAAAATTTTTTAGGCCAGGGAAGTCCACTTCATTTGACAGTCACAGTAACAGAGATCTGGGGTGTATGTGTTCACCTAAATCATCAGAAACACAGAGAAATTAAATCTCCTTACAGTACATATCATTGTTATTGTTGTTGTTGCTGTTGTTGTTGTTGTTGTTGTTGTCCACACTCGATTTGAACACACTGGAACAACAACAACAACAACAACAACAACAATAATAATAATAATAATAATAATAATAATAATAATAATAATAATAATAAAAGATGTGGGGCATTTTTTCCAATATTAGATTCTGAATTGGTGTTTTAGTTGAATAAATAACGAATGCAATTGTCTCTGCACAGCTGTGTTTAATGCAACAAGGCAGTTATCAACCTTGGCAGTTCGCAATACTAAAGAATCAGTTCATTGTTTAACAATGTGAATGTTTTTGTGTATCAGGTGTGTGCGCAAGTCAGTGTGTGAGTGTGTGTGTGAGTGTGTGTGTGTATGAGAGAGAGGGGGAGTGCAGCGTTAATGTACTAATGCATTTTGTTAGTTTCAAATCATGTTTGTGAGTTTAGGTATTGACGAAAACCGTTGAACCAGCAGCCACGAAATGAAATACAACACGCACTGAATACGAAAACAATGTGTGTATACCTAGCCTTACATCATCGTAATTAATTACGAAGAAGCCAGCAGTTTAGAGGGTTATTAGTGTTTAAAGGAAACAACCTTAATCCCCTTAAGCGGTGTGTGGGTCAGGGATTATAAAATTGCTGTCAGTCTTTGTTTGGTGGTAATTGCACATATCCTCTCGATATTGTGGAAAACGAAATTCTTCCAATTAACTGCACCTCAATTGCGGTGGCTCTCCAGTTCCGCGTGCTTAGCCCTTGAGATCATAATGTGTTGATGTAACTAAATCCGCGACTGGTTGTTAATCACTTAAATTGCGTGTGATATGCGTGAGATTAGTAGTGTCTCCGTGAATTACAATATAGTGAAGTCTGTTACAGAAGCTTTCAAAAGTACTGTTTTGAATAACTACTGGTGTGAACCATCAACTCTAAACTGATGAATAAAGGTGATTTTGTTGTTATATATGCAAATGACATTAGGCCTATATGGTATGCATTATTAATAGTAGTAGTAGCAGTAGTAGTAGTAGTAGTAACCTCAGTAGTTTAGTGGCATATTTTTGTGTAAAAAACATGTTTTCAGGTTGATGATGCCCTGCACAAATCTGTATGAACATTCTCTAATCTACGCAAAGACCAAAGACATAAGTCTTGTAATTACTATTTTGTTTTACCCAAAATCCTAATCTCGCCTTGGTCCTCTTGCTCGTGGGTCGTCATGGCTGTGACATCTGGGGAAGTAAAAGATGGTTGTAAGATTTATGTAAGGCGGTTTAAGAGGCGAAGCAGACTGGCATGGGGCAGGGACTATGGGAGGAGTTCACTCCAAGGGGACAATGCTGAAGCCCCCCTGTCAAGCAGAATGCGAATCTGACGTGTCCATCTGACGTGTAGAGGGGATGTCACTCGTACAAAAGATTTTGTTCGAGGCTCTCCTTTAAAAGTCCCCGAGGGTATTGTACCGCCACTTAGGACCGCAGTTTAACAAAACTCGACTTAGTATTGCCAGCCGGGACGCATCTCAAGGAGCAAATCGAGTCTGTAGTATATGTGCAGTTTAACTGTATTTCCACTTACTCAACTATTATAACAAGAACAAGTACGTTATCTAAATATTTCTATTTAAAAATAGTGGTAGGGGCAGCTTCGCATGCACTACGTTTTCCAAAAGAACACAGGACTTGCATGGCTGTCAACGTCCCAAACGCTGTGTTGGGTTAAGTAAGTTTAGAGTTAGGTGTTCGATGCGACATTTCGGTCCACACTCCCAAAACATGGAAGAGCATCTCTCGCCGTCTGCGCGTTTGGTTCGAAGCCCGGGAAACCCAACGCGGATTCACAGTATTGAGGCAATTTTGGGATTTAAAGAAGAGAACATGTTCCTCCCGGCTTTCAGCTACGGATCAGGGAGGGCCGTTAAAGGCACTGATCGCAGAGGTAACGGCATGGCCTCACCTCTCAAAAAAGATAACAACCCGCAGAGTTTTGAAAGTAAGTTCAGCTGCGCTGCAGCACCAGATAACTAGCGTCACATGTTGCATAGATTCATGAGTCTGAGGTCTAATAACACATTAGCGTTATTTGTGACACTAACTTCTTGATTTCTGTGGAAAAGAGTCTAATTTCTATGGAAAAGAATCTTCTATAGTTTGGTAACAGTAACCAAGTTTTTCATTAGACCAACTATTGTTCTGGATCTGAATGTTTTCTGAAATCGGAAATTTATGTCCATTCGTTCATTTTCAGGTGTCTGTTGCGCTAGTGGGGCTGCGACTTCTGTTAGTCCACATTCTCCCGAAGGAGACTGTAAATTATCCGATGAGGAGAATCCCAAGAAAAAACATCGACGGAACAGAACAACGTTCACCACCTTTCAGCTCCACGAACTCGAAAGAGCTTTCGAAAAGTCGCATTACCCTGATGTGTACAGCAGAGAGGAGCTCGCGCTCAAAGTGAACCTGCCGGAGGTGCGAGTGCAGGTAGGCAAATAAGAATCCAGCCTGACTGATTGCAGACCATCACAAACGAAGTTACACAGTCCACCGCAGACCGATCCTATTTATCTCAAAGTCGATGACCGTAACTTTTTCAAATCTTAGTGTTTATTTAACTGTTCTAAATTCTTAACTGTTCTTCCAACACTTTTAAGAAGTGTTTTCATCCATAATGCAACATCTGAAATAATATGCCGACAAGAAATTGTGGTGATAGATAAATAGTTTTAAGTTTTTAGGCAAGCATTGTGACATTACTTTCTTAATTAGATATAGAAACTTTAGTGTTTACAATCACGCACTGAGGAACAAGTGTCTTTTCAATACTGAGGAACAAGTTGCCATTCTCGAGACCAGCGAATTTCCGTCTCCTTTAGTTTTAAGGAGTTTTGTCTGTTTCCAAGTTTTATGCTAAGCGCTGGGCCCACTCAGCTTCGCTATTCGTTGTCCTGGTATAATTATATGATATATCATTTCGAATACCGTCTTAATTTGATTGTTCTTTCACATAACGCATATATAGTAATTAATCAAAAGTGTTTTTTGTCAGTTGATCCAAAATGATTCAAATAATAAGCGAAACCAAGGTGCATTATATCAGTCAGTCTGCGCTTTCATGTCGTTGGTCTTGCTTTCACTCACCATTTTCCTTAATATTTTGGGTTGTAATAATTTCATCACCGGTATATTTTACCAACACTAACTGATTTCTTAAACATGGAAATTTAAATAGAACATAGAAGAAAAACTAAATTTAGTTAGTTAAGTCTTAATTAAATCTCCAACAACGGGCAATCCAACGTTCATGGGCAGTTATTCTCAGTGTCACCGGGTGCTACTCATGATTACCAAAAACATGGTCACCTTTGATCAGCACTGACTAACGGGATGAAGTACTTCATGGTATTTTGAGGGTACCATAAAAGTGTTTTGATTACGCAGTGGTCATACAGACAAAAAATTGTTATTTTTAGTTTCTGGTCATATACGTTTGAAGGGGAAAAGAACATTGTCAAGAGGTGCATGTTTAAAGATACAGAAAACTTATATTAAATGCACAAGTAAAGATGTAACACGACACTAATGAAAAACAGTGTAGAAAACAAGATGTAAAAGGATAATTTTGTTCTTTCTATTTGTCAGATGGATGTAAAGGAAGTTTCATTTAAATTTTACGTACCAGTACGGGTTTATCTATTATATTTTATGTGATCCTTTAACACATGCTTAACAGCAAGCCTGTCTTCCAGATTTAATATACGAATGCTGACAAAGAGCTATAAACAATAATGGTGTATCAGGTTCATTCAAATGTAAGGCTGACTTATTTAAATTACTGTCAATATAGGTCTATACACTTATCTTTATTCTCATGTTATTCAACATTTAAGGACAAAATTAAGTTCTTGTCAATCATATTAAAAATTACTGATAAATATTTACTCGCTGTAATAATTTGCTGATGGAGAATGTCATTAATAGTTTAATAGATATCTGAAAATAGGTATTTAATTGATATTCATTTGTACTGGAAATGTATTGTCTGTATTTATTTTTTTAGAGAGTATAAAGAAACAATACAATGTAATATAATGGCGAGACACAAATGTACATATTAGATCTGCAATCACCAAATGTCAGTAATACACTGTAATCAGTTAAACCTAAACATTAATCCTAAATAATGTAACTTCAGGTTTGGTTCCAGAATCGGCGGGCAAAATGGAGAAGACAGGAGAAGTTGGAGGTGAGCTCTATTAAACTCCAGGACTCCTCCATGCTGTCATTTAGCCGTTCTCCTCCTCCTCCTCTGGGTAGCAGTCTGTCTCTGGAGCCCTGGCTCACCAACCCCATCACCTCCTCCACCTCTCTCCAGGCCCTGCCTGGCTTCATTGGCTCAACCCAAGGAAGTTACAACCCTCCATCTTTCTTCAGTTCCCCTTCTCTTAACCATAGTGTGTCCCACATTGGAGCTGTATGTCCCCAGAACACCTACCAGTGCTCTGGCTTCATGGACAAGATCTCTCTGGAGGAGTCAGATCCACGTAACTCCAGTATTGCCTCTTTGCGGATGAGAGCTATGGAGCATATTCAGTCCATTGGTAAGACATGGTAAGGTCTTTTGTTAACCCTTTGGACTGAGCCAGCGGGACTGAGCCCCTTAGAAACTTAATGAGTACGAAGAGGAGGTTTGAACTCTTTATGGGGGGACCATGAAGGTCATTCTTCATTTGAGAAAATCCCTGGTTATGTCAAAACAGACTTTTTCAACAGTATGTCATCAAAAGGATTTTGGCTGCCAATTTGTTGTGGAAGATCATCACCGAGCAAAGACTCTTTGACAGAGGGTATTCACTCTGCATCAGTCCTCTTTTTTCATTTTAGTCATTATCTTTAATAAAAGTGGTCTGCCGTCCTTCATGGAAAAAACAAGTGTTTTATTTGTACAATTAAACCATTCGCATTGATCTGCTCTGAATGATTAATTGCATGTTTATGAGAAAGAAACCCGGGTTACAAATTAATTGTGGAAAAGTTACATCTGTCACATTCTGTCTCCACATTTCTGCTGGTTAGTGTTTTCAAAAGCAAACTCTAAATCCGTCACTTTTGTCTTGATACCAAAAATCTCTCCCTAAATTCTGCAATGACAATCTCACAAAAAATATGATTTATTTATTGTAATTGTCCATTCTACATTGTCTGCTATATATAAAATTTGTTGATTTAGGGTGTTTTTCTTTCACATACTGTCACACTGTATCTTTCACAGGTGATTTTTGTCTTTGGTTAAAACAGTTGAACATTAAATGCATGTAGTGCCACTGCTGACTGCTCATTTGCTTTCTTTATATATATATATATATATATATATATCTGCTTACTTCAAAGCAAATATCTTGGCCTACAGCAAAATGAGCTGACCTTTAAACCATGAATTTTATTTAATTTTTGAGCTTAGGAGTAATATTTTTACTCCATATGGTTCCTCCATGTGTCAATATTTGTTGATATTCAAATGTTCAAGTAATACATATGACCAGTATTCAATAAAACAAAAATTGTTTAAGCTTAATTAGCTTTTGATGGTCAAGCCTGTTGTTTCAGTTTTTTCTTTTTTTTTCTTTTCTTTTTTTTTAATCATCATGTCTGCGGCGTTGGCCGTCTAAGAAACTTCAAAATGTATATCAAAATTCTATCGCACAACTGCGATCACATTAATCGACGTCCGTGGGTTGAATGCTGTTTGTGTCTCCCTCTAGTGGCTATTTTTGGAATTCGCGTGCAATCAAGATTGCCTGGTCCTGTTTGCGGACTCCGTCCTGTCTTTACCACTTTACCACAATGTCTTTGCCACTGTAAGACGCAGCACTAGCCAATATAGGTGTCCAGTCATTGTTAACTAACAAAAGAACCTAATCCTGGCATTCTGTTTTATTTAATTTTTAAATCATATCTTGGAGTAATTCCACCAAAAATGAATTCTTTACTTATCAACAATAAGCTCACTGTAAAGACAGCTGAGTCACAAGAGCTGCCCTGTAAAATGTACTTACTGTTGCTTCATTGTGTGCTGAAGAAACAGGAGAGGAACATTTTATAACTTGGTCTGCGGACATGTGCATCCATGACAAAAACCACATACGCACACACATACATCAGCATATGCACACATTCTTCAGCATATACACACATACATCAGCATATGTACACATTCTTCAGCATTCTGTCCAATAGTGACCACTATCCAAAATCTGTGCATTATTACTGTGTTTTATGAATACATCAGGTAAAATATGATGAAGTGACCCTGCTCTCCGCCCTGATCTTTTTGCAAATAAATCAACCGTGTGAGATTTTGTGAATGTTTGTATATCATCCCTCATCTTTTAAATCCTCTAAGTGAATTTCATTTTAGAGAGGACAATGTTTGTAAATAAATCAGTTAAATGTTATTAATCTGTGACAGATGAACAGAGAAAACAATTGGAAGAAGGTTGATTTGAGAGCAGGCATAACTAGATGAAAATTGTTCTAATTGACATTTTTTGTTGTGAGAAGTCTTGTTCTCAGTCATGGCATCTACTGTTGCAAGTGGGTAGAAAGAGATGATTCATGAATGAATAGCTCTCCGCCCACTGCTCTTGACAAAGCTGATATAGTAATTATAATTTCAGTACAGCCATTAGTGCTCTGTCTGTAATCAGCCCAGTCATTACCTCTGTGTGTGATTACTTGTCTCATGAGCCAGCTTGTAGTATGTCAACATTCTCTCTCTCTCTCTCTCTCTCTCTCTCTCATAAATCAAATGAAGCTCTCTTCTGCCACCTACTGGTAAACATTGAACATTATACCATGTATTTTAAACTTCACACGCTTGCTTGCACGTACATATCTCTTCAATCCATCCTGCAGCGTTTGCCAACATCAAAAGAAACTGAGACAGGGCATTAAGTCAAAGTATAGTTTCGGTTTTGTTATTTCACAATAGTATTATTACAAGTCCAAATTTATTGAACAGGTTTAACACAACATTATTGATGTACAACAAATGAGATTGAGTGATAATAATATGTGAGTTAATAAATACAAAATAAAAGTGAAAAAAGCATACAGTTATATCTGCTTGATGTGAAAAGATTTATATATAAAAATATAACCTGGTTATTATAAAGAGTATGTGAAGGACTTGGCGGTATAATGCTTATTGTTTTACTTTTCAAACAGAGAAAATTAGCAACAGCTATAGTTATCAAACTGCTTTAAACTTCTAAAAGTCTTTGAGGAGTGGAGGCAACAAGGGACTGCTCTTCAGCTAAAATCATCTTCCTTCATGTCTAATGTCTTTAACAACACCTCAGTCACCTACAGGGAAGAAAATCAAGATAAAACAGAGTTAATTACTCTCCAGCTGTGTAAAGCTGAGGATGTTACACACACACACACACACACACACACACACACACACACACACACACACACACACACACATATATATATATATATATATTTGTATGTAAGTTGAAAGTTACATATATGGGCAAAAATGCCTTCACTTTTTTGCCATATGAAAATGATGTTGTCATTTAGATGATTCTGAAATCCAGAATGACTGCCATGAATTTGTCTGTCAGTCTGTGTTTATGAGTAGAGTATTTTTCCCACACTGTTATCAACCGTGAAACTCCAGGTCCTTTAAGAAAAACTTAATTTTCTAATTAGAACACGGTGGTACAGTGGCTATAACTATGTTCTTAGGATACAAAGAGAGGAAAACATACGAACATACACACGTGTGTGTGTGTGTGTGTGTGTGTGTGTGTGTATATATATATACATACACACACACACACACACACACACACACACACACACATATATATATATATATATACACACACACACACACACATACATACATACATACATATATATATATATATATATATATATTTCTGTCTATCTTTATTTCTATCTCTATCAATTTTTTCTTGTCAATATCAATATTTTCCTGTTTCTATCCTCCTCCTCTTTTATTCTCACTTCAAACATACACACACACACACGCACACACACAAGGGCGCACGCACGCACACATATGCACACACACATACACAGTTACTAACCTCTTGAATTGCTCTCTCTTCATCTTTTTCTTTAAGCCAGTGTCCCCTTTTCTCCACTGAGGACTGGCGTGGTTGTAAGTCTTCACTGGCACTCTCATTCTCGAGCCCCACCAGGGCTCTAAAGACAGCCTGAAGCAGGTATGAGGAACGCAGGTTCTTATCCACCTTTTTGTTTGGTGGAGGATCCATATACTGCTCCCCTTCTCTGTCACTGACTTCTGACTCAACCTGCTCATCTGTACTCTTCTTTCCCATCAGGTGTCCTGGGGGGGGGGGGGGGGGGGGACAAAAGACTAATGGGTAAAATGTGATGCATTAAGCCATTGTGAGGGTTCTCCCACATATTTAAAGGTTGTTGTAAAAGAAAGAATGGAGCTCCCCCACATAATATCGAAATCATCCTGTGCGTTTATGCCCATGGACTTATTTTTATTATTTACTGAAACCTCAGGAAAGGTCTTGTGGAAGAGGACATGTTCACATGTCAAAAACCCATTGGAACAATGCTATGGCTACACACTGGCAAACACGACGGTATTTTTTCCCCCTCGAAATAAGAAACCGTAGTTTTGCGTGGACAACGCTCATGGGGGAAGGATCAGACTGACAGAGAAAATCACCAATGAGTCTTCATTTCAGATGCCAATCAATGTGTTAATCCAAGTGTCCGTGTGTATAACTACGTGTGTATATGATTAATGTACTGCTCAAGAATACAGTTTATTTTCTTATTATCACAATAATATCGCATCAGATAGTAAGGGTCTTTCTTTTAATGTGAACATGAGCTCAGCACGTACACTAATCAGTTTTAACATTTTGAGCTCCTTGCCTTAATTGTACTTCAGGCCATTAAAGAAGAGCGAGGTATACGCAAGAAGTGCATGAAACAACTGAAATCATGGTCGATAAAAATGAAACTCCTGTTAGCAATCCAGTTAATGTGCTCTTTGCATTTAAGTTCACCATGGGTGTTTCTCAAACGACTTTGCGGCAGCTTCACTTCTCTCAAGTGTAATCTTTCTATTCCCACAATTAGTTATGTCTGTGACAGAACTGACAGTAAAGCAAACTACAGTTAAGGTAGATTACAATAGCCGCAACGTTTACAGAGATTCAGGTCCATCGATGGTTAATGCAAGGAACCCACGCACTCCAAAATGTTCCACAACTGTTTTGCAACATTAGGTTGTAATTTCGGTTGTGAATGACGTCGACAAAACATTTTCAAGGACGCTTTACCTGCACCACTTAAACCGTTCCAGAAAACCGTTTCAACCATTACCCAGTTCTTTTCTTTAAATTCTTTTTTAGCTCTCTCATCACCACGAAGTCAGTACGGAGAAAATGTATGAACTGTGACCTGTAAAAATATGCGGGATACTCTCTTAAATGACTGGTTTAAAATACTGACTTGAATGATTGGTCTTTGCTCAAAGGTTTTACTTGAACTCCTCTGCGTTGAGCAACTGCTTGAACTAGGCTACACTATTATTTTACTTTGATGTGAGAGAATTCTGTGCGCTACATCAGTGAGTTTTTTTTTTATGATAGGTAATATTACAGTTTCAAAAGGATTGCGGCTTACCCAGTGCAAAGTAACAGCGAAAACTACCGCCAAGTAGTACCAAATCCTCCACAAAACCGCTAATGTCGATATTTATAATAATTTTGACTTGTATCACTAATGACCACTACACCTCTGCAACCTTACCCCTCCTGCCACCACGAATAATAATAATAATAATAATAATAATAATAATAATAATGATAATAATAATAATAATAAATTACATACCTACTGCCCAGTGGTTTCCGCGTGAATACAATTTTCCCGCAAGTGCCGCATTCTCTACTGAATGAACATCACATATAATTAAAACTAAAACAGCAAAAACTGAGAAAGCGAGTCGGTATCTCCACACATAGCACATAGCGCCCCCCTCAAGAAAAACACGGGAACAGACGTGTTTGAATTACACTTGACAGTCCGTATCCTTCGTTTTACCCCTCCTGTTGTATAGCCTACTAATGCACTGGGAATGTGCCTGCATTTATCAGTTAATATATACGATGCTGTGACGAAACATCAAAGACTAAGCCTATGTCAATTCGAACGAAGATTTCGGGTTATTTGTTCAATTACTCTGTCGAGTTGATGCTCTCGTGGGAGGCGATATGATGAAAGTTTAATGCTGCCTCCTAGAGCTTTTACGTCAGTGGGCAGTTTAAAAATGTACCAGTATTCTTAATGAAAAATAATGAAACTGACAGATTGAGCTAACATGTCATTATCTCGCCCGCAAGGTAGCCTATTGTATGTCTTGAAATGTCTTGCACAAAGTGTCAGCGATATTTCATTACCAGTGGTGTGTAATTTTCTCAGATATTATAAAGAGCTTGATATCAGTTATTGAATTGGTTCTCCCGTGCCGATAGCATTGTGCCACTTAGTGCAACACCATGAATGGCTATTAATTGTAGTGTAGCATGTGACCGTAACCGTATCTTGCTCGTTAGTTTTGGCAAGGTTAAGGTTTGCCGTACATTGCACTCTCTGTTCAAAACATTTTGATGTTTTCTATATCTAAACTTTAAAAAATTCCTCGATAAGGAAGATAAGCAAGCATAACAACTGTGGTTCCATTCGTGAACATTTAGGCCTATATCTGAATATACATTTACATTTATTAATTTAGCCGAGGAACATCCAAGTTAGGCAAAATACAAGTAGTAGGGAGCCCACTGTTGTTTGTAGAGTAATAATTGATAAGGTCTACTGTGAAAATGTTTCATTCAAAGTGGGGGGGGGGGGGGGGGGGGGGGGGGGGGGCAGATATAAGGTAGCTTACATTTACAGTAACCCTTGATATTAGGAGCGCTGGTAACGTCTGACGTCATAGAAGTCTTTGGAATTGCAGGACTTCTAGGATCTTGGAGCTATAGTAGGCTCTTAAATTAGAGTGCGGCCAGTCACTTTACTCTGATTATCTATGTGAAGGTAATAATGTCATGGGCGCCTGGAGTTCAGCTTCCATATACACTACTGTCACAGCAATTCCTGGTTGTTCAACACGATCTCATGTCAGTCATTGCCTGCCTCGCTGTCGGAGTACTTTAAAACATATATCAGAGTTACTATGAATTTCACACAAATAACCAAACCACAATTGGGTTCAATCATGAACAAGCGAAAAGGAACTCATGACTGTTATGAAATTATTTAATGAAGGGAGGTTGACAAACAATGTTGTTTGTACAGGTTTTCTGTGCCTAATGACGATTTTAGTGTAACTGGGCAACTCTTTCTTTTACGCTTTGGGACATTCACAATAGTGTTATGTGTGTTGGTTCAAATAAGACGATTCTTCAAAGAGGGACGACAATCAGGCCTACCATCTATCAATTTAAATGAGTCGATCATTAGTTCTATTTTTTAATCTCTGTTGATTCTCATAATACTAATGTGTATTTAATTTGAGGTAAGTTACTTTGACGTGCACAGTATAACCAAGAGACGAGCACCCTTTTGCAGACACATGTCACTGGGCCTTGCAGGTACGCAGGTAACCTTTGTAACGATAAGGTTGAATGGTCCTTAAAGGCAATGTCACTTTTTAGAGAGGTCTTTAAAGGTGACACTCCGTTATCAGTCATACTGATGACGTTATATGATATATTCTGAACGGACAAGGGGTGAGCGGTTTTCAGTAAAAACAATGAATATTCGGTGTAGGCTAGCAAAGATGCGTGAGAGAGAGATGACCTATAATTGCACATAGTCGGCCAGTTTAAACAAATTTATAGGCTACAGCATTTGAGCACAAACTCTGTTAGCTATGTTAAGCAATTTAACTTATTACCATTCCCTCTCACATACATTGCAATTACAAGTACTACCACTTGTATTTTGTTAGTATTAGCAAAGCGGGTATATTTGTTATGTTTTTGTATAGCTTTGAGTGGGCAGAACTGAAAATTAGCGTAGGCAGCTCTACTTGAGAATATGATTCTGTTTATTTTGTTTCATCATGTTCTTGATGGTTCTCTCTGATCGTAAGCAGAAAAATTCTGCTTGTTCGAATCAGAGGAGGGGTAAGGGCATACTGTTGCTTGATGGAAGAGCTCAGGATTGATTTTTCATTGGGCTTCAGTACCTCTATGCACCACTAGATGGAAGTGTTTGGTCTCAATTAAAGGTTGTTTGAACGGTCAGTTTAAGGTCTTGGACCTCAATGCTACCTTTTCATTTCTTTCATTAGATCACCACAATGCAGAATGATTGTGCAAGACACCACACCAGGCAATTCTATGAATTTTAAAATCATCTTTTCCCTTTATTTGATTTTTAAACCATTCAAATGACACTCTGCTGTAAACATGATGAATTCTTTTCCGATACCACACTTTGATTCGTAATTGAGTCTCACAGCTGGACTGAATGGTGAAGTGATATATGGGCTATAATTATAATGGCAGACCAAGACAAGAAAAAGAAAAGGAAAAAAGCTGAACCAAAATTATCAGAAAATATCTGATAAAATACATTTTTAAAAAATCCTTCAGAATTGCCCACTGATCTGCCATTGCTTTCAGTAAAAGGAAGAATGGTATACTGAAGAAGTCATGGCTCATGATTTCCCAAGTCAGTCTTTTTTTAAATACACTGGTCCATCTTGTTTGGTAAGACTAGTGTTGACATATCCACAATGCAGTACTCAAAGAGGCCTCTACTGTAATTTGGACCTGATGAAACCACATGGTTTACAGCATCTGCTTTTTCTTCCAAGCTGTTGAAGTTTCAGCTGGTTGCCATATAACTGAGAAATAAGATGAATTAATTAAAGTGTCTTGATTTCTCTTGACTCGAATGGAAGAAAGCCTGACGTGAAGGTGAAACTGAATCTTTAGTATGTTATATATTTAGTACATGTCTATAATTTTGGCATTGTTGAAGAATCATGTTATAAAGATGCCAAAAACAAAATTTACTTTAAAGAACTACTTCAATGGTGAATCTATCATGACCACAGATAATTAATAATTAATGCAGCTATAATTATGTTTATTAATATCAACTTACAACATGCAATGGAGTTCATGATTAGGGCCCACATATCTAATTCTAACCAACATGGATTATTTTCACTACTTAAATAGTGACTGAAATTCTACTATGCTTTGTCTTGTTACTTAACTGTATCAAGATAAACCTGTTTAGCTTGCTACATTCAATCACTGTAACCCCAGCAGAAGTGATGAAATTGCATTGGACTTGCCTGACAGTGCAAGAGAGCTTCATAAGAACTGCCTTGACCATTAAACAGAACTGGTAGAACTCCGTGTGGCTTGCTGGATTTCAAGCACATCGTGAAGTACAAATCAGACATGAAAAGGTCAGATGTGAAAGGTCCCCTGCACATCATTTGCTATAGGAGCCAGACCGATAAGATGAATCAAGGAACATCCCCGGGGTTAAGTGTCCTGTAACATTTTGTCAAAGAACAAATGTGGCAGTTTCTCTTCCTCTCTTCTAATCTGAGGAGTGAAAGGCTTTAAAAATAAGAGTTGCACGCAGAATATAAAGTTTTCCAAGTATCAAATTCTAAACCATCACCTTTTTTTTTGAATGTTACACATTTAGAAAGTATTGGCAATTCCTGTATTACCAGATTGTGAATACTGATTTATCATTGAGCTTTCAACTGTTTTGAGTCATTGACTCACTAGGCTTCATCACCATACAAGCAAAGAGAAATAAAATTGATACATGAGGGCCTTTGTTTACTGGAGTTCGACCAGAGTAGTTTACAAAACATCCGTGTCTAAAGCAAAGGCTTATGGGAAAAGGAAAGGACCATCGAACTGTCTGCCCGTCGGGCTGAGGTACAGAGAAAATCAAGATGTGCGTTTCATTCGCTGAAGTACTCATGTATTTGAAACCTGTACTGTGATCAAAGAATATCTCTACTCGTTAGGTAATATATATTTTGCCTCTTACAATAAAAAGCTGGGTGCAAGAAAAAAATTGCGAACTGCTTTGAATGCTGACGGACACTGGTGGGCATCGGCAGCACCGCGAAGACTCATGGGTAAGTGTACCAAGAGAAATAAAATCCCCCAACAAGCAAATAAATTGTCCCCGGTTTTGGCTTTAATAGGGATAGGCTTTTCATTGTCACAAAGCCGCCTGTGTGGTCAGTGTGGGACGTTGGCAAATGTAACATTGCGTTATTTTTGGTGACGAGTACACACCGAAGTGCTAGCCCGTCGCAGTGGCTCATGGGATTGAAAATGAGTCTTTGTTAATGTTTGACAGAATTAGGAGATTTATGTACTTTACAGTTCATCGTACATGACGTATTACAAATATATGGTGTTTTTTCTCCGGGAACTAGTGGAGCGCGGGTGTTGTAATAGATTTTCACATCTCTGAAAAAGATGACGGCGAATTGAATTCTGGGTACGGGTAGCAGTCAGTGAATCTGTCAAACCAGCTGTCGTTCAGTTGCTGTCAAACGCAAAAGTAATGTTATGATAGGAGTTGCTGATCGGTCAGTGTCAAAAATCACCACAACCTATGACAGAAATAAAACAGAATGCACTATGGTGAGAATATTTGATAAGGAATCTAGAATCAATACGACATATGTGGTCACGTGATTGCAGGAACATCTTGGGGGTGGGCAGCACAAGCAGCAGATTGTAATGTTTAGCTGCTTGTCGGCAGAAAGAGAAAAGCAGCAATGTTCTCGAGGTCGTAAAAACCATCTTGTCTGCAGGACGTGATCATCGTTCTCCAAAGGCTTTTAGTCAGCAATGAAATGTATCAAACTGATCCCCTTTTCTCTCACACAACTACATACAAGCACACACACACACACACACACACACACACACACACAAACACACACAGATTGGCAGACACTGATATATGTATAGTTTCAGGTGCTGTTCTTCAGATGAAAGCCTAACACAGCTTGGGGCTGGAATCATGGTTGGCCTTCCCTCATATCTTTGGCTGAGTCCTGCTAAGGAAATGCCTCTTCACACTCAAGCATCTCACTGAGAGACAGCCCTGCTTTCAAAAATACTCAGGTAGGTCAGCATCCAGCGTTTGATCTGTGACTGAACAATTTTAATATCATTAAGACTTGGTTAGATGCACAGAGACATTGGGGTTAGAGATAAGATGTTGTGCTTTGATGAACACACGAAATGTCTTGCTCCACTTGTCATGTCCTAATATAACCATTTATGATGGGTATAGTTGCCATAATGATCTTTGTTTGCATGGAGACTTGTTTATGAGAGGGGTGCACAGAAATGGCAGGGAATGTCCAGTCTCCTGGTTGGATTCATACTCATTTGGGCATTATACATTTAAATATTCTGGGAAGTCAGTCCTTTTGTATAATTAATATTGAATTAGGATTGTTATCATGCTGTGTACTGAGATTGGCATCAGTTTGCTAGACAGTAATGCTGATACAATCACAGAGAACCTTTCATTCCCATCTGTCACCTTATTCTTACCTGGTCATCTATGAATGTTGTAGATATAATTGTATAGCTGAAAGATGAAAATTAGGCCTAAACTACAAAGTGTTGTATGGACTAATGTGTTGTAGTGTGCTCTGATGGGTTTGCTGTATGAAAGGTCCACTCCTTAACTCTAGTTTGATCTCAGTGAGGATACTATGGATGAACTTGTTCGAATGTGACATTTTTTTCTGGGGTTATGTAAGTGATGTGTTTAGCAACTTGACAAACCAGCATAAAATCTTAAGACCGAGCTTTACCAATTGAACAATGAAATTGAACTTAAAATCCTGAATCATTGCCGAGTTAGTGAATTGAAAAACATCCATATATTACAGATGACAGAGTCTTGGCATTCCTTTAGTGGTATAATGAAGCCTTAGTCTGAGGAGGCTGCAAGTCTTATGAATTATCTGTCACACCAGACCTTATCTTTGTGTGCAAATGCAAAGTTCATGAGGTCAGTCTTGACCGGACAGGTATTTGTTTGCTTTGCCAGCAGTGTATTACCATGCGTTGATTTGTTTTGTGCTTTAGTGTGAAAATAGCATGGAATCTTCCAAGTTCAGTTTAATCAATTATTCATGTCTTTTTGGAATCGCTAACAGTATAATGGATGATGGCATGATTTAGCCAGTGCTAATGAAGTAGAATTTTTTTCCCCTCTAAATAAACTCCGTTATGTTGTATGTTATTTGATTTTGCATAGTCTAATGTTCAGTTCAACTATAAACCAAAGCATCTGTAATCTGTCTGAATCTGTAAATCTGTTTGAAACTTCGCACACTGAAAACAGTTAGAAAGATTATTTAGAAATGCATACATCACACATCACACCTCCTCTGCACTAACATGATCATACCTGCTAGAGCGTGAAGCAAAAGAAAAATGGAAACACAGGCCTTTGTCTCTGCTACTGGCTGCCTGTCAGTGAACATGACTGTACGACGGTGGCTTTTTCTTCCATTTCTTTTTTTTTCTTCCCTCTATCCTTCTCATGTTTCCTCATTTTTTTCTCTTCCTCCTCCTCTCCTCTTCCTGAATGTCTCTTTTCTGGCTGCGCCAGCTGTTCGTGCTGCCGAGCGTGTGTTCACCTCACCCCCCAGTTCACACGTAGACAAAAGGCCTGATTCGGCCAGGCAAACACTGCCCCCTTACTCGGTTAGCGCCCTAGCATCTGCAGAGGAAGTTGACCCACAGCATAGGAGTAAACCTTATTGGAGAGAGAGAGAGAAAGAGGTGAAAAGAAAACATTTAAAATGGGCCTTGGACTGATTTTGTGTGCATCACTGCTGTCATGGAAGATTCCTGTTAGTGGGAAACAAACCGGGGTAGGGCAAGAACCTCCTTTTCCCAGTTGTTTTGTGTATATATATGTGTGTGTGTGTGTGTGTGTGTGTGTGTGTGTGTGTGTGTGTGTGTGTGTGTAAGTTAGTGAGTGAGAGAGAGCAAGAGAGAGAGAGAGTGAGAGTGTGTGTTTACACGTGTCACAGCCTTTGTTTTTATTTTACATTTAGCTCAGATGGGATATTCATTTGCTCAGGGCCAGAGGGATTAGAGTGAAGCAGCTGATTTTAATTGACAAAGATCAGTCTCAGTGCAAGAGACAGCTATCGGAACAGAGCCACTGAAGACAGGAGGAGGAACAGGAACCAGAGAGAGGGAGAGGGAGAGGGAGAGAGGGAAAGGGAGAGGGAGAGAGAGAGAGAGAGAGAGAGGGAAAGGGAATGGCAATGGCAGACCAGCACAGCAGAATGAGGTGAAACACACAGAGGCTCAAAGAGAGGTCAGGTATTGAGATGGTTTATTGCTGCTCAGATTATCAGTATCTCTTCACCATTATCAGAAAACATGTTGCACGTTTTAAGAGGAATGTTAGAGCTTTGGCGGAATTGGACAAATTGTCCATGTTCTGTCTGTGAATGTTTTTTCTTTTGTTTGACTCTCACCTAATTTTTCTCTCATTCATACATATAAACTGCCGTTGTTGCTTTTGTCTGCATGCTTGTGTGTTTTTTGTCTGTGTTCCACCGTAGTTAATAGTGGTTTGGCTTGTGCTGTGTAGGCCTAATATTTGCATCATAGTACCAACCTGTATTCCAGACCTGGTTTCATGGACAGAGCTCTTGAAATCATCATCCAAAACAGCACAAGATGATATTAACACAGTCTCACGGTGATATTTTGACAGAAATGGTTGCGTTTTGACGATGAGCAGACAGCAGAGTGGGCAGCCGTGTGTCTCACTGTGGCAGCACTGCAGCAAAAGGCATTATGTGGGGTGACCGGAACCGGCTGAAACCGGTTTGAGGCAGGCGGGAGGCTCATGAACAATGCAGTCACTGTGCTACAGTCAAATAGCTGACTGCTTCATGGCAGCCAAAATAGCAAAGGAGCCTTCCGGAAGACCACCATTCCATCCAGCTACATGGCAACGTGTTAGACACAGGTCTTGGGCCGTGTGTGTATATGTGTGTGCGTACGTGTATGTATGTGTGTGTGTCAGGGTTTGCAGACAGCCACAGCACAGAGCTGGAGCAGAGGAAGACAGAGCTACCCTGCAGCCCTGCAGCCTCTATGGGTCACTGCTGCTGTTGCTAGGGATGCCTAAGGGATGGTGGAGCACTGTGGATGTAACGTGACCCTCTTTTTGTATAAGGCCCTGCCTGGTTTGGGAAGTCGAGATTTTTTTTTTCTCCTCTGGAGGAAGACGGGGGGAGGGTGCAGGAGAAAGTGGTGTTTTGTTGTGGTGGTGGAGGGAAGGAGAGAAGGAAGGCAGGAAGGTGGCTTTTGCAGTAGAGTGGCTGGAAGCACCGAGGGTGAGGAGTGGCTGATTTGCATGTTTCCACTACAGTGCTTGTGTGTGAATGTGTTTATATGTGTGTATATGCTTCTGTCCACACTTGTGTGTGTGTGTGTGTGTGTGTGTGTGTGTGTGTGCGTGTGTGTGTGTCCATTTAAATAGGTGAGGTTTGACGTTCAAGAAAATGAGCATGTTTATTAAAAAAATGGCCGGATGAGAGTAACCAGAGTGTAGATGTAGCCTTTCATTTGTATGCCTCTGCATTTACCATCCATCAATGTCTGCCTCCTGGGGTTATGCTGCCTGTACACTGTACTAGGCCTTAGTGTGGTTTCTTCTTCTTCATTACAGAACTGTAGCTCTGTTTTTGTTTTCTCCCTGTCTCATGTCTTCTTCATTTGTCTCTGCAGCACGTCATGGAAAAAAAAAAGGGCCATTTTGGCCTTGTGTGTGTGGAGCGTGCAGATGTTAATATCTGTAATGGAGTCTGGGCTGCAGTGCACTCAGCCATTTCAATAAAAGCAGCAGCACCAAAGATGCTGTGCTAACCTGGCTAGCACAGCAGAGCTGTCTCATTTTTTTTGTCCTGTCTCTGCATTGTTGTCTCAACCATCAAAAAAAAACAAAAAAAAAACAGAAAGCATGCTTTCCATGCAATTAATAATTACCTCTTCTACTATTTTATGTAGCTACACAACACCCCAGACTGCCTTTGTAAGCACAATAAATTCTAAACCTCCTTTGTCTTAAGTTTGTCCTCACCACAGCCCACACAAGAAATCTGGCCTAGATTTTATTCAGAAGTAGGTCTTTGGTTAGTTTGAATTTGATATAGCTGAGAATTTATGTTATACTTACATCTTGCCCCTGATTTCTGCTCATTCCTTTAGGCATCAGAGAACATTTTTTTTTCTGTGTATCATAATATTCATATTCCGTCTCATCAAAGCTCTTTCTCATTTGTCTTTATAGAACTGTGTGTGTGTGTGAGAGAGCAACATCCTTAAATGTCAGGGTTACCATTTACAGCCATTTTCTTTACCAACATGATTAATTAATTTAGCCTGTTTATGGCATTAACATTTATGAACCCATCCCTCATATAATCTGTTTTCAACTACTGTAGTTCTAATATTCATATGGCATTATTTTTGAAAGACTCTGGCTTTTAATGTACATTTGATGCTACATGTTATACATTCTCCTGTGTTCTCTGGGGAGTTAAAGATTTAATCTGGGTTTTTTATTTATTTTTTTATCGTTGGTCACTTGCCTCAAATGAATTCAGTCTGTTCTGCCATATGTGGTTCAGCTGATTGGTAGGTTGTAAAGTTCTTTTTTTTCTTATTGGTATAAGGGTTACGCTTTGTATTGGAAAAGTGTTTTCTTTTAGTTATATTTAGTTATAATATGGTCAGGATGGTTAAGATAGCTTTATTTTCCATGGTAGTATTGACTCAAAGAGCTGAACCTCATCCTGATGGAGTTGTTTCAGTGTGAAAACTTTGAAATTCTCTCCCTGTACTTCTGTCTGGTAGGGACTGATTATATGCTGTTTCTTGTTTTTTAAATAAGGATTGGTACAGCAGTGAAATTCAACATGTCATTGACATGACATTTAAATAAATGACAAAGCTGATACTTTTGATGTTCTATATGAGAATAAATTTTTCCCACTTGGCCCTGTCTTCATGTGTGTCATTTGCCTAAGAATCACATTAATCAAAGAATTATACTGAGGTTTGATAGTGTAGTGAAAGTGGACCTCATGTCTAACTTATTGTTTAACGGTGTCATAGTAATACAGCTTTAGAGTTGTGTTGATTTTTATGATCTGTTGTGGACAGGAGCAAGATGAACATACAAAAATGGAAATATTTTTGCTACATGACAAAATGTCATAGAATGTTCACCCTTTAATTGCTTTCCTCTGTTATAGCTGTCAGGTATTAGTATAAATGGTCTGACTCATCGTAACTGGCTGGAAAAGTAATAACAGCAATCAAAATTACTTTGTGAAAATGGCTCCTGCTGCTCCTTAAGTGCCATTTGTGAAATAACGATTTTAACGGTTTTGAACCTCATTCATGCCAGTTTTATTGGAATGTTTAAACTAGTGCGCTATGTCTAAACCATATCACCCAACATTTGTGTTTCATGTTGTGCTTTTAAAATCTTTGTGTGAAATTCAACACAATGTGGTAATCTCAGTGAGTATTTTCAACAAAACATAGAAATGCAAAATGCTGTCTTATATTATGTTTTTAAAAAATGTATAATTTAGTATATTTGGTTACCCTTCCAAAAAGGCATAAAGAAGGATGGCTTAATAATGTAACATGCCATTTTCCATGTATGTCTCTTAAAGGTATTTAGTTCATCCCAGTAAGACCATGGGGGATATGAAAACCCCAGACTTTGATGACCTGCTAGCCGCCTTTGACATCCCTGATATGGTCGATCCCAAGGCGGCCATAGAATCTGGTCACGATGACCATGAGGGACATCTCAAGCATAACGTCCACCACGAAGAGGATACCCACGTTCCCTCAGCTCCAGACGTTGGTGTCAGTGTCATTGTCAAGAATGTTCGAAACATTGACACAAATGATCACTCGCTCTCGGACAAGGACATCCATCCCTCAGTTGGCAATGGGCTGCACAATGGTATCTTAACCATGTCGCCCAGTGACAGGTTTGGTAAAGATGGTGGCAAGCTCCAGAGAGGTGAAGGCCATGGGCTAGCAGTCAACAACTCTACATTCAACCAGTTCAGCCCCATCTCAAGTGCTGAAGAGTTTGATGATGACGATAAGATTGAGGTAGATGATCCTTTGGACAAGCAAAATAATTTAACGTGTTTCAGGCCAAATCCCCTAACAGGACTTTCCTCCAAGCGAGAAGACACAACCTCACACCCCTTGAAAGCCAACATGGTAGATGGTATGTCTAAGCCAGGGACTAACGGTGACTTCGATCATTCTAAAGTTGAAATCAAAAGCACTAATAACGGTACTCTTAGTGGCTCAAACGTGTATGTGCCCCCAAAGCCAAGGAAAGTGGAAGAGCAACCAAAAGAGGTGACTCCCAAGTCTTCAGAGAGTAAGGAGGCCGGAGAACAAGCTGTGGCGCTGAATGTAACCAACCTCTCCCAGGCCAAAGCCAAGTCATCAGCCAAACTCTCCTCCTGCATTGCTGCAATAGCTGCCCTCAGTGCAAAGAAAGCCACCACCGACTCTGCAGTCACAGAACCTGTCAGTACCCCTCGAGATTCACCAAAAGAGGCAAAAGAAAGCCCTAAAGTTATTGAGAAACCTTCTGAGCAGGATTCAGCCCTGGAACTTGCTAAGAAGATGTTGTCCAAACAGCCTGAGAGTCCCTGTAGCGTTACCAGTGAAAGCAGCAGCAAAGGGTCTCCCTTATCTCCTACAGGATCAATTCCGGTTATCCCCAAAGTCCGTATCAAAACAATTAAGACATCCTCAGGTCAGATCAAACGAACAGTTACTCGGGTGTTGCCAGACTTTGACCCCGAAGGTTTGAAGAAAGCTGGTGATTCAGCTTCCATTGTTGTCTCATCCCTTCTGTCTTCACCAACCTCATCATCTGTTTTCTCTTCCCCTACCCGTCCTACACTACCCACCACAGTGGTGGCGACCTCTGCTGGCTCGATGGAGGTCACCAAGCAAATGACGATCAAGCCTGTTGCCACTGCTTTCCTACCTGTTTCAGCAGTTAAGACAGCAGGATCCCAGGTAATCAACCTGAAACTGGCAAATAATACCACGGTGAAAGCTACAGTCATACCTGCAGCTTCAGTGCAGAGTGCCAGCAGTGCCATTCTCAAAGCTGCTAATGCCATTCAGCAGCAGACCGTCATGGTGCCTGCTTCTAGTTTGGCCAATGCCAAACTCGTGCCAAAGACTGTCCACCTTACAAATCTAAACCTCCTTCCCCAGTCCACATCTGCCACAGACCTGCACCAGGTCTTGTCCAAATCCCAGCAGCCCATCAAGCAGACTGTGATGGCCAGTCCTCCCCCGAAGAAAGTGTCCCGAGTGCAAGTACTGGCAAGCTCACAGAGCTCAGTGGTTGAGGCCTTTAACAAAGTTCTCAGTAGCATTAACCCTGTCCCAGTATACGTTCCAAACCTCAGCCCTCCTTCAGCAGCCTGTATCTCCCTCCCTTCACGTGGCTACAAATGTCTAGAGTGTGGTGATTCATTTGCCCTGGAAAAGAGCCTCACGCAACACTACGACCGCAGGAGTGTCCGTATCGAGGTCACTTGCAACCACTGCGCAAAGAACCTGGTCTTTTACAATAAGTGCAGTCTGCTTTCCCATGCCAGAGGACACAAGGACAAAGGAGTTGTCATGCAGTGTTCTCATCTTATTCTAAAACCCATCCCTGTGGATCAGATGATCTTAGCCCCCTCAGTAACCTCCCCCTCTCCCAGTCCTGCTTCATCCCATGGTTGTACCACAGGAAATAGCCAAGGGAAGAGCAACCCAACCACTGTGATCTCTGCACCTTCTACTGCCCCTGTGGTAGCTGCTATGCCACTAGATGAGGATGCATCAAGGCTCTGCAGGCATAGTCTCAAGTGTTTGGAGTGTAACGAAATGTTTCAGGATGAGTCTTCTCTTGCCATGCACTACCAGCAGGCTGCAGAGTCAAATGGACAGGTGTGTATAAGCTATGTCTTTGTGTTTCTACACAACTTGGAGATTTTTCATTGTGGAGGCTCGATCTTTGGCACCCAGACTGCCTGTGTATGCACTCTGCATGTTAATGTTTGTCTAGTTATTCACCATTGCAAAATTGTCAAATATTACAGATCCTCCTCTATTAATGCAATTAAGGAAGTGTTGTAGAACAACAGGTGCCTAAACTACGACTACAGTTTTCTTGTTTTAGTATTACATACGATTATACGATTATATTATATAATGGATGATTTATCTGAAATGGAACAGAACTGTGCACAGAATTTTGAAAAAAAAAATCTTTCTTTCCCCCACCCCAAAAAAATCACAGAAAACCTGCACCATCTGCCAAATGTTACTGCCAAACCAGTGCAGTTTTGCCTCACACCAGCGCATCCATCAACATAAATCCCCATACATTTGCCCAGAGTGTGGAGCCATCTGCCGGTCTGTACACTTCCAGTCCCACGTTACCAAGAACTGCCTACACTACACTCGCCGAGTGGGATACCGGTCAGTCCCGTGTCAATTTCTCTTTAGACAGGAATGACTGTTAAACAGGTTTTTTTTTTTTTTTTTTTTCTCCTCTCTTGACTTACCTGACAAGCAAGATGTTTACAAAATCTGTGTAGGTGTTTTATTTGCAGATATTCTACTGTCCTTGCAATGCTTTGTCCATTCATTTGTTGACATTACATGAGTTAAAAACTGGAGAAATATTAGGAGTGACTCATGAAGGCATATGTTCCGGCAGACTGTAATTTTTCTACTAGTGGAAATCTGACTTTCAGTAGTGAGTGGACTGTGAGATGAGCGGTAATTCACACGCTCTTAAAATGCCACTGATTTAGTCACAGTCGTCATGATGTCACTAACTAATAGCTGACCCTGGTTTCCCTACTGATTCACATTGATTGAATAAGATTACAGAGTTGAATTATTCTTTTTGTTTTTGCTTTTTCCTTCTACAGCTGTGTTCACTGTAGTGTGATCTTTGCTGATGTTGCTGCTCTGAAGTCACACATTCAGGGCTCCCACTGTGAGATCTTCTACAAATGCCCCATCTGCCCTATGGCTTTTAAATCTGCCCCAGGCACCCATTCCCACGCCTACACACAACATCCCGGAGTGAAAATTGGGGAACCCAAGTGAGTTTTATCATCACACTTGTGGTGAATAAGTCATCTTTCAAGAAGTAGCCAAACTGTGTTGTAAACAGTTTGTAAATAGAGTTTGGAGTGTTGGTGGGAGTTCGCAGAGAACACTGTTGCTTTTGAATGGTACTATTTTTGCAGTCGGTGAGCGTAATTCTGATCGCTGATTATGTGCTTGTTTTTTGTTTGTTTGTTTGTTTTGGTTTTTTGTTTTTGTTTTTTTGTTGTCATTGTTTTAGGAATTCAGTTTTCAGCCACTCTATAATAATTACACTCACACGCAGATCCCAGAACTGCTACCAGTACTGTTCTATCTCTTTTATATTGTGGGCTGAAGTCCCTCATTCTGTCTATGGAACATCCACGTTTCATCTAGTCTCCAAATTAAAAGACACTTTTGGAAAGGGTAATCTGATAACCAAACCAAACAAATCGCTTTAAAAAGCTTGTTCCTCTGACATTTCACAGATGTCAAGGTGCTGAAACTCATTATACATGGTGACTTTGACAGTGCGTCATTTCCTCACTTTAGCCCACTCCCGAATCCCGGTCATGTTTATCAACACAGTAATGAAAAGACCAGGTGGCTTATAGTATGTTGGGCTTTGTTTTGGTTTTTATTACCTCGTACTGTTTTGGAAACATAATTTGTTAGTGTTGGAAATTTAACCACCAGTAATGAAATCTGTAGATGATCACTGTCAGCCCTTAGCGTTTAAATATGTTGTTAAAAACTGGTAATGGATTGGTGGGTCCTGACACATTCAGAGCCTCATTTGTTCATCATAAATGGAATATTGCACTTTTAAATTTCTGTTGCAGCTGTAATTATATTTGATGTGATATGTCTAACGACAGAGTATTATCTATTTTTGTATTCATTTATGTGAAGCATGTGAATCTGGCAAACAATTTTAACAGAATACAGTTTAGAGGGTTTTTTCAGATTTTTTAAAAAAAAAAATTTTTTTATATATCAAACACCTAGAATTTCTTAGTGTTGATAAGAATAGTTTTGTTTGTGTTGTATCAGTCACATCACTATTTCATGTGCTGTTTTTTTTTTTTTTATAGGCTGATCTACAAATGCTCCATGTGTGACACCGTTTTTACCCAGCAAACCTTGCTCTACACCCACTTCGACCAACACATAGCCAATCAGAAAGTGTCAGTCTTCAAGTGTCCGGATTGCTCTATGCACTACGCTCAAAAACAGCTTATGTTAGATCACATAAAGGTATGACAATGCGATAAACTAAATAAAACATTTTGTTTTCATAATATAGAAGAGTAGTTCTATTTTCACAGTGTTCCCTAACAATCATAATACAGTGCATTGATATTATGTTCCAGATGTGATACCTTCAGTCAAAACCTTTCAATTAAGTTATATACACTGTACAGTCGATGGTCCTATTCTTTTAAATGTGGCACAAGAAACATGTCTCATGAATACTTAAATTAGGCCAAGAGTTAAACAACATGCTTGCTCTGTATCCTTCACCCCATTTAATAAAATATGTAATACTTGCTCTCCTTTACCAGTCCATGCATGGCACCTTGAAGACAGTTGAAGGTCCTCCAAATTTGGGAATCAACCTTCCTCTCAGCACCAAACCAACCAATGCTATGTCTCCCAGCCCCAACAGCAAGGAAGGGGCTTCACTCAACGGTAGCATGGAGAAGAGTGATAAAAAGCCTCCTTCTCCACTGAAGAAGACCAGCAATGGTACTGAACTTCTTAAAAAGCCCCCCTCTCCTGGTTGGACGTGTCGAGAATGCGACCGCCTTTTCACCCAGAGAGAGGTCTTTATTGCACACATGAAGAGGGAGCATGGCAAGGTAAGAGTTCAGTTCAGGTTTCACATCTGATTTAGGGAGGGCTGCCTATCAGGAGTAGACCTAAGGAGTACTCAGCCCAAGATTTAGAAATCGGGATAGTTCAGTCTGACTTCTGACTGATTTGGGATTTGTTGGCTCACATCTTTCTCCCTCTCTTTTTCTCCAGCAACTGAAGAAGCATCCGTGTCGTCAGTGTGATAAGTCTTTTAGCTCCTCCCACAGTCTGTGCAGACACAACAGGATCAAACACAAAGGTGTACGCAAGGTCTACTCCTGCCCGTGAGTAGCATGAGCATCTGGGATGTATGTTTCTTCTGAAGCAAATTTATTTATGCAATCCATAGTGATTATTTATGTATCAATACATGAGTCACTAGGCCTTTGGTCTGCATATGTAGGAAACATACCAGATGTTCCATATCGTTATCTCCATAATATCAGATAATCCCATACTGCAGCGTGAAGTTTGTTATTATCGACATTAATAAATTGCACATTAAAATATTTTAAAAATTAAAGCTCGAAATAATGAATATAGCACATTTCCTTGACCAGTGGTGCATTGCAAGTTTTTGGGGACACTGTTTTGGTTTTGTATCGGGAGATGTTGTTGCTGAAAAAGCTATTCTTGTACCTCACTTGTGTCTTCAGACATTGTCCAGATGCCAGTCGGACTTTCACGAAAAGGCTGATGTTGGAAAAACACATCCAACTCATCCATGGTATTAAAGATGCAGAGGGAAAGGCTGGAACAGAAATGAACAATATGGAGGAGTCTGTAGACAAAGAACAGGTATTAACTGGTTTTAAACTTCCTTATGTGTTATTTGTTACAGCAGTAAGCGGGATTTTACGCACATTTATAATCATGGCACTAGCTTGATTAAGTCTGGTCATGCTCTGTGTGATACTCTTTTAAGAGAAAGTAATGGTAGCTAAGTGTTCTCATTGCTTGATCAATTGATTGCAAAAGAGTTCAACATTAACAAGGGGGAAAAATTCTGGGTCTGTGCAAGACTTAATGATTTGATTGCCCAGTTACACTCAGACAAATTTGTTTATATGCAGGTTCCAAGCCCAAAACGTAAGCTGCAAGCAGGTGGGGAAGACGTCGAACAGGCAGAGGAAGAGGAGGCAGAGGAAGAGGTCGGGGGGTTTCACAGTCAACTTTCAAGGGGCTCGACAGGGCAGCCCATGAAGAAGTTAAAGATCAACGTATTCAAAGTACACAAGTGTGCCGTGTGCAATTTCACCACCGATGACATCATGCACTTTCACGAGCACATACCCCAGCACAAGACTGACGGCTCATCCTACCAATGCCGCGAATGTGGCCTGTGTTACACATCCCACCATTCGCTGGCCCGCCACCTCTTCATCGTTCATAAGATGAAGGAGCCTCAGGGCCTGGGCCGACACAACGGCCAACAAGAGAACAATCCGACCCCCGAGGAGGGGCCTGCGGATGGGATACCCGAAACAAAGTGCAAAGTGTGTGCCAAGACGTTTGAGACTGAAGGAGCCTTGAACACACACATGCGGACACACGGCATGGCCTTCATTAAGTCAAAGAGACAAAGCGCGGTGGAGAAATGAGAGCGAAAGAGTGAAAAAAAAAAGATGTTTGATTTTAAAAATGTTATGTAAACCCTAATATGTTTATAAGTATATGTATGAGAAATGTATAAATATATACACACGAAACAGTGTTGTGTGTTTAAATATAATGTAATATATTGCGAACTGATTTATGTGTATTTAAATATCTATGAGAACACATTTTTGTACACTTTATGATAGATGTTTGTATGGGTGTTGAATAGATCTTTTTTTATAGGAAAAGAATTTTTATGTTACAAGATTTTCATTGTTTCTCAAAAGTATTACATACTGTACAAATACTTGTCCTGGGATTGAGTGTAATCTCAAATTATTGGCAGTGTTCCAGTTCCTTACTGCTGCTAAAGTCCATGGAATGTTAAGACTTAGGCCCACTATCTAAAAGACATTTCCCCCCCCATAACAAGGACAGTCTGTCCTGACCTATGTAGGAGTCCAAGGCCCTTGTTTGAGAAAGCGGTCAAATCTGAATTTATTCTAGCTGAGCAGACAGTTTATGACCTGAAGCTTTACTTTAGCTTCACTATGTCCCACTGTGTTTTAAAAATGAGTATCTGCCATTGTAAATGTAACTAGGACAATTCAGTACTATGAAAATTTTTATATCACATGCCCCTTATAACTGTATAGTTTAATAGTACTACATTGTAACCATTGAGTCAGTTTAAATTGTTGTATTACCCCCACATTTGCAGTGTTTTGATTGGCAGTTCATCATTACGTGTTCAGTGTGTTTATAACATTATTACGCTGCGTACACAACGCCCAGTCTTTATCAATACACAGTACACAGTTATTAAGAACATACATTTTTAGAGTGGGTCGAAAAATAAGGTTGTTCTTGAAATTTCTGTGTTCCTGCTATTGTCAGTGGGCTCTGTGAAATCCTTTCTGTGCTTTCAGGGCGTTTTTCTAAAAACCCTGCAAGTCTTTCTTGTTGTTACTCTATCTCTGGCAGATGGATCTTGGTCATAACCGAGTTATGATACCATTGTGTCTTTTTTCTCTGTGCTTGTAAAGCAGTTTGTACATTTTGGCCTTTTTGCAATGAACACATTTTAAATTCATGTCTTACACTTTTTTTTTGATAACGCAACTGAAAAAAAAAAAAGATTCCTTAAACTCCTCAAACCTTAAAGCATTTTAAGTATTTGGCATATGAATACATTAACATTAAATGGACTGTGTCAGTCCATTAGGACAACATTTATGAGAGACAAATTTTTCCTGTTCCTGCTATTTTTGTTTATACCAAAGGTGATCTTTGTGCGCTCCTGTCCAATAGACTCTCCTCTCTTATTGTCCATGTTAAAGGAGTCCAGTTTTTAAGTGCTGTGAGGTGACTGTGAGGGGTCAAGTGACTCCAAAAGCCAAATTTAGAACAGGTATCAATGTCAGCATTAATCCCGTGGTCACAGAAGTGTGCCACTACATGGTCTTAGTTCATGAAGCACTCGCAATCAACAGGAGTGCTGATTCAAGGAAAACAAAGTAAAAGAAAACAAACAAAAAGCGAGAGACTTGCCTTCTCATTAAAGAATGTTTATGTAAATGTGAGACTGGAAACAGTTCTTTTTCTTGTAAAGGTCAGCAAGTAGCTGTAGCTACATTTTAATATCAAGCAATGCTTTTTTTGTTTTTGTTTTTTTGTTTTGTTTTGTTCTGTTTTGTTTTTTGTTTTTCTTTTTTTTCTTTTTTCTTTTTTTTGTTTGTTTTTTTGGAAGAGGAGATATCCAAGTATTGCATAAGAAAATACTACAGGAAAAAAAAAGAGTTTTGTTCATATTGTTTTTATTTGTCCTTTAAAGGACACATAGTGTGGATGTTTTTTTACTCTTTTTAAATATATGAACATATTTGTGAAAATACAAGCCTGCATGAAAGAAGCCATTTATGGTCATTATGTGTTCCTTAGAATGTCTTGCTGCTGTTGGGTAGAGTTGTCTAATGTTTGTGTAAAGCAGTTAGTGTCGTCAATAAACAAAAGAAGTAAACCTGTCTAAACAAAGGTCTAATGTCTTGTGCATTGCATGTAACTGATAAATGAACATTCCTCGTCGCTTTAACAAATAGAGAGAAATGTGCAACTATCTAGTGACTTTAGTGGATTACAAGCTGGTCTACAAGAATTGTGAAAGAAAAGATTCAGTTGACAAGGTGTAAATACGATGCCCCAGGGCCCTGACAAGAGCCGTGCTGAGTTTGGGCCATTTGTTCTGTGATAGGAAATTATAAAATCAAGAGGTTTTTTATCTGGACACATGTAAATCAGGCTTTTTCTATTACACTGATGATAAACCTCCCCCTCTATGTGTCTTCCTCATTATTCAAATACAGATCTCCTTCTTTTATTACAAATGTATAAATGTTTATATGTACATGATATAAGAAGGACATATGTCTTTGATATATGTTCATTCTACTGCCCCCTGTATCAGTTTCAAACATGTTTGTAGATATAAGCTTTTTCTGTAGAAAAAAAAAGAGTAATGTTAGTTACTCTATGTTAGTTAATTAGTTTTTTTTGTGCCAAACATGTCTTATGAATGAAAAATGAAATTATTTAGAACTTTTGTAGAACTGTACAGATTCAGTTATTTAGTCAATGTCTTCAGAACTATCTTGAAAGGTAACCATCTGGTGGTCTTTGTTGGTAGGTAACCGTCTAGGTAATCCTTTATAACTGTGTTGTCCCAACCTATTTAAGATATAGTGCACAAGGGGTAAGCTGTACTGCTTTGAATGACAACTGAACTGCCTTAAATAACAATTAGTACGACTATCCCAATAATGCAATTACTCACTAAACAAAATTCAGACTAAAAATATTGATGAATTTCAAAAGCAGCTCTCATGCTTCAGTTTCAAAAGTATTTTGTTTGTGTTTAATTGGGAGCCAACAGAGTTTTTTGAGAATAAAAGTTGTTTTGGGAGATTTTGGAGTCAGTAGCTAATAGGTGAAGGTGAAGGATACAGAAGTGATTAAGGCTGCGTGTTCTTTTAGAGGTGCGATTTAAGTCAGTCTTTTCTCAGAAAAACGTTCACTTGACAACTACAAAGCTTATTACACAGCAATAATAAAAACTGATCCAATGCATGACGTGCCAATTTGCATGGGGCTTTTACATGCTGAAATGGCGTGTCCGGAACCCATCAGAGTTTTTCCTGGTCATGTGTCTCTCTTTGTGTTATTTAAGCCAGAGATTCAGTAAAACATGATGAAAACACAAAATGTCCCTGGTGGGGGGTACTCTGGTTGCCTGTGCGGTGGTTTTATCTGTCGTCCATGCCTGGAACGTGTCTCAGAAGTGCATGACTAACACAGCTGCATTTCTTTCAGAACTTAACAAGGAATCACCAAGTGAATATGCAGTCTTAAGTAAGTCATTGTTTCATAATGTTTTGGAGACTGGATATGTTTTATATAATTTATAAACATTTATATATTTCACACACATATATTCTACTTTTATTTATTGATAGCAAAATTGATTTTGTAAAACTTAGAACAGTAAACAGTTGTTTTCAGATTACACATTAAATAGTAATTATTGAATGTTTCACTTGTTGTTACAAGAAGAGTTTTTTGTCAGAGTCTTGTTTGTGGCATTTGTTTTTGTTCTCCTCATTAGTTTTCTGCATCTGGTTCTAATCATAGCCTCTTAAACTATCTACGATGGCTGCGATAGTTTCTCTCCTTTTTTGGTTCCCTCTTCATGGTGGCTGGTGCCAATTTAGTTCTCAGAAGAGTACCGTCTTGAGGTGTTTTTTACCCATGTATATTAAGCATATAACGTTACGCAATATAGCTTTTCTGCTTTTTTTTATATTTCTTTTTTTTCAGTTGATTGAATATAATTACACAGTGTAAGTATTAAAAGTTGGTGTTTTATATAAGATGCTTGCTTCACTGTAATTGTAGAAGTGGTCTCTTGGCTGATCTGTCTGTGGGGGGGTGTTTTGTAGTGTATGATGCCTTAGGGAAACTGGGCAGTGATGTTGAGGGGGGGAACGTAAACAGGCCAGGATCTCTCAGGGAGTGTCTTTCAGTCCAAACACCTGACTTCAGTGGGCAGTACTGCCAGATCTTTCTCAAACAGGTAATCTCCTCCTAATCACACCTTCTATACCTGTTCAGACTGTCTCTGTACACACTTATCAAAGTTATCCATATTTACAATCCAAAGAGGAGATAAACATGCATTCTAACGTTTTCATTAAATATGACTGATACCTTTTCATTATTACTACAGTTAGCTCTTAGAAAGCTCCGCTTTTTTAAGTTAAGAGCAGTTGCAATGGTGATTTTGAGAATGATGCCATTATTTCATTTACCTTTTATATGTTGTTAGTATAGTCAATTTTTGAATTGGTGAAGTTTTACAGCAATACTGTTGTCCTTTCCCAGGAGTCAGTGCAGTATTTTGTGGGAATTTGTGTGCCAGACTCGTGTGATGAGATGGAGGTGCAGACATTAGTGATTTATGGTAAATCAGTCTCTGTGTTTCCAGCATGTATGTACCCTGTCTATCTGTCCATCTCCCAACAGTGATTTTACACTGCTTATTCTGCAACCATGTGTGTCGCAAAGAGTCTTGAAATGTGCTTTTCCTTAATATAGTCATAAAGATTAAATATCTCTCTCTCTCTCTTTCTCTCTTTCTCACTCTCTTTCTTGCTCTCTCTCTCTCTCTCTCTCTCTCTCTCTCTCTCTATCTATCTATCTATCTATCTATCTATCTATCTATCTATCTATCTATCTATCTATCTATTTGTCTATCTATCTGTCTGTCTCCTATTCTTCTCTTTTTCTTTGTGTGGTTAGACATATTTCAGCAAGGCGACTTCTCTCTGATACCTCCTGTGCCGTCCCTTCTCCTGCCTGACCCTACACAGGGCATCTTCATGACCCAGTGCCTAAGCAACAACACTCCAGTCGACCTGTCAGCTGTTATCTGCCTGTGAATGATGCGCGCATGCTCACGCACACACACACTCACACACACACACACTCTCACACACACACACACACACACACACGCACACGCACACACACACACATTTTTACAGCTTATTTGTCTCTGTATCTTGTAGGTTTGTGTGTAGTGCATTGGTGGCCTTGCCTATCATTGCAACTCTTTGTGTGGCTCTGATGAAATGGAAAAGAGGGAGAGAAATCACACCAGGGGTGGATTCCACCCTGCCCTCAAACCCCAACCAATATGGGGCCTTTCTGATCAACGGTTCACCCGATCACAGCAGAGAATGTTGTGTCCTCCAGGAGAACAACCAGACACAGGACAATAACACAAACAAAGACAAGGATGTCTACAAAACGAGCAAGTACAAACCTACACACACTCTCACACACAGCTTTGCTGAAATCTGTTACACAAAAGTTCTAAAAAATCAGTTCTCATGGCAACCTTCAGAAACATCTCTCTCTTTTTTTTCCTTTTTTGTTCTCTCTATTGTACCCACCTTAAACCAATATCTACATTCTTCCTCCTATATTCTCTCTCTCTCTCTCTCTCTCTCTCTCTCAGGCTGTCTGTTGTCCTGTCTGGAGGCATTCTCTCTGCAGGTCAGCAGTGTGGGGCAGCTGAGCACCGGGAGCTGCTGTTACTCATCCTTAAATGGCATCCGCATCCTCAGCCTGCTCTGGATCATCTCAGGACACACTGCCCAGCTCAGCTCCTGGAACAACCTGGGTGAGGGAACGAGACAGACAGAGAGAGATAAAGGGGGGAACGAGAGAGATAGAGAGAGATAAAGGGGGGGAACGAGAGAGATAGAGAGAGACAAAGGAGGGGAGGGGGGTCGAGAGGGATAAGAGTGCTGCATAGATGTTGGGATCTTTAAAAAAAAAAGATAAATTAATGAATTCAAGTATCTACACAAATTAGATCAGGAGCTTTATTTCTTAAAAATTCACTCTTTTTTCACTTTCAGGTTCATCTTTTTTTTTTTTACTGTATTCATTGAACAAATATTCTTAAGCATAAATAGTTCACAAACAATTTCTATCCAAATAAAGGAATGTTTGAGAGTTTGTAATGTATTTTGTCTCTGTCCTTTTTATCCTCTCAGATAATGATAAGAGATGGAAGGAGACAGTGGAGAATAATCCTCTGTATGTATTTGCCTTCAGTGGACCAGTCTATCTGGCTGTCGACACCTTTCTGCTGCTGGGGTAATGTCCCAACATCTTGTCTGGTGTTCTCAGTGCCAACAGAGTCTATTATTGGTTTGTTTATTTCATATTTGCCTCACTGAGTCTTAGATTTGTTTGTTCATTTGTTTGTTTGTTTGTTTGGGGTTTTTTTGATGTCAGTGGTCTCCTTAGTGCAAAGTCCCTGCTTGGTTCTATCCAGAGATCAGATGATGAACTCAGTCTGAGTCTGGTAGCCCGGTTCCTGTTCAGAAGATTTAAGAGGTAATTTCATGTTCTCCTTTTTGCAAGCTTTGCAGATAAATGTTACTGGTTACAAGTGCATTATTATGGTGACATAATGAATTGTTCCACTGAGAAAGCCATCTTTATCATTTTAGTGCCTCTGAGCATAACCCATATATACAGTATCATGCAATACATGCAACAAACTGTACTGAATACTTCAGAATGTTCTAGGAGTATGTACCACAACTCTTTTGTTTCACTTTACTAAGGGTTTTATTGCTCTAAGTAGGCAGTTTTTTATTTCTTTTAAAGGTAGCGCTTCAGAATTGGTCAGACAACTCGAATGTATGCAAACAGATTGAACTGAATTGAACTGAATTGAGTTGAGTTGAGTTAAATTGAATTGAACTGAACTGAATTAAAGTGAATTGAATTAAGTTGAATCGAATCACTCCCTTAAGGATCCAGCCACTCCATCTCTTTATTGTTTGCCTGACCATCGGGCTGTTCTCTGTGGTCCAGAGAGGGGCTTTCTGGTTTATAGCAGAGGATGAAATCATCAGCTGTAAGAAATACTGGTGGTCCAACCTGCTTCTGATCAACAATCTCTTCACCATTACTGATATTGTAAGTTTTCTATCAGAGAGCTGTGAAAAGCAGTGCCCTAAAACATTTTCTCGTACTTGTTAAAGATTGTTACATGCATGTACTGCATATTGATCAAACAAAAATAAATACATAAATAAAATATCAGTGATCATTGTTACAGCTGTTCTGTGTTACACAATATGTGTGCTGATTCACTCAGAAAAATGAAGAGGAAAATATATTAGCACCGTTTAAATCATGACACTCTAGCACTTTTGAAACTCTTTTGAAGATTTCACAGTGTCTTGGAACTACTCTACTTTGACATAGCGGAGAAAGAGATCAGGTTGTGAACTGATGTACAAATGTAATGTGGGTGTGTGAAAAAGTGTGTGTGTTGTGGGTATGATGTCTCTCTTTGTAGTGTGCTCCTTGGACTTGGTATCTCTCCCTTGATTTCCAGTTCTATGTGACAACACCATTGTTTATATTCCTCTACAGACTGTGAGTACAGTAACACTGACCTGACCAACACAGCAAGAAGTGTACACTTTACTAAATATGTATACATGTTTTAATAGAACCCACATGCTTATGACAGATTAAACTTATATTTTTTATGGTTTGCTTCATTCACTTTCATTATGCAATTAGTTTAATCTGGTTTACTCTTTTTCTCAGAAACAAATGCGTGTTGATTGGAGTAGCGATTGTTCTTCTGCTGGTTTCCAGTTTAATCAGTGCTCTTCTCACAGCCTTCTTACACCTCCCTGTTCACCAGCCAACCACACTGTGAGAGCTGTACCATCATTACAATCTAAGACTGCATTTTATACACACAGATAGATAGATAGATAGATAGATAGATAGATAGATAGATAGATAGATAGATAGATAGATAGATAGATAGATAGATATTAAATAGACAATATTGATTTTTTTTGTTTTTTCCTTTTTTTGCTTTCAATGTCTGGTGTTTTTCAGATCACATGAAAGCTACTTTCAGTATTACTACAACAAACCTTACACTAGGTACAGCCCATATCTGCTGGGTATCCTGGCAGGGATATACATGACAACAAAGAAAGAACCTCTTCTAAAACAACAGGTATTAAATCACAGCAGATTCTCTGATTCTACATCAAAACCTACAAACCCTGCTGCAGAGGGAAGATTAACTGAACTGAACTGAATTGAATTGAATTGAATTGAATTGAATTGAATTGAATTGAATTGAATTGAATTGAACTGAACTGAACTGAACTGAATTGAATTGAATTGAATTGAATTGAATTGAATTGAATTGAACTGAACTGAACTGAACTGAACTGAACTGAACTGAGCTGATCTAAACTGAACTAAACTAAACAAAACTAAACTAAACTAAATTGGATTAAATTGAATTGAACTGAACTGAACTGAACTGAATTGAATATCTTGTCAGAGGTGTTATCTCAGATTACACATCTTTATTGCGGTCTGCATAGGAAATATTTTGCTCTCTATTCAAGGCTTTGTGTGTTTTTGCAGTGGCAGGCAGCAGTGGGCTGGCTGTGTTCCTTGGCTGTAATGGCTCTATTGGTAGGTTTGGCCTACATCCTGAGGGAAGTCCCGCCCCAGCCCTCCCTCTGGCATGCCCTGTATCAGGGCCTGCACCGCAGTCTGTGGGCACTGGCTGTGACCTGGATCATATTGGCCTGTGAGGAGGGGTATGGAGGTGAGAAATTGGGTGGAAAGGTGAAAGGAGGATGGGGGGATAGAAGGATGATTACACATATAAGAGAAAACAGGAGGGGAGAGGGCTAGAGGTTTAGGGTTACACAGATCAGAGGAGTTTTAAAGAGAGTGGCGAGCGAGAGAGGGGGTTGCAAATGACCAGAAAGGGAAAACTGACATTTACTGACTCGCTGATATTTGTGTTGCGCTCCATTAGTCCTCAGTCCTACAACAATTCTATCATCAGATCCTAGAGAGTATTGGAAACATTTAAGAAATAAGATCAAATAATGAAGTTTTCTCACATAATTTCAGTGTACTTTTTTGTGTCTCTGAATAGGATTTGTAGATAAGATGTTATCCTTGGGTGTGTGGGCTCCTCTCTCCAACATCAGTTTTGCGTGCTATCTCATCCATCCAGTCCTCATCATTCTCTACAACGGCAAACAGGAGACACCCATTCATTATACTGACCTCAACTTTGTGAGTATCCATACTCATGATTATGTAGATGACGCACTCAAAGCAAAAAGACAGAGCAATAGAGATTCTATCTGACACTTAACACACGGAGCGATATGCGATATTTAGCATGCCCTGCAATCTTTTGTCCTTTATTTTTTATTTATGAGTGATTTATAACAGAAATGAACATTAATTATATGATATAAAAGGGCTCGTTAAGTATGATTAACATTAAGTGTAATATACAAGGGCTCAAATCCTTGACTTAGTCTTAATGCCTCACAAACTCTATTTTTCCACACCCCCCCTCCTCTCTCTCTCTCTCTCTCTCTCCCTCTTTCTCTCTGTTTCACAGTTTTACTTGTTTATAGGTCACACGGTGCTGACTCTGGTTATTGGTTATGTCTTAACTCTGCTGATTGAAAAGCCCTATCTCGTTCTGAAAAGGAAAAATGGTTAAGGATCTGACACAATCTCAGCATGGACTCACTGGTAGAAAGGCAGGATGAAAGACTTAATTTCAGTTTGTTTTCTATTTTCTCTGTGTAAAAATTGTTAAGGTGATGGGAATGGTGCATGATAACTGTATTCATTGTTACCTAATGTGCATAAGTAAAGAGGCAAAGTTTCATTTGTTTCACTTGATAAGAAACGTGTCAAAGATTCTACTGTTTATTACATTCACTATTTTGTCCCAGGTGTCTCACGTAACCATTGTGTCTATGTATACCAGGCCTGGAAGAAATATGTTTTTTACAGTGTTCAAATGTCCCAGTATTCTTCAGTGAGTCCTGCCCCTGTGAACTTGATCTCTTAATTAACAAAATAACAAACACACTTTTGATAATGATTGTAGAGCATTCATGAAGCATTTTTTGGTATGGCAATACTTCTAGTCCTCTTAAATATTTTCAAGTTTTCTCCAAAAGAACCATGTAAGATAGCTGCCATGGATCCAGTCATACATAAACTGTAAGGCATATTTGATTTATATCTGATTCCTTTTGAAGGAGTGGTAAAGGTAGGCTGGATTATAATAGCCATATTCACCACAGAATATGAATAAGTATACTTGTTTCTGAGAGCCATTATTGCTACTAATGGTGTCACTGTCTGAAGCAGTGAGTTATGATATGTGGCCTCTATGCTAAGTGCACTGTAATCAAGTTGGAGTGTCAGTTATTTCAAAGAGAGAGAGAAGGACACAAGTGTTGCACCTTTATTCCACCAACTTTATCTTTCACAATTAACTTCTGATTATTGTTTGATTATAAAGCTACCACTCTGCAATTTTGCATGGCAACTATATATATTTCAAGGCCTTTTCAAGTGGTTTGCATAAAGCCAGCGCAGTCGCATGGAATGAACGGATCGCGAAGTAGGAAAAACAGTATCCCCTTGTGGTTGAGATGAAGAATGGCAGGTTTGCATTTCAGAGGGATGATTCTGTATGTCAGACATACAGCGAATGCTGGAGAGTGTGAATCATTAGAAGGCATTCCCACATTTGGATAGAGGCATATTGTGACTTATACTTCAAAGTATGCTTTACCGTCAGAGCACCGATGCACTGTGACCTAAACCAAACACCATGAGAAGAGTCTGATAGGATTACTGACACTGTCGTCATTTACAAAGCAGATGGTCTTAGATCAGCGTCATGCTGGACATACTTTAATGGTGAAAATGTAAAGACGCTGTGGGGATTATGTCAGTTGATGTGTTTATGAGGGCCGACATTCAGCTGTCTCCGCTGAGTCAGTTGACAAGTTTGGAAAAATTTGATCAGGTTCAAATGATGGGATATCTAATGGGATAAAATTCAGTGGTTGGGAAACTGAAAATGAAATGTTGTTCTGAATCTAACTTTAGTTCCAGAACTTAGGTAAAGTTCAAATTCAGTGAATAAGACATTGAATCATTTTAAATTGAGCACAAATTGCAGTATTAGTTATACCAGAATGTCCACTGGTTACAGTAAACAATAAATAAAATATTTTAATGTGTGGTTAGTTTGACCATACACACCCCCAGACTAAGAAGTGCCCCCCAGTCTCCATATGGTGATAGGAGAGACTCAAGCAATTGCAGTCCACTGTCTAAAACTGCCTCTGATTGTCTTAGATACATTCAAATGCACATTCAAATAATTGTGCTAAGGTTTTTAGCTCATTTTCTAAAAGAAACACATGGCTTACAAACTTATATAACAATCCTAAATAACAGATACAGGTTTCAAATACTTTCAGGAAAATGAAGAGTGTGGAGAGAACTGAACTCCTAAACAGATATTTAAAAGTAGCCTTGTGAAAAATTACAGTTTTCACACATTACAAAAGCGAGACATTTTAAAACATATGAAATGCAGTCCTTGTGAAACAAATGAGGTGACCTCTATGACTTCTGCATATGCAAGAGTTCTACTCAGACTTTAAATAAGCTTTTTATTTTATCATTTTGATTCATCACTTTAATTCAGGTCTAAAAAGACTCGTAGAAAGTGTATTTGAATGTGCCACACTCCATTTCTTAAAGTAATTACAACACAAAGACATTCAGAGACATAGTCAAAACAAACCCAATGGCCTTCATTATGTGGGCTGTGTGGAGGTCAGTCAGACAGGTCTAGGTCACATAGTTGTTCTGTTTATCTGAGCATTGTTGGAATTGCATGGCGTGGATGTCAGACCGTGCACTTAAGACCAATTCCATAGTCAGCTAATTGGCTTCACAGAACCTGTAGATGACCTAATTGCAGTGCTTACATTGGTGTGTGTGTGTGTGTGTGTGTGTATTTTTCTCTTCTGTATTTACTATCCCATTGTACCATATTTTTTGCTATTGAAAACTGTCCACGAATTTGATTGAATTTTTTTCAAATTGTCAGTCTTAATGATGTGCTAAAGCCTAAAAAATATCCTAAAATGAAGAGTGTATAAGAATCATAGTTACTGTACATGAAGCTCTTAAAAAAAGCCAGAGTCATAAACCTTAATCCCCATAATTAAATTCATTAACTGTAAAGCATCCATTGCTTTCCTTGAATATGTTCATTTAAAATGAGTTCATTTCCTGACATAGCTACAACATGTGGCCACAACATGTTGTCTCATACACAGCTTCCAGCTCTAGATTTGACTGCTTCTCTCATCCCATTGAATTTGTTTATTTGAAATAAGTGTCTGTCCATTTTTGGGGTGTTGTTTAGGGTGATACTGAGGAAACGGTCAAACAGCGCCCCAGTTTGAGAGTGAAGTGTCCCCATTCAGCCAGTCCATACGAGTGAGTCAGAGAGGATGGGTTAGAGAGCAGGCGCCTGCATGAGCAAAAACACAGGTTATAATTAAACTCTCAGGAAAGCTGACACTCTGTTACTGCTGGCCACTGCACATACACACACACACACACACACGCTTTCACACAGACAAGTATGTCTCAAGTGCTCTGAGCCAAACACGGAGAGACCACGACTGACATTCTTGCTCTGTGGTCACTTATACACATTTTTTTTAATATATATATCACACTAGATCCCCAACTTTATATGTGCCATCTCACACAGTACATGTGGCTCACCCACATAAACATACGTGCAACATTATATGCTGCTGAGACTTTTCAGCGACAATTACACCATCATACAAAACAATGCCCGATGAGGTAAATTCATTCATCCGTCTATACAATTTAGTGTTATTAGTCACACTGAATTGCTTCACACTTATAAATCACTGATACTGCTGGCTGCCTTCTACAGGTTATAGCAATGAGAGCTATATTTGTTACAGCTATTATGAAAATTAGTCCTACCATGCAGATACAAAATTCCAGCCCCTAAAGTGTGTAGAAACATGGATTTGTCTGAAGCCCTATTGTTTGACATCAGTATAGCATCTAGGTACTAGGTAAACTGCTTAAATATTGTCTCTGATACTGAGAGATCTGACAGTTCACATCAGTTCCAACATTATTTTGGAAGAGGTGCTCTGCCAAACCTTAAAAGAACACCCTTAACTTGCGGGAGGCCAACGTAGGACACGTCACTATGTTTGTAACAGTATATGTGACACACAACAAATCACAGCTAATATCAGAGTAGGACCTGTCATAACACTGGTATTTATTTACACACATGGAACATGTGAGGTCTAGTTTGAAGACCATTGAGATTAGTATATGTGTGTGTGTATCTGTATTGTGTGATAGTGATATATAGGCTGCCTTTGTTAGGCTCCACTCAGCCAATGAGTAGGTGCTTTGCTCTAAGATGAAACACTAGTCAAGAATTCAGTTCACAATGAATTTCTATATTCTTTTCTGTTTGCTATGTTGTTGCTCTAATAGCCACTGAGAAATATTGCCCACTATAATTTTGTTAGAAAGCAAAGTAATAATCAAATATCAGTCAAAATAGAAATACTGTCAATTAGATGAACAGGCTTCAAAACCATAGACATTCTTGATGTCTCTCATTCAAATCTGATGATTAAACCTAGTTCATCTGCACTGTTGCTAGGACTAATGTTGTGGTTTTTTGCCTCATTTTCTCAGTAGTCCTCTTACAACCCCTGTTTTGTACTATGCCTCCTCGAAAGGCAGTCTTAACAAACTGATCAGTCAGCCATGATGCTAAGAAACACATACCATGTGAAGCTGACTTCCAGTCTCCCTTCTAACAGGTGTGGAGGGTTTGTGTAAGCCTTATTGAGGACAGAAACACTTGACATTTTAAACACACTGTCAATCTGCACAGCCTATTACCTTTAACACTCTGTGTACCCCTTACGCATTATAGATCAGACCATCATCATAAATCCACTCAGCAACACACCCATTAGTAGAGTCATCCACACAATCATACGCAAACACACCATACATAATTCATTAAAGCCATATTAAGTGGTGTGTTGACTTTACAAGAGCTTTGACGGCTGTAGTCTTATTGTGGCTTCAAACATGATCATGTCGCAGAAGCTAATAAGTTATTCCATATTATGTGTAATATGACAAACAATTAACACCCCCCCCGCCCTCCGCACACCACCCACCCACCAAAGTGTGATGATGTAACAATGACTGCTCGCTTTTGTAATATTCCATTACACCATCAAAAACAGGAGGGTGTTGGTTTTCACTGCTTCCAATAATAACACCATACATGAACCAGTGCACACTGATATATGACTGTGATGAAAAGAAACCCCCTCTGCTACCTGGCAACCAACACTTCTCTTTTGTCACTGTTCACTGGACTCACAATGACTGCTGCCAGCAGTGTTGGACTATCTGTCTGCTTTATGCCAAGATCTAGAGGACAAAGCTTGCTTGGAAGATAAAACTTTCACTTGAAAATTTCTATTTGAATTCCTGAATACAAAAGAATTATGGTATCAGTTGCAACTCTTAGGATTTATTCCATAATAGGACTAAATGTGCATGTAAGAAATCTGCATTAAAAAACACTAGTTTAATCCAGAAAACTACAATAAGTGAAGATTAACTGAGATCTTTCAGACGTCAATTTGTGAAATGGTTACGAGGCAGATATTGTCATATTACACATCCTAGACATCCCATCTATGCACATTTTCACACATTTCAAAGACAAGCAAATAGGGTCCATCCACTGGATATTGTAGCTCTTTCTCTAGCTGAGTATGTCTTGTATCACTAATTTGAAAGCGAGGCCTCTTAATGTGTTTTGTTGATATCTAAGGAGTTAGAGAGTAGAGGTTGTTAACATTGCAGGCACAGCTGTCAAAGAGCCCTGGGACTGATAACTGCGGTACAAAGGGGAGACCAGAATTACACCACTTGACATTTTGGTTTGTGTGTGTGTGTGTGTGTGTGTGTGTGTGAGGACTGAACACTAACACAACTAGACTTCTGGGCATAGAATACAAGCCTATAGATACGCTGTAGGACTGGAGATGCGTGGTTTGAGAGGTTGAGTTTTGTGGATGTGAGCGGAGACAGAGGGGAGCAGAGACAGTGACAGACAGTCAGCTACACACACTTTTTCCCCAGGGGGTGCAGCGATTCTAAAGGTTGAAATTTGAGCATAGTCTATTTTAACAGCTGCCAAAACTTGAAGACATCTTCTCAACGGCCTGAGAAGTATCTGTGAGGTCTGAGCCTGGTGTTTGTGTGTATATGTGTGTGTTCAATTGTGTTCAGCAATCGTGTTCAGTTCTGTATAATTCATGCAATATGAACATAAAAGTTGTAAATTCCATCATGAAGTGTTCAAAATCCTGCAAAAAAAAAAAAATCTAGCACAAAATGTGCCTGTTCAAATGTGCACAGAATCTGGCCCTGTATACCAGCACATGTTTATCCTGGTTTATTCATAGAAGTGTTTGTTTATGCTTTGATAAGGTGATCTGTCACCATGCAAACCTTCTCATCCATCTATTTTATGTGGCCTGCTTATAATGGTCCAATAAATAAATCTGGACTCATGCTAAAAACCAGGGGCCCATGTGTTCTTCCAACAGGGCATTATAACCACGGCCAGCAGGTTTCGGAAAAAGCTGTTTGTTAGAACACCTCACATTACACAGAGAGAGATAAATAGGGTCTTCACTCATACCCTGATCTTAAGCCTTTATGCCATCAGAATCTTCTCAGAGGAGTTCTATGCACCATGTTCTAACATACCAGCGAGTATATTTATTGTCCTCACACAAAATCTCCACCTATGAAACATATTCAGGCATATAAATAACACTAAAATGGTGTGTCCAGATGCTAGATGCCGGTCTGTACTGACATACACAATTAGAGCATTTAAGACCTATTCCAGTTATGTTCAGTAGGCGTGAGTATAATCTTATTCTCATTGACATTTAATGAATTTAGTGAATAACACAGTAATGAAGAAAACCTTACACACGTCTCTCAGATTTGTACATACAAAGGAAAAAAAGATGAGATTGGAGCATTTAAGGACAGTCATAAAATTGCTTTGAAGTTGCAAAAAGAACGCATTTACATTTTTGTAGGCGTTTATGGCTCAAATCAGGATGAGTGTCAGAGACTTTCCAATCAATTTAACCGCACTCCTGTGACCTCACTGCCACTGATTAAATGAATAAGAGGTCACCCTGTACTCAAAGAAAGAGCTACTTAAATAAGTCTAAGTGTAATTTCACTCTAAGAAAGATTATTCACACTATGAAATGAACCAATAAACTTCAGTGAACCTAGACCCCTCACCTGTTCTGCTCTCCCTCAGGCACAAATCTATATAAAATAAATCATGGAAAGTATTGGAAAGATTTCAGATCTATTAGCACAAGGAAATTTAATGCCAATTGAATGTCCTGGGTCTCAACTCGAGATTCGGTCACTTTAAACGAATATTTGATGCTGTCTAAGGATAGTCACCCTGTCTGTCTCCACTCTCTTGATCTGACTGTCTCCGATTAAAAGAAAACAAGTCTGAGACATCGCTCCGAAGTGTTTATCAGGCCCGACGGGTGAAAAGGAGGGCGAATATAGCCAAAGAGTGTTAAGTGTTGTGGCCCGACACATGGCCATGCTATCAGGTAACTCACTTTGTACTTAGAGGGGACAACAGCTAAAAATAGACCAAACCCAAAGTCAAGTCAGATTTACGTGAACATGCCCCAGTGTCCTACATCATCAGTCAGTTTAATCGAGTCTTTGGATGTAAAAAAGGTATGTAAAAACTTTCCAGACATTTCCCATGACAACAGGGGTTTAATTGAGACTGGCTAATAATGGGTACTGTGGTTGAACACTTGATAACTCTCTGTCTAAGATTTGCCTGTAGGGTTGGCATTGCTTGGAGTCGGGGATCTCTTTAGGACTGTCAAATTTTATGGATGTCTTGTTATCGACATTCAGCTGTTGTAAGCTTTGTTCAGCTAGGTTAATAAATCAAGCAGGTTTTTTTGTTATCAGTGATTAGCAGGTTTATTCAGTGTGTTGACTTATAGTTTCATTTATAATAGTTTTTAATCTGTAAAGACATAAACATATGTTTGGGAAAAAATCCTTTTGCCACCACAGTGTATACGATGTCAGAAAAAGTAGGAAAAAAAGTATCAGGAGATTTTTTCAAAGGTGCTCTTTAAAGAAAAAATGATCAACTCCACCAATGAGTTGTTCCACCCTACCATTGTTAGATTATTAATTGAAGTAACTCCACAGTTTTGTATAGCATTTGTAGCAGTGGTTTGCGGACTCTTGTGTTTTTCCATGTTGGAGTTGCTTGGCGTAGACAGTGATCCAGGAATCAAAACACAAGTTATTTATTACATCCTGCTATACTGGGCCTCTCTGTGGGTGCAAGTGATGACAGCTTTACTGTAGATTTAACTAAATCATACAGGACAAAACAGTGCCAACTCAAATTTATCTAAAAATCCACAATTGGGACCAAACTGGTTTCAGAAAAGTGGGACTCTCAGTTTGAATGTAAGTTGCCGTTCATTGGCTGCCACACTGGTTGATTAATCAGCACTGCCATTTACCCATTTATGAAGACAAAAAAATAAGGACCTAATTTATCATTACTAATCATTCTGCAAGTGGTATTTTTAGACAGTATGGAATGCAATACTCTCTCTGCATGAGGGAGACTAGGTGGGAACGGATTCTTCTACACTCAAATCTGAAGGAACGCATACCACACACACAAACGTTTACAACCCATTGCGCAATTGTTGTTCCTTTTTTTTTTCTTGTTAAGAACATGGATTGAACCTGAAAACAGAATTTATACAAATTGAACAGTTGCTGTCTGTATAATCTTACAATAACACTTCAGAAACAGGCAAATTAGTTAATTAAAATCAATAAAAAAATAAACAAGTATGTTGATTCCCCACACATACAATATCACCATCTTGTATCAGCACCATTAGACTGAGTCAGCCTCATTTTATGTGTTGTTCCTTTTCCGGTTGCTCTTTTACGTGTCATGCGTGTTTAAACACGTCTTAAGTCCCCTGAAAAACACAAGTGGGACACAAGGTCAGTCAATTTTTTTTTTGGGGGGGGGGGGGGGGCGTCTGCGAAAGGTTTTCTTTAGAGTTACAGACAGAGATATCAAATCTATTAATGACCTGACAGCTAGAGGGAGGTACTGGCCCTGAGTCAACATAGCTGAAGGATTGAGGGAGGTGTTTTGAGTGTGTGTGGGAACAAGACCATATGTTCTTCGCTTAACCTCGAGACACAACTTCACCCAAATGTCAAACTAAGTCAAACAGGACAAGATTTACATGATTATTGTATCTCTGGATTTCATTTACCAAATGGGATGCACCTATAAACACAATTTGTCCAAATTTTAGTTCCTGTTTGTTTAAAACAAGTGGTGAGGGACTGATTTGGCTAAAGTTGTTCCTTTACAATTTCAATGGGGCTGCCATAAATAGTTATCAGAAATGTACACAATGTGCTTCAGAATTGTGCTTCAGAGAGAATTTTGAAAAAAATTAACTTTGTCTTGAAGTAATATTATATCATTTGGATGGCCAACAACAACAACAATAGTTGTTGCTTACCTGTCATGGCATCTCACCATCAAATAAAGAACATAATGCATCATTGTACTTGTGTTTTTCTGTCTTTTCCACAGGATAAACTAAAATCTTTAAATCTCTGTCATAAAAATGAACAATACACCAGAGAGACAGATGGATAGCGAATATGTGTTCAAAAACGGAAAATGGACAAAAATCATCAAACCGCTCTCTACAGCTAGGTAAATGACTGTATTGTACAAAAGGCTTCTGAATTTAATACTCCATTTAATGAGATTTCTCAAACCTAACAAACAATTCGAATTCACTTTGCAGTGCTTATTTTCTAGTGCATACTTGTATGCATGGACTGCTTACTTGTCTCAGCCTTTGAGTCTTTGTGTGGATAGCATGACTGGTAGCATTTAAGTTATCTGCTTAAATGTTTAAACAAAAACTGCTGGTTTTCTGAAATAATGTGTTTGCATTGTTACACTTCACTGTCCATTTTTATGATATGGTTCACAAATAGATATAGCCTACCTAATTGTATTAAGTGTGCTTTTAACCACGATTTGTTCTGTCTTGTGACTTAACCTTTGCTATTACATGCTGGTGAGGTAAAGTGATAGAGGAGCATACCAATGAGCTGTGTAAGACTGTCAAAAAATCATTGTATCACTTGTCCGGAAAATCCTGACACTATTTTTAAGATATGACTTGGAGCAAAGTATGAGGAAATGAGATCCAGTGTTGCACATCGACTACAAAATTACATTTTCAATTAAAATGTGACAGTTTCTTCAGTGACAGATCCATTGTGACAAACGGAAAGAAAATCAAATTATATCTAATGATATAATATTATTTATGTCTCATTGTGTGGAGAGGTGTGATGAATCTGTATTACTATTCTAATACTTTTTAAATTATTATTTGAATGTAGTTTAACTAATTGAAAGTGTGAAGTGCAAAGTATTTTGTATTTACCAAATACTGCTGTATGCTTACGTTTTTATGCCTTACAGTTTAATGTAACAGTCACGATGAGCATCTCAATTTCAAATTTTAGAGACTGGTAATGCTTAACTGTAACCATAAACACAACTATAACCAAAATCATATTCATGACCCCAACACTTGGGTCTAGCTGAAGTTTAACATAAATACCTTACGCAACATTGCATACACAACATTGCTGCTATTAAAGTTCATATTAATCTTTCTATGTAGTGAAAATGAATAATACAATAGAAACCTTTGCATTCTATAATCATTATACACATCATTCCTTTAGCTTGCCTCACTCGTCTGATTCAGTCTCTCTCCCTCCCGTGCAGTGACGGCTGTACGCCAAACAGGAGCAAGGAGATGACAGACGAACAGGTCAGCACTGGTGTCACAGACACACTGGTGTCTCCTAACATCTGCTCTGAACAGACTGAGTCATCACTGACACCTTACAGACAAGAGGATGTTAACTGTTCCGCAGATGAGGGAGTGAACATCTCGAATACTGCTCTAAGCCCCTCACAGAGCCACACACTTGTCAGTGGGACCATCTCGGATTATCTATCCTCAGTACAGGAACTAACATCGACAGGATCGTCAGACACACCGGAGAACTGCACAAATGAAAGTATATCAAGTACACTTTTTATCGCAACCCCTGCCCAGACAGCGACCTCAGAGCTTAACATCAGTGATATGACACCTGTACACATTGCATTTGCTGAGAACTATGACATAGGCAGCCTAAGCCGAGCACCTCACAATTCAATAACAGAGGATGACAAAGCAGAGAGTTGTTATACTGACTGCAAAATGAATAATCAGGACAGTGGCATAGCAGAAGACATTGTGACTCAGAGTGGATTTGTAGAACACAAATCCACAGTGGAATTCTTATGTGTTGTACCAAGAGAAGATAATGTGACTTGTGATAGCTTTGACTCAAATTTATTGGTTCAGGTTCTTCAAAGTTCAGAGTCTGAAGATCCCCCAAGTGTATATGTAGATCACAGTCTGAAAGATAGGGCAACTAACACTACCTCTGACACACAAATTACAGTACAGAAACCTGACCAGTCAGAAACAGTTGAATTTAATAGAGAAATCCAAACAGAGGGAAACAGTTCTGGAAGTGATTTTCCTGACCAGATCTCTGATATGGAGAGGAATCGAAAAAATAACAATACATTTGAAAGAGTATCTTTTAACCAACCAGTATCAACTCGGAAGACAGAACCTGATGTGGCTGAGCAAACTGCAATTAATGCTAATCTTGACACCAAAATAGATGGCATAGTAGACTGTGTTATGGCTGACCACAAATTAGACACAAATGCCACGATGGACGAGATGCCCAAGAATTTAGTTATACAAGTCCCTTGCATAATCCAAGAGACTGATACAACCAGGTATGGGTTAGCAAGCTGTATGTCGGATGCTCCAACATTAACACAGACCTTTCCTCAATTGGACGTATTGGAGCTTAAAGTAAAAATCATGGAAAACAATAGTGACTTCCCCACACCAAGTCAACCAATGGCAGTTCAGAATGATACAGGAGAAGATGGCATGATTAGTGATAATTATGACACAAATTTCCAGAATCAGACACATCAGAACTATAATGTGGAAAAAGAATCTGATGTGATAGTGCACACTAGGATTGGCTGCTACTTTGAAACACAGTTCCCATTTAATTCCAGTTTGACCCAGTCGGAGATTTCATATAGCACTAACATAGCAGAAAATAATGTGACTGAGGGTAAGTCGGACACCCAGGCTTTAATCCCTGATTTTCAGGAGCCTGTGAGAGAGGTCCCTCAGATTAATGAAAAGGGTGGCAAGGCCCAATCACAAATGGGTCACAATGACACACCTGTTGCCTGTGAAGATTTAGGCAATAGCTCCACAGACACTGAGGGATTTAGTTTAACTCAGGCAGATGTCAAAAGCAATTGTGAAGTTTCTAATGAGTTGTGGTTGGATGCATGCCAGTTCCTGCCAGGTGAGGAGGATAGGGAGCTTATTTTTGACGAGTGGGGGCATTCTCCCACCAGAAACTCACCAGACTACACAAAGGGCTCAAATTTCCCCTGGGATACAACCACTGCTATTGGTCAGAGCACGAGCGACTCAAAGCTGTGGCGGCCACCTGTTGAGAGATGGTCGTCCTCTGACAGTTGGGCAAGTGCTCTCTCAGACTGGTTTCAAAGTGTCACCGTCCTTCCGGAAGGATTTATCTCAACCACAGTTGCTGGGGACAGCTCCCAGTCCAAGTCCAACATGGCTATCCAGGACCAGGTAGGGGAGCAGAGACCATATACAGAAAGTGGCAAATATTCTGGCCAAATGTGCTTTCTGAATACAGATGCCCGAAAGCCAGGAGTGGACAAAGCTCAAACCACGACAGTCTCTCAGGGAGATAATCCCATTGGACAGTTATCAGCATTAGGCGATGAGGAGAGCAGTGAAGAATCCTGCTTCACACTCCACTTGGAGACAGGGAACACTAAAGTTGCCACCAAAACTCATGATATGGAAACAACCGAAAGAGCTGGACTCTCTGGACTCCATGCATCTGAGATTAAATCGGTTTTGGATGTTCCAGACGAGAAAATGCCCTCATTGTTACCTAACAATGAGAAAAGTGCTAAACAGCCATACTTGTGTATAGAACAGCAGAAGCCAAAGGTAAGACCAGACATTTGTGAAATTGTTTAATTTACAAGGCATGTCTTTTGTGTATCTTAAATTGGATCTTTGTTTGCTCACATAACTTAAATAACAACTTAAAAATGATTCATCGCAGCCTTTGAACATCCCGCACACATAAGTAAGTTTAAAGGGTAAAGCATGTTCTACAGATTACACTACCAATTTAACCATTGGTAAATTCACTCTGAATGTTTTCCTGAGGTTACAAAGTCTGACCGTGGACTGACCATCACCTCTACTGTTTCTATTTTAATGTCACTGATATGTTACCTTTGTCGTGCCACCTTTTCATCACATCTCCCGCTGGTCACTATGATACCTAAGCCACGAGCTGGCAGGGGGAGTAATCACACCATGTTATATGAATGCCATCGAATGCCATGCTTTTGGCTATGTTTTAAATAATCCAGATTGGTCATTATCTACCTGACCTCCTTAATTACCCATAATTGTCATCTCACTTACACGCACATGCCTTCACAAGAGGCTGACAGCTGACTCTGTTGAGGAAATGTGCAGTTGAGGGAAAAAAAAAACACATAAACAGAAATGGTGACTAATTATAGAGGGAGCTGGATGATAATAGCACGTACTCAGGGAGTGGAGGGGTCAGGGAGGAAGAGGGGTGGGAAAGGGTGGGTGTCTGAAGCAGCACAGCTGAGGAATGAAATCGGATCCCTTAACAAACTAGAGCTCTGTCAATCACTGTACACTAGCTTCACCAATCTGACACGACCACGATCCTGAAGGTGTTTTGTGATTGGCTATGCTCAGTGTTGGCTTGTGTTGCGTAGATAGTGTGTTTCTTATAATAGTGATCCACACTTTCGGTGCCAACAACATGTTCAGGAGACTCCAGCATTCAATAATGAATTGAAAGAGTTTGATGGACTAGGAGGAAGAAACATTACAGTAAGTCATGTAGACAAACAAAGCAGTGAATGAAGTTTGAGAACTGAGGGGGAAAGACGATACAGCTTTAGCATTTACAGAATTGTGGACATGTAATTGTGATACCCTTACATTTGCCTGCTTGCGTTCAACGGTATTTACATTAATCATTACAAACTCTCAATTTTACTTTAGCTTTTTGGTTTTTTGTCATTCTTAGCCTATTGACAATGACCTTTAAGTGTTTCTCTCTGTAGCCAGAGTGCGATGCGTTTGGCAAGGTGACAGAAGACAGTGTGTCCCAGCTCCAATTGGATTCTAAGGAAGAAGGTGAAAGGAGTTATGGCTCTCTGAAACTCTCAGATTACCCAAGCAGTCAAGCTCTCCCACCGGGCTGTGTGTGTGCTTGCGGTGAGGAACAGCAACACGCCACAGATGGACTGAACCTTGCTCTACACACACGCTCTCAGCAGTTCAACAAATATGTGTCTACAGAGACGGGACACCTGACACATACACGCGGTCCTGAGACAGATGAGGGAGGCTCACATGCAATTTCCAGTGCACATGAGCATGGATCATACGTATGCTTCTGCCCTGAGGAACTACATGTGAATCAAGCAGAGGAGAGCAGTGAGGCTCCACAGTTTGTTATGCCGTTTGCTCCTCTCAGTTTTGGAAATTCCTACTTTCATTACGCAGACAAAGCTTCAGAAAAGGACCAGGCTTGTGTAGGGAGTTCACGACAGGGGCAGCCACCAGAAAGCTGGGCTCATGATTTCTCTGAAAAAGCTACACCACTCACTCTCCAGGGAACATACCATCGGGCATTTTTCAAACCGATTTGTGATGGGACTACTCATGAAAGTAAGGAAATCCATGAGCAGCAATCACTAGCTGACAGAAGTGGGAAATCAACCAGTAGTGGTTATTCTTACATCAGCAAAAGTCTAGATCCATATTCACCTTCATCTTGCAGAGATTTGGACAAAGACATTTCAGAAGGTAAACAAAAGGTAGAGTCAGAGGAAGCTGGTAATATCAACAATGAACTTTCTAAGCTGATCTTACTCAGCGGAGAGTGCTTTCTGGTCTCTGCAAAGGAACGTATAGCATATGTTACTCTAGATTTGGACAATACTGATTTAGGTGTACATTTAGGTGCACAGCATGAGAAAGAGATACTGCCTCCTTTAAAGGCAGCTGAAATAGATACACAGAAGCAGAGCCCTGAGAACAAGTACACAAACATCTCCAAGATGCCTCACAAAACTTCAAAGTCTTCCTCAGAGTCTAAAACACGCTCCAAACACAAGGACAAATCGGCAGGTCATCAGCTAGCATCACAAACATCCAAAAAACAGGAGAATCTAAGTCCAGAATCACAGGCCAGAGGTGAAAATAAAGCAGGTGGGGAGGATGAGACCGTGGCTGTTATAGAGACAATTGTCATCACTGAAAAAATTACCACCAAACCTCATGGAAAGAAGAAGAAAAAGCATGGACAGCATGTGACGGTGAAGCCAGATAATGAGCCTTTGAAGGAGGTGGAGAATGGTGCCAGACCAAAGAGTACACAAGGAAAGATTGAAGGTTTTGAAGCAAAGCTGGCACCAAAGAGTGGAAAAACTAATGAAAAAACAACGGCTGCCCTCTCCTCCAAGAAAGAGGCTTTGAACACTTACAGCATGCAGAAGGCATGTGCGGTGAAAGCCAAAGTTGAGGTTGGAAGTGACACAACAGGAGAGAAGACCACCTGCAGCCCAGAGCCTAATACCATGTGTCCCGACACCAATCTGGATGATGACATCATCAAGAAGAGACGAATCGAGGAGAAGTCTGGAACAATTACCATCAGAACCAAACCGCAACTGCCTGAGTTTTCAATCCATTTGAAAAAAGAGGAGACAACATGTAAGAAGGCTTATAGTGAGGTCGTCAAACAAAAGCCAAACGCACAGAGAGAAGGTATTAGGAAAAAAAAATCTTGTTTCATCAAATACACATTTTAAATCATATTTTTAATATTTTAAACATTTAAAAAAATGACTGGTGTGTTGACCAAACAAAACATTCTGTACATTTTTTCTAAATGCTATACGTATAATATATACATCTTGTATGTGTATAAACCAGTAACCTCAGTTCTTCACCTAATCCAGCTCCTCGAGTGGTCCAGGAGATCCAGGCAGCACCGGTTCCTGGTGACCCTCAGAGCATTTCTCTCTGGTGTGAGATAAGCTCTGCCTCTGGAGATGCATCCATCAAATGGACAAAGGAAGGAGCAGTGCTTTCAGAGACCAAGAGAGGGTTAGAACCTGCTCCTCTTGCTCCACTCTCTTCTTAATTTTTCATAGAAATCCTTGAAAGCCTAGAAGTTGTTGTATTAATATTTTAATATCTACTGGTGAAAACACAGTATTCTGAATGGAGGTGTGCTGGTGTCACTGCCTGATAGAAAATGCTGTGTGAGACAGAACAATTGCCTCTGCCTGTCAGGCATTGAAAATAAAAGCTAAAGACAGATTATTAAAATGGAGACAATAGGATTAGACTATGAATTGAACTGGTCCTCATCTAATACCCAAAAAGCCCACTGACTTAGCGCTCTTCTGGAGCTTTCCCAAAAAATGCACACCATTTATGAGAAGCACAGTTACATGCTTTTTCACCACTTGATGGTGCTCTGTTCTTTTCTAACATGGCCATGGAATTTGGCAGAAATTGTGCTGAACATCAGTGCTTTGGTGACTAAGCCATGTCTTGGTGTGGGAGCAATCTACACTGTTTATATAACAGTGTGATTCAGGCCTGTTGGGTGTTCTATATCACTTAGATAGCATCTCTGAGAATCACTGTTTTTGAAAGAGAGGCAGTCTGAAAATGTTGTATAAGATGCAATTCTGTATTCTTACGTAATTCGTGGCTCAGGGGTGAAAACTGGCAGTGAAAGTCTAAACTCAGTTCTATTTTATGGTATTTTACAAGAGCAACGATTTCTCACACTTTGCCAACCTCTCACTTATCCTGTGGCACTGTAATGGAGGTAAGTAAAGCAACAACACAGGAGGTCAGAACATGTGTAGTTGCTCAGTAACAACTTAGCAGCAGGGAATGGATTCTAACACTATCTATTTATCTATTTATATATTTTTCTCAGCTTTCTCAAGGGAAAACATTTTCTTGAAAATGAGATGAAAATATACGATGTCTCAGCGGTTTCAACAGTGCAGCATCTAAGGTTTGTCTGTTCTCTTTCCCCTTGGCAGGGCTGGTGAGAATGGGAGCATTTCACTGACTATCCTGAAGGTTTGCAGTAAGGATCTGGGTATATACCAGTGCTGCCTGAGCAGCCCTCAAGGCTCAGTAACCACTGATTACCATCTAACATCTGAGGGTAAGGCCTAGCTCGGCACGCGTCTATATAGGTTGTCTCCTCCCCAATACTGCCACCACCACCTCCTTACCCCTGATATTTCTGTTGGTCAGAGGTCAGATGTCCAGCTTTTCTAATTTTTAGCATACACCCAATGGACTCGCTGATTTCAGATTCTGTTTAAAGTTAATTACATCTAAGACATTTACTGGCTGTCTTAAAAACTCATCGCATGTTCTACAATGCCTAAGGATCTGTTGTTTTTTGCCAGTCATGCTAAGATGTTGTCAAGCGCTAATGTGATTAAGATTCACAGCATACATGTATTCGGTGCTCAGTGACAGCAGTAGATGAGACTGCTGCATTACTAGCAATTTATAATCAAGTTCATATCAAAATGAATGACGCTTTAGCTGAAAGTGCAAAGTGTCTGACCGAACCAGAATTTTGTAAACTGATTAGTTCCAGTTCTCCTTACCACACTTTTAGCTTTCAACAGAGCAGAATGAGTAGGATCAGTCTCATGTGGCAGAAGGAATGGATAAGTAGTTCATCTAACAGTGTTCTGTATTCTCTCTCTCTCTCTCTCTCTCTCTCTCTCTCTCTCTCTCCCCTTTACTGTATCGAATCCAGTGCTCAGTGAGCTTGTCATCCCTGTTCAAAAACCAGGTAAACTCATGACTGCAAAATTATAGATGTTTGTGGAAAAGTAGTGGTAATTTTACTGACTATTTTATAAAAGTTGTGACATATGCAATATTGTTATTACATTCCCGGTTATAAACATTATGTGTGGCATTCCAATTATATATCTGCTATTTTATTGTTCGATATGATAGCAACAAAGCAGCTCAACTTTTAAGGACTACTCTCTGGATTCCTGTTCCTCTGTCTCTCAGCAGAGCCCACGGCTGTGGACGGTGCGGAGGAGAATGTGCAATGTGCTCCTCTGCTTTTTAAAGACGACTTCCTGTGCCAGCAGTACTTTGGAGAGAAGCAGCCCGCCAGCATTCTGACGGAAAAAGTCCACTTTGGCGAGGGCATGCATCGTAAGGCCTTCAGAACCACCCTGAGAGACGGCATGTTGTCTGTCTTCACTCCTGGGCATCCCTGTGTGCTCAAAGTACACAACGCCATCAGCTATGGGACCAAGAACAATGACGAGCTTGTCCAAAAAAATTATAACCTAGCTGTGGAGGTAATACACACAAACACACACATGCATGCACGTACGCACGCACGCGCGCACGCACGCACGCACACACACACACACACACAGGTCTACGCTAATTCCTTAGCAATAGCCTTACTAAGTGTTTGTAGTGTTTCATTGTTTGCTCCTGTCTGTTCTATAGTTCTATAGTACTGCAGTTACTTCTTGTTTCTCATGTGAACCCCACTTACAACACAGACATGGGTTTGTTTTGTGCCGAAAGACATGTTTTTTCATGTTTTCAGTTTATAGCTTAGGGTTTGCTTGTTTTTGTAAGTTTTTAATTATTTCATTTATAATCCCTTACCCTAACGATAGTGTACATCAGTTCCCTGTTCTCTGACAATGGAAATGTAATAACTCATATGCCCACCTTATGCACAAATTGCTCTACATGACACATTATAAGCAACAGAGCAGGCGGTTTCAGTGTTATTACTGATGTGATTACCTTTTTTCAGGAGTGTTATGTGCAGAACACTGCCAGAGAGTACATCAAGGCCTATAATGATGTCGCCAAATCTGCTGAGGCCTTCGGAGAAGTTCCAGAGTGAGTGTGAAACTACATTCTGATTTCCATGGGACTAGGGAAGTTAATCCGGTTATACGTAAAGTGGGTTTTTCATCCTATCAGATGATCTACAGATGACAATGTACCAGTTTGCATTAGCTGTGTAAAGATGCTGATGTTATGAATGTTCTTCTATAACTTTTAAGTCTAAAGATAAAAAGTGCTGAAGACAAACAAAGGAGCTCTTGATTTAACTGACTGAAAAATAGACCTGGGTTTATTTTTTGTAGGGCAATAATTTAAGATACACAGATGTTTCACTTTCATGCTCGTCCTAAAGAAATGGAATCAGTTTTTCTGTCAATTACCTATATGTACTGCATGAATAAAAAATTCAATTATCTAATATTTTTGTGTGAACCCCAGGATCATCCCCATCTACCTGGTTCATCGGCCGTCTAATGACATCCCCTATGCCACCTTGGAGGAGGAGCTGATAGGAGACTTTGTGAAGTACTCAGTGAAGGATGGTAAAGAGATCAACCTGATGAGGAGAGATTCTGAGGCAGGCCAGAAGTGCTGTGCTTTCCAGCACTGGGTCTACCAGAAGACTGAAGGCAACCTACTGGTTACTGACATGCAGGGTAATAATAAATGTACACCTTTCATTTTATTAGGAAACAAACTACTGACAAGTTCTGTGTTCCATAAAAGTAAAAATTCCTTCGTTCACTCAAAGAAACTGTTGCAAAAGGTTTTTTTCATCATTTTATCACATTGTGCTACCCTTCAAGCAAAAATGTAATTACAAAATATATTTGGGATCCTGTAGTTTTTCATTACCCTCTCTTTACCCTCCAGGTGTTGGTATGAAACTGACAGATGTTGGTATCGCTACCGGCAAAAAAGGGTGAGTATGACCAAAATTGGAGACATTTTGTTATAGTAACAACTGTGTGTTCATTAGATAATATCTTTTTTTTAAAAGATGAAGGCATGTCTGGATGTCATTCAAAATACCTACTCCTTTTTTCCCCTTTACCTCTCATTTTTAATAGATATAAGGGATTCAGGGGTAACTGTGGAACCTCTTTCATTGACCAGTTCAAAGCTTTGCATCAATGCAATCGGTTCTGTGAGCTTTTGGGTCTTACCTCACTACAACCAAAACCCAAACGGACAGTGGCTCCTCCAAAACAAAAGGCCCCATCTGCACCCAAGAAAAAGACATTCAACCCTGTTCTCAAAGGCAAATCTTAGTTGGACTGGAGCCCAGACGCAAAGGGCATTATGGGTGAGTGAGTTTTTAAGCACAAATCCAGAGACACGGGAAGTCCTGTGTGGCTGCAGTAGCATCACACTATTCGGACACCACAGAGACTTGAAAAAGTCCAACCATGTGAAGAAAGTGGATGTGCGGCTGTGATAAAAGATGGTATATAAGTATAAATGTAGTAGTGTTCATTTGAGCTCTTACATGATTTTTTTTTCCTTGTCTAAAACTGCTAAAGTGTGAGAATAGTTTCTAAATCATGTTTTTATTCTTTAAATATCAAACAACATTCAGAGCTCTAAAACAGGAGTATATGAGATGCATGATTTATGTAGTATCATGTATCAGGAGGATCGTTCCTGCTTTGTAACAAAAATGACACAAGTATTTTTTAAGGTTAATGTTGATGATTGACATGATGTTTTCTATCAGGGATGTATCTTTAATTCCAGTATATAACTGGACAAATTGACAAGTGAATATGTATCTGATACAACAGTGATTTTATCTGATAAACACAATTAAACATAGTCAAACTTGGATTATATAGTTAGGCTTAGACATTCAGTGAACATAAGGATCTTCACATGACTAGTGTAGTTCTTAAGTCTTATGTGCTGTTAATAAGATCCACAAAAGGGAAGCTGATGGATATGTCAAGAACATTCAATTCACTCTTTTTGCTTTTCTTTACTGCATGCACCTAAGACCCTGCCCAAATCCAACTTCAGCAATATATAACTTAAGCTATAAAAAACTAACAAGGTGGGAAAATGTGGGAGAAATATTTCTTTTTACACTGAGAGCAGCTAGAAGTTGCTTTTCTTTTATCTATCTTTATATTAAGGTGTATATATAATATGACTGTGTAGAAATCATCTATAGAACCAACTGTTCGCAAAACTTGAGTTTTTATGTTATTATGTGTTAAACATTCTTTAGAGCTACTCAGTGCAACATCTCAGCCTAAACCATATATATATTATATATATTATATATATATATATATACTAATTTGCATGTTAGCCATCCAGGATGTAGTACAGACATTCTATGTGACACCGTTTCATCAAGAGCACAGTTAATAAGCTATAGTATTAGAAGACAACAGTTCATCGAAAGATAACTAAACAAAAATGATTCAAGCTTTTGGGCAGTCTCCTCTCTTGACATATAAAGCCAGCTGTTGATTTGCCTCATCAAGTATTTCAAGCCCGCCAGCTCCTGCATGTTTCCATAAGCCCTCACGAGTGAAATGACTTATTGCCTTCATGCTATTTATATTCTTTATTCCCAAATCTATATTTACAAATACTTTCATTTACAAATTTCGTTTGCCTTACAACAGCTTGAATATAAAAGTAATAGCAGTTGCTTTTTTTTCTGTAGTGCACAGAATATTTGAAGATTTTTACTTTTTTTTTTTTTGAAGGGATTGGATACTCTAACTTTGGGTCAGGAAAAAACACAGATCATGTTTCTGTCTCTCTTTGCTGTGCCACATTGCGGTTGCGGTTCTCTTTACGGTGGGGTAGACTTTTATTGAGTGTGTCTGAATGTCATTGGGCTCAGTACATTCTGTTATCTGTACTTTGTGACAAACCTCTCTTTACTGTTCTCTCACCCATCTCTGGATAGTAACTCTGAAGTAAAATCTGAAGAATTGTTCTTTGATTTGTTCCCAAAGAAATCTTGAATTGCCAGGTATTGTTTGCTGTGATGTTATTATCTAATATTCTTGCCTCAGAGGACATGATATGGAACAAATGGATTACATATTTCTACCAGTTAACGTTGTATTTATGTTGCATACGTCACGCATAACCACTTTGGATACACTGAGAGAAATGGGTCACCAGCCATACTGACATTGATGCAGGTCTTCAGCTGTTCCTACCCATCTATTTTTGTCTCCTGTACGATTAATGACCTTAAGTATGGATAGTGACCTTCATTTATAGACATACATTATGTGGAAATAGGTCACATGAAATGAGTTGTTGTTGATGATCAAAGTCATGTGCAAAGATGAACACAAACACATATCATTAGTACAAAAACATTCTTGGAAAGCCATACATACAGTTATGTCTGAGAGCTGTGCACGTACACTCACGCACAGAATGCACAACACAGTATGTGCAGGCTCTTCAAGACTGAAATAGTTGACGGCCTCTGTTTTGACTGATAGACGAAGAGAGTTTTCTCACCTTAGCTATTTAGTGTGATAATGGCGTTTGATTCTAGTGGACACAAACACCATTGTCACACTCCACAGCTTCGGAAGACGGGGCAAGAACATGAACATGACCTGGGAGAGAGAGAGAGAGAGAAAGAGAGAGAGAGAGAGAGATTTTGGAGTGTTATTTATGGCAAATCGTCTCAAATAGTACAACTTTGGATCAAATCACACATAAAGCATAGATAAGTGGGAGGAGAAGATGGAGATAGAGAACCAGTTTGAGTCAATTGATCAATGTGTGTGTGTGTGTGTGTATATGTATATTCCTCTCTGATCTAATTAATCGTAAACAATTTGAGTTTGTAATTTTACACTGAACCCATTTTTTTTCTTGTTTACAACAAGAGGCATTTCCTGCACATATACATGATGTAAAGACACAGGACACTCACAGATTAAAAAGAAAAAAAAATAGAATATCTGTACAACTGTAGCACTTTTGGCTGATGAGGCGTGAACAGCAAACAGCACTGAATGGAGTAGCTTCGGTATGGACGCCTCTCTCTCTTCTCTCGTTTGCGGGTGAACATTATCGGCCTGTAGCCAGATTCCAGCTCTTTGTTTGCACTTGCCTCTGTATGGGGCACACTGGGAAATCTACAGCTGCCCCGTGCGTGTCTCTGTGTGTCTATGTGTGTCTCTGTGTGTCTATGTGTCGATCCGCACGTCCCTTGTGCAGCTAGCACTGCTCTTGAGTACTCTTTTGGTGTTCTACGATAACACCATAGTTCTCTCGGTATATACATGCTTTCACACTTACTGTTACCAAATGCAGCATACACGGGCCATCAGACTGTACTGACCTCAAAAAGCCCCGTGAGCAAAGCTTCATTTTCTCTCTGACCTCAGCATGACTCTGAATATGAGCATTGTCTCTGTTTATTTCTATTAGTGTCAATAATTTCATGCTATAACGCATGCACGCAAGACAATTCACAATTAGTTCATGTGTGTGAATGAGAATGAGCAGGTGGTGGATTCTTTGAGTTGGGGTCGAGACTTACCATTTGGCTCCAAGAATGATGATTGCTGAAGTTGTGAATTCTCTCCACGCCGGAGTGTTTCTTGGCTCGGTGAAACCATTTAAGCAATCTTTAACGGAAAAACTAAGCACAACACTCACCAAAACCATCTCAGACACTTTCATCCTAGACTCTCTGTCCTTTTTTTTTTTAATGGAGAAAAGGTACCATCCAGAGTTTGTGAAGGTCTGGCGATAATCACCCTCTGGTCACGCTATATTCCCTCCCCTCTCTTTATGTAGCCAGAGGAGGGATTAGACAAACAACTACCTCAACTCTGTGATAAGCTTTGGGTAAGTATTGATCAACCATGATGCAAAGGGGTGGGGGTTACACCAACCTGAAGGCCCAGGTAATGTAAAAACAAAAAAAAAAAAAAAGAAAGAAAAAACTCTTTGCTCTCCACACTTGAGGTAAGCCAGAAATATATCCAGTCATTTTTTTCAATGGAACATTGCGGTTCTTTCTTGATGATACATCACTGTTTTCCCAAAAGAAAAAAAAAGTTTTTTGCTGAACTTCACTCAGCTGTTACCATAGCACCACAGAGACCACAGAGTCCTATGTCTACTGCTCCCCTGAAAATGAGCAGTAACTCACAATGACAGAAAATATTTTGGTAAATATGATTTGGATATAAAAGATCATAATTCTAAATAAGTACTTGGAATCCCTGCAGGATTCAAGATTTTTCTAGTCTCCAAGTTAAACTAAAATATAAAACCCTGTATATCTGCAAAACCATTAAATAATTCATTTAACTTCAAGAGCTTGCTTGTTTTTGTGTACGAAGTATTGCACGGTTTTATTTTCCATGCAACACATTTAGAAATTAAAATGGCAAAATCTTACAAATGATCTTGGTGAAACACATGCACAATTATTTAATCATCAGGGAGTTACAGAACAAATGGGAATATAGTCTAAGTAAAAGGTAAAATATTTGAGATTTTTGACTGAAAGTCTACTGGCATTTGAGGAAAGGAAGCAGAGCATCCCTTGTATTAATGCTGCGCTCTCACAGTCTTTCATACTGTCCTGTGTAGTGCAGAAACAGCCCAGCTTTTACTCCTCACTCATAAGGGAAAAGAAACACTGTCATTTAACTTAAAAGTGGGTAACGGTAGCAAAGAGGTGGTTTTATATACTCAACATTCAGAGGTAAATAAATATCTCTTACACGTCTCTGAACTTGGAGGACCTCTGTACCCTATGAATCTTGACTGAGGTTTGTTTGAGGTCAAGGCCTGCACCTGGCTCGTACTGCAATGATCTTGACCTCATATTATTGATGAATAGGTTGGATATCATGTCCCTAAAAAAAAAAAAAAAGATCATTGTTGAAACTTTGTTGCCTAATTTCTGAGAAGATGCAGGAAAGTCACTGATGGCCATGGCTACATTCATACAGCTCTTCTCTGAAACTCGCTGTCCTTTCATATCATTTGATTAAAGTAGTCCGAGTCGAAAGCTAGCCAGAAGCCAAATTCCCTCTCTCAGCTTGTTTGTGATTCCACCGCTAGGTCTTGATAAAGTGTACCGGGACAGCAGGCAGGCCATTATTTGCTCGTCCTTGGAACTGATAACTCCCAGATTGCCGTGTGTGAATGAACTGAGTTCCGTTCACCGCACCCAAGATACTGAGAGAGGTTTTACGCCATGTTAACCAGAACAATGTCACCGTACCCGTAAGCACCAGTGGATTTAAGGAATCCATTGCAGTTTAGACAAGCATGATTCAACACCTAAGCTTTCACTTGGTCCCTAAATTCCTCAAACGTAGAACCCTTTGTGTCCTAGCATAGAGAAAAATTTGAAGAACAATCATCCAAACTGAAGGCCTCGTGAAGTTACAGATGGTATATCTATTTTATCACAAGACTGACAGGCTAGGGACTAGGCCAAAAAAATAATTCACGCCAAATTTCAATCAGCTGAGGTCCACAGAATTCTCACTAGGAGGTTAAAAAATATACCTACAAGGGCAATTGTTTATTGACTTGCGTGGGAGCAATATGGACCATTTCAACATAAAAATGAATATTTAATAAAAATGAATGAATAAATAAAGTGAAAACTACAGTGAACATTGCGATGCCAGCTCCAGGTCTACTGAATTCTACTTAAGTCAACAAAAAACAGACAGTTTGTACTTGCCTTTACCAAGAATATCAAGTGGATATCAAGCCAATCTGGGCAAGGGACACAAATCAAAGCCCTTCACTGAAAACACACATCAGCAACAGGCCTTAACCCGCTAGACAATTCAAAGGTATTTAATGCACTTGGTGAACCGTACCACTTCTGAAGTAGCACGTCGACTCTGTGTATCTCTTGTCTCTGTGGATTTTGTTGACAAATGTTCTGAATAGTTTATACACAGTGCTTGTGGATGGGGTTGTGAAAATGATACTGAAATACTACAGTGGTAGCCTATAAGAGAAGGAAGCATTCCCGATCTTGTTGAGCTCTAGATTGTTCTGGGCTTATGCTCTAGCCCAAACAAAATATACTTGAATTATCTACAAAAAAAATCATCTGAAAAACTAGATAAGGAATGCCAGGAGAAAGAGCCAATGTATGGTTGAGGTTGGTCTCATTCATTTAGAGTCAGCATAAATAAAAACCCATGAAACACAATAAGATCCACATTTCATTTTTAATTTGATCCAAGTTATGCAAATTGCAAGGGCTGATGGAGATGTGGAATTATGATGTGAACATTCTCCTTTCAAAAAATCAGCCCCTAAAAAGTAAACAACAACAACAATAATAATAATAATAATATCACAAATCTATTGAGCCATGTTAGTATCACATTGGCTGAGACAAGAAAACCCAAAAGGAAAGGACCAGTCTGAAGTCTTGCTCCAGGGGAGTACCTGCCCTTAAGTCCTGATCAAGAATCAGTTTCTCTATGTCCAATTCTTGTTTACACATTTATCAAATGAAAGACAACTGATCCCTGATCAGTATCTTATGGGGAGGCTCCTCTCGATCACAGAAAGCCCAGCTTCATAACTGAGGTGTTCCATACTTTAGCAGCAGGCAGATTAGAGATCAAAGATATTGCACCAGGTAATCGAGTGCTTTTAACAGGGAAAAAAAAAAGAATCACATTCAAGTTAATGATAGAAGACATACAACAGGTGGCATGACTGTAGTGAGTAATCGATAAAGTGCCCTTTAAGTTCAGTGGTGTTAGAAAATTTAAAAAAAAAAAAAAAAAGAGAGAGATGAAATGAAATACAAATTTAAAGAAAGTCACTACATTTTTTTTAATATGCTAAGAAAATGTGGCTCAAACAGGGGCGAGTCATATTTCTCTCTCTCTCTCTCACTCACTCACAGCTTCTTTCTGTCAAAATGTTGTTCATTAATACTCATTTCAGGTGTAATACATATAGTGAAAGAATTCAATGTTTGTTTGCTTGTTTTTAATAAAGAAATTAATTTACAGCTTTATGAACAAGGATAAGCAGAATAACAATAATTGTGACAAAAACCGCCTCCAACAAACTCATTTACATGTCTTATGCTTCCCTGATATGTCAGGGCGCTTTCTTTCAACCAAGAAGAATACCTTTTTATAATTACTACGTAATCATATCAAAACACAAGATACATGTTCATGCCAGTTTTCGTAGCACTACAATAAGCTTGTTAACCGCGTCTTCCCCACAATGATATGGACTTTCATTTCATTATTATTTATTTATTCATTTCACACAGGCCTGATCCTTGCCTTAAGATAACATAGTCTAAAATAGTAAACGACATTACCAGTACAAATACATCAGTGTACTCTATAAGAATAATAATGATAACAATTATAACAATAAGAATAAAAATCTAAAAACGATTATGAACATCCTGTTCCTTCTTGGCTTTGCAAAAGAAGATAAAAAAATAATCCTTGTGGAAGGAAGGAGAGAAGGTCAGACTCGGCGTTAAGTAGCAGAGTGAGGATGAGGCGCGAGGAGGTGGGTTTTCTCCTCTTCCTCATTTGCACGGCTGTAATTCCTAAGGTAATCTGGTGGAGTTTAAGACCTGATAAGGGTGATCGGATCATTGCCCATTTATGCTGCAGCTATTACTTCTTTATTATTGTTATTATTCAAAGAATGCAAAAAAACAAAACAAAAAAACAAAAAAAAAAACAAAAAAGAGTTTGTCTTTGTCGAGGCCGTTTCCCCCCCTCAGAGCTCAGCAGAAATACCGAAAGGCGTCTGAGGACTCGCTCTCTCTCTCTCTCGCTCTCTAAAACAGGTCGTCAGGCTGAAGCATCGCTCATATGAAAGTGGGGTTTTTTTCGGCTGCACTGCTTCCACTCCTCCTCTCACAGAGGGAGAGAGAGAGAGAGAGAGGGAGAGAGAGAGAAAGAAACGGAGAGGCTTAAAGGACACTGCACACTAGCATACTGCAAGTCTCTGTTAAGTCTCACAGGACTTCGCCGTGGCACTTCTGCATACATAAACATGCATGTACTGCACTGGAGAAGCACACTTGCAGCCACTGTAGTTTGGCTGTATGATGGCAGCTTGTGTCTGTGTGTGTGTCTGTGTGTCTGTGTGTGTGTGTGTGTGTGTGTGTGTGTGTGTGTGTGAGAGTCTGTGCTTAGTGTTATCAGTTGCATTGACAGCATAGATGTTTTTTTTTGTTTTCTTTTCTCTGTTGTCCTTTAATCAACGCCCTCAAAGCCTTGAGCATTTTCCACAGCCATGAGCAGCTTCTCTCTAAGGTCGTCAAAGGTCTCATAAGCGGGCAGGTCCAGCCGGTTAAAGCTAAAAAAGACACGGTGAAAAAACAAGTACAATAATGACCCATCAATCCACTGTTGCTGTGAAAGATAAGCAGCTAACATGGAGTTCAGGTTTCAAGACAGTATGGTTCAGTACATTTTTTAACACTTTCATTTAATGTTCATGTCACATTTTTTGGTCACAATGTGAGAGACTAAAGCCATTAAATAAAGTAAAAACAGCTGTAATTAACAGGGCCACACACTAAGAGACTATAACACAGGCCTACTCAGGCCTGTTCAGTCTTACCAGGTGTGAGCTCGAGGGAGCTTGTCTGGGGTTCCCCACTGTTCAATGGTAAACAGCTGCGGTCCATTGGAACCTAGCGGAACAGAGAGGTTATGAAAATCATTAGAAAAACAGCTTCACACTCAAGCTGTGGGACAATGAAGCAGAGGGGGAAAACTGAGAAAGGTTAAGGAGTGAGTTGAGAATACATGTCTTAACTTTATCAGTGGTAAAGATTGGTGCCGTGTCATTATCTGTGTACTGAAATAGCCTAAACACATTGCTAGCTGACAAGGAGAGTATGTTAAGAGCATCCACAGCCCAGACTCCAGTTTGGGGGTGGGGGGGGTGGAGGACTCACCATAGAGCTCGGCAAAGCCATTCATAGGCACTCTGGATGTGCCAGTGACAAACTGCAGTAGCCGAATCCTCTTCTCTGCATCCATCAACAAAACGGCCTGAGAATAAACAAATAAACACAGGAACACTTTGACAACCCTCCTCTTTAACATCCATTCCGTACAGTCCCAATACCTCAAACTGCAACACTGACATTCAGTGGGAAAGGTAGTTTCACTGGATAGAACCTGAAGGCTGTAAATGGGTGATTTTAGTAAAGCTCATAGTAAAAGTAAATTTGTTTCTGGTTTGTGAGTGTATTAAGGTATCTGCTTTAGTGTGTCATGCTTTAGTGTGATGATGATGTGTTTGTGCATGCTTGTGTGTATATGTATGTGTTTGTATGCACTTGTGTGTGTGTGTGTGTGTGTGTGTGTGTGTAACAAGAGGCAGTCCGGCTTCAGGCTGCTGATAAGGTAGCTGATGTGCTTGTCTAGCTCTTTCATCAGAGTAAACACTGTTGAAGAGTTACATCAAACAGACTTTGATCTACACACGCCTTTCCAGGAGGGAGCATGGGTTACCCCCCCCCCCCCCCCCCCAACCATCACCACACGCCTCTTCCCCCACATGTCTATGAATGCACACGCGCACACACAAACCACAGTGAAATGCAGTTTTACAACAAATACACACTATGGTCACAGCATGTCATTACATACAAAATATCATAAATACTACAGCAAAAAGGCAATGGCACACTAAGTAGTGCAAGACAATAACACACACACACAGACACACTACAGACTGATATGTAACACATCACACATAAAGTAATGTCCCACACTACCACATACAAAAACTGCAGATTGATATATACTTCATCCGCTAAAACCATTCCCACACACACACACACACACACACACACACACACTTCATTATCATCACACAAATAGCTGAAAGTGCACAGTCATGGAGTCACAGTTCCCTAAACTTTTAACAGAGGTTAACAAAGGGTAAGTGAACATTTCCTCAGAGTCTTCCCACTGTGTTCTGAGTGACTACTCAGCAAAATCATGCTACTAACCATGCTGAACAAAAGAAATCCAGAGATGAGCTGCTCTCAAAGACTAAGCAGTGTTCTCATCTTTTATGTGAACAATAATTACTGACAACACCAGTCTTGAAAAGAACCAGGTTTTGCAGTGGGTGTCTCCCAAAAGACAGATATGTAACCATATATACACTGCTAAGCTGGACAAAAGACAATGACCAACAGGAAAGCAGGTGGGCTTGTCACAGTGCCACAAATTCAGCAAATTACTGTCTCCGGGCTGCAGATGGTGTGACTAATATTACACACCATTCAGTCAAAATTAAACTGAACTTGTCGACGGCACATCATAAATTAGCAACATTACAAGACTCAGTACATTTCTATCGTTTAAATTCCACTTATTCTTGGTGTTTAAAAGAGAGAAGCACAGTTCCAAAAGACAATCATATTTGTTGACAACAAAAACAGGATTTCCTAATCACAGCAACTTAAATTTCCCTTTGAAAATTGCCCTTTGACCATCAGGCGCGGTCAGCTGCAGCTCTGGGTCCTAAAGCTGGTCGGCTTACCTTCCAGAACCACTGGATGACAGGATGATTGGGGCAATAGCCATTCTTATAGACAGTGTGCTGTCTCCAGTCATTTACATCCACGTCTCCCAGACCGCACATCAACAACTGAGAGAGAGAGAGAGAGAGAGAGAGAGAGAGAGAGAGAGAGAGAGAGGAAGAGAGAGAGAAAGAGAATGAAATGTTTAACATCTATCCAACTAATTATGATGTCAGTCATTTCTATGATATATATTTCCATAAGATAAATACTCGATGTTTAAATGATCATCTATAAATGAATAAAAGGCTACTTATGTCTTAAGGCAATGTAACACTTGCCAACACAAAGGAGTCCTCAATGTAATGGACTCTTACTCCTTTTTTTCTACAAAAAAGAAGTACTTATGCATGCTCAATGGATTCCCATTGGACTAAAGTTTTCCTGAATTAGATCCACTGTGTTTCTGATCTGAGACAAAGCCCACTTGTGTTTGCAGTAAGAGCAGGGCTTGTGTTTTCAGTTCTCTGGCCACAGAGACTGAGACTGGCCAGAGCTTTATCAGTTTAATTTACAGATTACAGTAGGCATGTGAAGGTTAAACCTAACTCCAACTATTCTGGTCATTCCTCTAAAACTTGTTTTGAAGCCTGAGGGATGAACTGTGCTGGACTGAGTCATGCACTGAGTTCAGTTTGCAGGAAACACTTTAGAGACAGTTGTTTGGATCACTTAATGAAACCAGGGCTGACTGCGGAGAAAAAAGGCATTACCTCCAACTCATTCTCGTCAAATATCTTGATTAAGTCAATGAGGATGAGTTCAGTGAAACCCTGCAAAGACAAATATGGAACATTTATGAGAAACACAATGCAGCTCAGGAGTGTCAAAGTGAGATATCCACTCTCATATTAACCCACCTCCACAAGACACTATTCACTCTGAAGAAATATACATTACGCATGCAAATGTTATTACATACTGCCACCTAGTGGCAGTAGCGGAAAGAGGGCATTAATAGAAAGATGTCATTCGTACCTCCAGGAAGGCATTCATCTGTTTCTGTACTCGATTCACAAACCTCCACTGAATCACCAGGCTGTTTAGGAGAACACCAACAGAGAGCACTTTAACTAATGTACATCAAGAAGAATGGTGTGCTGTTAAGCATATCAATTGCCTAAAAACCATTATTCAATGCGGTGCTTTAACCGAGGACTATTGATTCTGAAAAACAGGAAACAATCATAAATGCATCTGAATATTAGCAAACTGATGGGGAGAAATGGATGCACGTCATTCAGAATTTCATTGCACTGTATTGATTTTTAACATATTTGGTGATTAAAAGGGAGGGATGCACTGAGAGCAGTGTGTATATATTTTGTATAGATATCTCACTACTTACTCAATATACTCCTTTTTGTTCTCATTTGTGACGACCATATCCGAACCACTCGGTTTCAGGTCAACCTGGTATGTCTGAAAAAATTCCCGTAAAATTGTTCAGCTTTCCAACTTCAGCAGAGAAAAAGCAGAGATCACACAAGTAACATTATCAGTGAACAAGCCAAAGTTTAAGACTTCACCTGGCCAAAATTGTCTTCATCGATGCAGAACCGCAGGTCCAGCTCTGTTGGGTCGTTTTCCAGGATCCATTTGAGAGAATTGTAGTATTCACTGTCCTATAGTCACATTAAAAAATAAATAAATAAATAAATAAAAACACCACCGTGCTAAGCCAAAAATAAAAGCTAACAGTGTGAATGCACTGTAAGGGATGTAAAGTAAGCAGATCTAAATTACCGTCTTTAGTATTAGTTATTCCTAAACACTGTGAGAAAGAGCCACTGTCTATTTACAGCAATATTTTACACGTGTGAAATATTTTACCCACTGCAACTTATTCCAATTCCACTGAAGTCTATAGGATACATAATATGATGTTCTGACTGGCTTACCACAGACTCCATGTCTTTAAGTGTAATCTGTTTTCCCAGCATCATCTTGTAGAAGGGTCGGATGAAGAAGCCTAATAAAGGAGGACAAAGGAGGTCACCTCTCAGCCTTCAATAATCTCTAAGTAATAGCTGAGACTACCTCTCGCTATCTCTGAAACCACACACTCAATCGAGCACAGTTAAAACGTTCAATACATTTGGTAAGAGGCTCTGTGCATTGACTGCCTCTCAAGAGTAATTCAGTCAACATACCGTCCAACAGCTTTCCATGGTACACAGCCATGCCTGCCACACGGCCAATGAACTTGAAGTATGAGAGGTGGTCTTCATTGCATAAGCCAGAGTTGGGGTTGATCTGGAGTGTGTAATTATCTCTGGAGAGACACAATGAAGGTGTGAGAACAGAGTTCAAGCTGTAAGCCAAAGTGAAAATCAACCCTTTAAGAAAAGGTGGGACTTTGCACAGGGGCCCAGTGTACATTTCAGAACCACTTCTGTGCATTGGTACACTGCCACACAAAAGTTTATTTAAAACCGGAGAAGGAAGTACCAGGACTTTGTTCATGCATTTTCTAACAGGCTTTTAAGTGAAAGTGAATGGATTTATATGTAATTCTAACAAACAAAATAAGTGTGTCAGCAGATGGCTTCTGAGAAAAAGTTAACACTGAACAGTTCTGGTAGAAAAATGTTTCAAAGTAAGAGAGCCATAAGACACACGTCGACACAGAGTGGTAAATAAAACAGACAGATCATTGAGCTTGTGGTTGATCAGTGATGCACATAATGGAAAGTCAGCTTATGAGCTCTGGAGCAATGCCATTGTTATTGTGAGCAATTTCACTTCTGAGTGCTATATTTCAGACTAAGGCACCGCGCCTGAGTCAAATGGAGCGAGACAAGGGGCGGCACTGGGGAGATTTGTGGTCGTTCTCGAAAGCTCAGACAGACATTTCCAACCTGGCACAAGAGGATGAGAATAGAAATGATACATTATTCTTATTGTCTGTGGCATCACTTCCCGTCAACCAGGAAAAAGTGAGTGAATAAGAGGAAAGAGAGAGCATAAAAAAGAGTGGGGGTGGGAGGCATCCCCCCCCCCCCCCCCCCCAAGGCTGAGTGGTGGCAGAGAGAGAGAGAGTCAGTCCATTCCTGAGTCATTTCTCTAAGGATCCAACGATGATGAGGCTCATCAGTGATGCTGTTCAACCCACAGACTTTCACTTAGCTACTGCAACAAAGACCCAATCATAACGACAGCCAGCTGAACATGCCGCATGGGTCAAGAAAGGTTATATTTGGCCTTTAGGCCTGTACTCACTCTTGTCCAAATAAACAGAGAAACAGAGCAAGTTATCTAACGGGACTTTAGATGAAGAAGCACAACAAAAACATACGGCGACACAGATAGTCTAAACGGACACTGATTTCATACCAGTATAAAATGTGTGGAGTCCACATCAAGTCTGTATAGAGCAATCAAAGCTACATTAGCTGACAATGTGTGATACTTGTGTGAACATACCACTTAGTCTATATTACACACATATATAAGCAAGCATAGAACATTTTTATATGATAACACACCATGAGATGCACGTCTAATGAGTGAAAATGTAAGAGAACCAGGCATGCAAGCTCATTTGTACACAGTATGGATGAGTATGGTCTTGGAATATATAATCTATTAGTAGGGCTGCTATCCTCTTGAAAGTCTGTCTTTTTGAATTAAACACGCTTGTTGTCACGTAAGACAATGGTTAAAGTGTCTCACTGGACCTTTGTAGACTATACAGCACCAGAAACAAAACACAACATTTATGACATTATGAAATTAACAAAAACAAGACAATAAGACAACAAAATGACAACACTCACGTTGCTGAGTATTCAAACAATCCATAATAAGGGTTGAACATCTCTTTGGAGAGGAGGAAAAACCATTCCCTGGCCACACCCCCATAGTCCAGGCCTTTCTCGGACTCAAACTCAATCCAGAGGCGAGCTTTCAGGATGTCCGGCCTCTTCAGAGACATAATTCGTCTGTATGACTCCTCAAAGATGTTATTCCTGTGCAATTTCATCTCAAAGCGGTTAGGGATATCCGCCTTGGAGAGGGAGAAAAGAAGAGGGGGGGGGGGGGGGGATGGAACATTACTTCCTGCCAAACAGAATGATCTCCAAATGGAAAAACCAAAAACCTCGGTGAAAAAGAGAGTTCTAAATCCAACCACGTAGAGCTCTGTGAGCAGAAGTCTTTATTCATTAAAAGACATTTATCATGATCTATCATTTGACTTTATGAATGATAAAACTGTTATATATACACTTGAGTGTACAGTATTTGTTACAATTTACAATTACAATTTAGCATTTAGCGGACGCTTTTAAAAGCGTCTGCAAAGCGACTTACAATCAGTTACTGTTACTGTATATATATATATATATATCAGTTGGGCCTCAGTCCAATGTATATATAATAAAAGATATAACATATAAATCATCACAAAAACACACGTGTGTGTTAGGGAAGACTCAAACTTGTGTGAGTCATTCTACAAATATCTTGTTAGAGCAAGGCATGGGCTAACAAAAGATAGAGAAAATTTTTTTCTTCTTTAATAGTTTAATAATCTGTGTTTCCTCCCACATGTTCCTGGTCTAATCCCCTCCATGACGAAACTGGCCTTTGACCATACTTTTTACCTGGGTTATACTTCATAGCCAGGTACTGTGTGACACTTACAGGATATCCTTATTGACACCTCTTGTTTCCTGCCAGACTCTGGCTGTATTTATACAGTGTGAGGAAGACTTTAACACTGAATATAAAACAAGCTACTTCTCACAGCTGAACAGTGCATTCTCACACAATGTATCGCAACATCTCAGAATAAAATGATTACCTGACACGCAGGAAACAAAACCTACCGGTTTCTTTAACTTCTTTCTGAAGTAATCATACTTCTGTTTGAACTCTCTTGAGTACGGCACAGCCTGGAACAAGAGCACAAACAGGGCTTTAATACCAACACACAGTAGAACATTCCATCATAAACATGTCAGGGACAATAACATGACCGAACAGGTTAAGCTGTGATGTCACATTTTATTTAAATACTGATTAAACATCGCATGGCTTTATTTCTACGCCTCTTGGTCCTGGTACTGTGAAACATGATCAGTGTGGTCAAAAAGACTTGATGTGTATGAGAGTAAAAGGGCAGTTAAAATAAAAACAAACAAACAGGGGTGAGAGAGTTAACAGGAGGTGGAAACTCACAGGTCCAGTGATGGCTGGACTCTGAAGGCGTGGGTCCTCCCACTGAGTGTTTCTCGTGTCTGGAAAAGAGGAGAGTCATTCTTTAAATGCCTAATTACGTAACATGGATTATTAGTGTAGATTATGGTATTAAATAAAGTAAACACACAGTGACAGATTAGACAACGCACATGTTTTTTACCAAAGACCTCTTTCCATCAAAAGTGTCCTTCAGTCTCTCTTAGGCATATATTTGAAAATGGGATTTGGTAATTAACAAAATGTCCACAGGGTGGTCAGCCAAACAGCAATGCTGAGAGCTCAACTCAACAGGTGTAGTGGCTGTGGATAACTGCCAGCAGTAGTTTGACACTGCACCGTTTAAGAGCTCCATGGGTCTGAACACGCACTGTACATGTCAGCATTTAATAATGCATGTGGAGTAAACTAATCCCTCAGTTCAGATTCCCATAAGCACAATGCTATCGATTAGACAGGGCAAAACATGCTCCACTAACCTGAGGTGAGGTCTATCTTAGGCTTGTATCTGTGTGTGTGTGTGTGTGTGTGTGTGTGTGCGTGTGCGCTTGTCTGCGTGTGTGAGCAATAAATGCTACTAGGGGTATGCAGAGCTTGGTGAAAAAGTAAAGTATTTCTCCTGTGTGCGTGCGCTTGTATGTAAAAGAGGACTGAGATAGAGACAGTAAGAGTGAGAGAAAAAGAACGTGTAAGAATCTATAAAAAGAATGAAATGCTAAAAAGTGGGAGTGAGGGGGAGAGGGAAAGAGTGAGGGAGACAGACAGAGAGAACGAACGAGGGAAGCTGTAATGAAGTGTAAGTCTGTGTGTGGGTCTGTGTGAGAGTGTGGAGGACTGGTCCAAGGCCCTAAAGACACTGTAGAGGAGAAAGCGCGAGATGATTGGTCATGCTGCATTTAACAGCATGTCTGCTTACTGTGGTCGATGTAGAAGGTTCTGCCATCAGCATGCACTCGTTCCTCCCACCCAGGCTGTAAAGATTTACAAAGAGAGAGAGAGAGAGAGAGAGGGAGAGAGAGAGAGAGAGGGAGAGAGAGTCAAAATTGTGACTGGAGATAACATGATTTAGCCTACAAAACACCAGAAACACATACAGTGACAATAGCCACATACACGCAAACACACAGAGAAACACACTCGCTCAGACACGCCCAGTAAAGGGGTATCTCTGAAGAAAGAGAGAGAGATAGGGAGGACTGATTAGCAATGAAAAGGAGAAAGGAAAAGTGTGTTCATTATTTTCAGCAGTAGTGGAAGAGGTTGCCCTTTCTCCTCTTCTGTGTGTCTCACTCTCTCACTCTCTTTTTCCCTCTCCATTCTTTCACACCAAAGTGTTATGAGAGGGGAGTATCCCTTGACGACTAACTCACTTAAAATACCACCAGCCAATGGGCACTTTAGGCCTGGCACAGAACACTGACACACAACCAACAGGGCCACAGTTCACAACCCACGCCTGCACAAGGTGGGTTCACAATCCAAACAGGCACAGATAACCATCCAGAATGGGGCACAGGACATTATTCATGACCCAGAGAACAACAGAACAGAACCACGAGTACAGCCCTCGTGCTGAACGGGCAGAGGAGGCAGCTCACAACCCAAAACTGGCAAAAGGGTTACACAGGGGCACAGAGGCCGTGTAGTCTGGGTGTCACGGGTGGAGGGCACCAACAGACATATGAGACGGGGGGAAGGGAAGGAGGGCAGACAAGCAGATTCAGAGGAAAGGAAAACAACAAAAAGTGATGAGAGAAAAACGTAAGCAACAACAAAAAAAAAATTAACAATGGCCATAAAACATGAGTGACGTGGTGAGAGACAGAGATATGGAGATACATATATATGTGTGTGTAAAAAAAAAATACATGTTTAAAGAGAGTGGGGGGCGGTGATACAGAGACAGAAAGGTTGATGAGAGATACAGAATGAAAGTAAGGCAGAGCTAGGACACGACAGCTTGAGAAAAAGGAAACAAAGGCGTGAAAGAACAACAAAATGACAGAGAAGCAAGAGAGAGAGAGAGAGAGAGAGACAGTGGAGGGAGGCTAATGGCACACAGTCATCCATGCTGATGCGGGTGCAGTCCAGTGGGCAGGCAGTTGTACAGGCAGACTGAGGCTGCGCTTGCATTCAGCACCAACCTCCTCTGGAACATTCTGCCAGCAAGACGCCACCAAGCGCAGCACAAAAGATGTCCCCCACGCCACGTAGAGAACAAAAAGAAATCACACACACACACACACACTAACATACCACCAGCCTGAAACATAGCTCTACTTTAAAATATCTCAGCTCTACAGTTTTAGCAGTATCATGTCACACATAATCCTACACTTTGGAAAAACAGTTTAAGGCAAGGAGAGTAAATCTGTAGATTCAACATTTAGAGATAGTTTTGATTAAATGGACCAGCTGATGAAAAAATAACTACGGAAAAATATAAAACATATATAAACATCCATCAATCAAAAATTCAAAACTGAGAGGGTGAGGAAAGGAAAAAGCAGAGTGTTAGTAGAGAGATGCACGTAATTCATTAAAATATTGACATCCATACTTCATAAGAGAGGCACTCAGGCAGAAAATTAGATATCAGATATTCTCACGTCTTGACACCACTAGGCTGCCACCTTCAATTCAAATTAATAACATTTCAAGTTCTATCTCCCTTAGAACAAATCTAGGCTCAGCTCTCCACAATCATTTCTCCTAAAATGATCCAAATCATTGCTGCTTTCAGATCAGCCACTGTGGTAAAATGTATCTTTGACACGAGGAGAGGTCTTTCTACCACTGAATAACAGAAACAATGCAGAATTCAACTGGTCTCTGCTACCCAAAGCCCCTCTTCTGTGCCTCCTTATAAATGAAGTTCAACTTCTGTAGGTAAAAGACAGAACTATACAATTATATGTAAATTTAAACAGAGTCAAGTGTCAGCAGTCTCTAAGAAACTGGAGCGTTTGACAAACAGGTTCACAGAATCATCCTCACAGTCCTAAGTGAATAAGATTTCTACTCCTCAACTGTACTGGCCTTAACAGAGAAATAAAAAACAATTACTATGACTACATGCAAGTCAAAGCCCTTTACTGATTTCCAAATGCCATTTTCTGCCATCTATTTTTTTTAGCGGTGCATTTTGACCCTTTCTTTACCTCCCAAAAAAACACTAATCTGTCATTACCCTTCCACTCTCTTTGGACCTGAATGAGTTCTATGGGGACTGCATCCCTTCATTACTGCATATTTGAATCCTAATCATGCTGTACGATAAGCTTGTATTCCAGAGAGAGGATGGAGAGATGCAAAGCTGCCAGTCTTGAAGGGGTGGAGGAGGGTCGGTGGTTAATGCAGTTCACTAGGTATTTTTACACTCACAGGCAGCGGACCAAGGTCGCCAGGATCCAGGGTGGCTTTTGTTCTCATGTGGACGGGATACTTTAGGCGTGGGTCCTCCTGAATGGAGTGGAGTGAAAAGAGAGGGAGAGAGAAAAAGAACAAGAGATTGAGTGAGAGACACAACCTTTCACTGCCAGAGGGCTTTGCCCTCATTCATGAGGAAATGCAATTCACTCCCTCATCCCATGATGCATTGCTCCTCCCAATAGGATGAAAATACAGAGACAACTGTGTGCATTCATTATGGCAAACTGTTTCAGTGTGATTCAAAGAACGGTATTAAACCCAGATGGTGAGATATATTTGTGATGGAAAAAAATTAACATCTGTCTGCATCTTTAACTATTCGCATTGAAACGTTATAACATATTATTCTGCTGTAATGGAGACCAGATACAAACTAAACTGTTTAACCAACATTTATTCTAATCTGAATACCATCTGGCAGGTTGTTTGTGCCAATTTAGTAAATTACATTTCCAACATAAAAACACATTAAACAACAACTCCTGCAATGGAAGCTGCTTTATGGGAAAAAACACAGAGGATCAAGCCTTATTTGAATCACAACAACAACAACAACAAAAAAAATCAATCTGCTTTAATTTTGCTATTAAATTTGCTGAGAAGTCCATAGCCTTTTAAATAACATGCACATCTAATCGATTTAGCACAGTGGAGAACAACAAGAGGCTTGTGCTCAGGAGACCAGACCATACGAAATGGAGAGAGGAACACTCTGCAGGACCTCCATCAGACACCAGGGGGCACACTCATACTTTTTACAGCTCTGAGATCTCTACCTTCCACTTCTGGGTGTGTGTGACAAATAAAATTTTCATGTCACATGCCGGCAAACCTCACACCTGTTTATAGCGCATGTAATTATTACATCATAATAAAGAAAATAATTCATCAAGATTTACTACAATCTAGGATGGACTTATTACTGTGGTGACTCACAGAGACTAATTAAGCAACTGAAAGTGCAGTAATTTAAAAAATTAAACATACACATTAAATTGAAAAGTGTCCTTAATATCAGTGTCGGTGTATGCCACCTACAGTAGCACATCAACATAACTGGGTATGTTTGATATTTAATCAAGTGACTAATATACTTTCACGCTGTCCTTCAATAACAATAAAAATCAGGCAACACTATGTGACAGAGCTTTCGCAGAACACAGAATATGAGAACTGATGTGTAAAGTGTAACCATTTCTTTGACTTGAGTTGGAAAACACCAAGTGTTTCTCTCCATGTAATAACAAATACAAACCTACACACAGTCTTTAACCTGGTACGGGTATGTACGTTTTCAGGGATTTGGCTGACTACTGTGGTAGTGACAAGATTATGCTGGTGTGTGTATGCTGACCAGCGTGGGAAAAGAAACATCTCTCACCTTTCATTAAAAAGACGCTGAACTAGCAACTGAAAACAAGACACAAATAACGGACGTCTCTGCTCACCTGTTCTCTCGAAACACCTTATTTATGGTATCGGATGACAACAGTGAGTAGAAAGTAGAACAGTGCAGTCCCTAGTCTCTTTTGATGGTGTGTATTTTTATAAGTTCTTAATTTAGCTGCATAGCTCTTTTGAAGTCTGTAACCAAGTCTGTCCAGTGACCCTAAGTATTGTCCCTTTTTGAACATATTCGGGAGACACTTTCCACAAAGACATTTTTTTTCATGTTTGTTCATTTTTCCTTAATCAGTGTAGGTGTGTGGTCTGTGTCCTTATAGGGTGTGTGTTTAAATATTATTCACAAATTCATTAACACTGGACGCACGCTCTAATCTGGGCGTAATACGGATTTGCACAAGCATGTGTATGTTACCTGTGTATGACTACAAAGGTGTGTGTTGCACATGTCTGTGTGTGACTTTACGGGGAGGTGTATGCATGTCTCACCCAGGTGGTGGTTCTGCTGTTGTGGTCAATGAAGAAGGGTCGTCCATTGGGAGCTATCCTCATTTCCCAGCCCGGTGGCAGGAAGCTCTGGTTGTTCTTATGTTGGGATTTTGGTGAGCTGTATGGGGAAGGCTGGGGTGACTGTGGGTTTGATAATGTGTCCTTAACCGCTCGCCGTACCTGGATGTTATTGGCTCCCTGAAAATAGGAAGCGGAGATTGACGGGACATTAGAGATGGACCAAAACTAACTTTGTGCTCTTCACAATATTTTGAAACTCCCGAAGCACAAAAAGGTTTACAAGCAAAAGCAGCAAGATTTTGACAGCAAATCTCTCCGTTTGCCTTGTTGAAACACTGAAGTCTGAAGTGCATTAAACATATTCTCCTTTTTTGCCTCCATATTGGAGTTATGTATATATCTCTACTTCCCTACTGACATTAGTGATTTAATCCTGAGAGAAACTTTGAGTCCAGAGGGGATTTTTCTTTAAACTTTAATTTCAACCTAATCATATTTAGGTAATTAAATGACTGTTAAAATAAACGAAACACCCCCACCAGTGAATTACAGGAGTTATGCAACGCATATGTTTTAATAAAAGGGAGGGAATGTCCTGACAACTTTTTTTTAATTCTGCAAGAGTTTTAATTAATACATGAACCAAAGAGGACCCCACTTCCATCTGCCATCTCTCTGTCCTCACATTTTTTTCCAGCACAAATGCTTTCCTACATGGCATTAATTAACACACTCAAGAAACTATTTTGCTCTGAGAAGGTTAAAAATAGAACAGAGGTTATCACTCTCTCAGTCTCTCCCTCATATCATTTCATCATCTGGGCTTTCCTCGCGGGTTCCTCAGGTTGTTTTGACCTCAATGGAAAATTCCTATCCACCTCAAAAAGCGTCCATGGAATAGCAAACAACCGATGAACATATTTAGTCTATACACCAACAGACAATAAGCTGCTCTTTTAAAGCAGATTGAGACTAAGAGCAGTCTTGGTGTCCCCTCTTTAAAAGTCATCAAGATCAGCACCTGCATAACTTAAGAAACATCATTTCAGTTCACCATGTTCATAAAAACCTATCCTTCAGTACCATTTCAGTTCACCATGTTCATAAAAATCTACCCTTCAATGCCATTTCAGTTCACCATGTTCATAAAAACCTTCCCTTCAATGCCATTTCAGTTCACCATGTTCATAAAAACCTACCCTTCAATACCATTTAAGTTCACCATGTTCATAAACATCTACCCTTCAATACCATTTCAGTTCACCATGTTCATAAACATCTACCCTTCAATACCATTTCAGTTCACCATGTTCATAAAAATACTGTTACTTCTGACGGTCCTCAACACAGCCTCTAAAACTGGAAGTGTCAACTGAATTTGAAAAATAACCAACTAAGAAATATTTGATAGAATAGAGTGACTCCAGGAGGTTGGATACAGAGCACCTTCAGGCCTGGGATATATAAAATATAGAGATTTATAATATCATAGGTGGCATGGGTGAGGCAAAGGGTTGTGTTTTGCTCAAGCCTTAGTGATTAATGCTAGCCTGAGGAACATCAACATTCGTGTTCCTTGTTTTCAATTTGCTTGTTTCCAGTTTGCTGTTATTACCAGTAAATGATGTGATAATGACCATGTAAGGTTTACAGTGCAAGAGATTAACTGCCAACGCCGAGGTCACCTCATCAGCTAACGCTTTCCCCTTACTCAGTGTGTGTAAATCCTCCACTTTGCTTAAGATAAGGCACGGGACACATTTTTTTCTAAACCGTTATCAATGTCAGTTGAAGGACAGAATTGAGCTTGATGAAGGAAAAGAAAAGAAGGAAAATATGAAGTCATAGCCAACTAAGAAGGCTACACTCCTTCTTAGCAAAGGAGAGGTCTTGGCATTCTATGCTAGAAGCAAGTGGATATCTAACCCTGACGACAGCAAGGTTTAGTGTATCATTGGTGGATGTGTATTGCCAGAAAAATTACCCACAAACACAAACACGCGCACACACACACACACACACACACACATACACACAAACAGAGGGTGATGAGTGCATGAAATCTGATGTGCTGAACAGCTGCGTAACTGCCTTCACCACTGTGATGCAACATTTCAACATCACTCTTAGGGGCACGACCTTTTGTAACCCTGAAGAGCAGCAGGCTTGTCCCTAAACGATATTTTAAAGAGATGACTTTTTCACCAAAGCTAGGGCGGAAAAAGCTACGAACACACTCCTGAGATAACCTTATTCTTACATAATTTCACTGACTTTAAGACTTAAAAGTTGCATGACTTTGTGGTGTTCATCTAAAAAAAAAAAATAAATAAATAAAGCACTGATGTGACATAAACTAGGCCCACAAATGATGGGACTGGAGTGGGAAATTGCCTAGTAAGAAAAGTGTATATTTACAAATCACACACAGTGCTCTGTGTGGTCTCTGTACCATGACAGTTTAAGTTGTAAAACACCTGTGCGGTCAAACTGTTGGCTCAGTGTCTACCACTGGTGTTCACACCATTCAGCCAATCAGAATGAAGCCTTACTGATCCCAATCTCTGAAATCAAATTAGGGATCTGATTACAATCTCAGGCTGAAAGTCACAGACCTATGACTCATCAGTAACAGGAACTGACTGCATGTAAGAAAAACAACACATACAAACTGGAGCATGTGTGACAAATTTAACTTCTCGTTGTTAAACACCCTAAATGATATACAACTCATTTTAAAATCATATGATATAGTTTGTCTTAACAACGACACAGGGTTTTCCCGTGAAGTTAAGCACGTTCAATACACATGAGAAGATGTAAAGATCTTCTGTTTAATATGAGATGACGCAGTGTTCATATGGCAAACACAAGTTGAACATAGACACCCCCTAGACTGGAATGGGGCACAGAGAGGAGTAAGAGAACAGGGGACAGGGGCTTTGATGCGAGTTCAGATGAAGTAAACTGGAGGTAAAGATGGCTGACTTGGAGCAGACAGGACTGGTCTGATGACAGACTTGGGTGTGAGAGCACCATATTGTATAGTAATATATGGAACAGGCCTGAAAATGATAAATTATTGCTTATCAGTGCAGGAGAGACAAGCACAACTACTACTGCATCTCTTTTTTTTTTTTTTTTTTTTTTGGTTGATCATTTGTTTAATATTCTAAAAAAAAAAAAAGCTATCACAACTAGTCAGTGTGGAACAAAATAAGGAGAGGATTGAAAGAGTCGTTCTTATAACGACTGTGGCTGTTTCAGATAAACTGTTGTCTGCAACATACTGTCCATGATATTCTCTATATGGCAACCTCATGGCATCAAAACCATGGCTCTGTTGCAAAGTTTCATTCAATGTATCTGAACAGATCTAAGGCAGTCTGCACGTCTGTCCAGGTTTTGTATGAGCTTACAGCTGACAGGAGAGGAGAGGATGATAAGAAGACAGGAGGGAAAGAAAAAAGAGAGGAAAGATGTTCATTAAAAGATGGCATAGGGAAAACAAGATTAATGAAGATGTAGCTGTTTAAGTCAAACAACACATGATGGAGACAACAGCAGAGTGGCAAAACCTGGAGGAGAAATGGCAGAAAGGATGATGGGAGGGAGAGATGAAAAAGTTAGAATGAGGAGACAAGCACAGGACTAGGAAAACAGGTACCGGCCAGCTGGTTGAATAACAGAAAAAGAGGGCTGCAGAGGTGTTGTGGTCTCACCTCCAGGGGTGTGGAGAGGGTGACAGTAGGGGAGCTGAGACTACGGGGTCTGCGCATTTGGGGTTCGCTCAAGTGGCCGCTGGTGGAGGCAGGGGTGGAGGCAGAGGGAGTGGAGGCACTGGCGCCCCCTGTTGCACCTGAGGTGCTAGCTCCATCTTCAGTGTGCTGTTAAGTAGAGAGAAGTTTCAATTCCACTTTTTTTTTTTTTTTTTTTTTTTTTACATAAAATCTCTCTCCGAGGAGAGTCAGCAAGGAAGAGACAACCTAACAGAGCACATTAATGGTAAACTGATTATATCTCTGTCGGATTGTACTTGCACTGATTCATCAGAGTGGCTGATGCAACAAATTAGAACTGTCTTGTTGCACAATTTAAAGAAATATATGAGCAATCTTTAACATTAATGAAGAGAGAGAGATGGAGCCAAAAGGGAAAAGAGAGGTAAGGATTTAGTTGTTTTCTAGAAAGATGACTGAGATCAAAAAGAGAGAGAGAGAGAGAGAGAGAGAGAGAGAGAGAGAGAGTGAGTACAAAGTCAGTGCAATGACCAATCTGATAAAGAGCTGGAAGCATGAGAGCACAAGATATTTAAGTGGCAAGAGCGAGAAGAAGCATGATGGAAACTTTGATTCCAGAGAAGTAAGGACTAGGATAGACCTATTCCTAAGAGTAGACCATGAAAGAGAAACAGACAGACAGGGAATCAGAGAGAAAAATCAGAGCAATAGTAGACCAGAGAGAGAGAGAGAGAGGGTAGTAGCAGGAAAATGGAACACACAAGGAATAGAAACAGGATGGGATTACGGGGGGGGCAGACAGATTTATTCAAAGATGAGAGTTAAAAGACAGGACCACAACAGGGCCCCACTCATTTGGAGATGGACATTTGTTAGCATCAGTGGTGTGTACCTGTAAAATGGGCCGTGTCCAGGTGGTGCTGCGGTTGTTGTGGTTGACGTAGTAAGTGCGACCCTTGGCATCTTTCCTCTCCTCCCAGCCTGGGGGCAGGCCCGGGGTGGTCAGGGCGTAAGCAGCGGATGGGGACTGAGCAAGCGAGAGGTACAAAGCACGTTAGGCTGGAGAAGCAGAACAGGAGGCTAAGAGCATAATCAATGAGGGGTGGGACATTCTAAGACTCCCCGGGGAAGTGACCACTGCACTGGAAGTCATGAGCTGCTGCCAGGGGACCTGAATGTCGTATTAGCACCCATAATGGTTTCACTTCCCATGTGACATCACTTGCCCCTCCTTCCCCCTTCAAGGGAAGATGATTCTTTGATGAAGCTGAATCTTTCTCTATGAAGAATTCTAAAAGATGGGGTATATTACACTCGTATGAGCTTGTTTATAAATCAGTTTTCAGGATCAAGACGCATTTTTACGTCTTACACGTAATAATACGTTCTTCGGTGGGGATGTCCATCTACCTGTCCCTAGAACATTGATGCTGACACACAAACTTTTGTTATTCTCTATGCACAGGTGAAGAAGGGGCTCTATATCAGAACAATACTTGAAACAGAAGGTGTGAACACACTGCTACTGTACCGACATTGTGGGCAATAGTCTAACAAAAGGTCCATATTTGTTTAAGAGGAACTATAAAGCAGACTTGATTACAGATGACTGGATGATGCGGGGCTGATGTGATGCTGCTGTCACCACTCAAAAATACAAGAAGAATGCACATACACAGACACGCACAGACACACACACACACACAGACACACAAGCACAATCCAGATGAGACACCTACTTGACTCAGGAACATGCCTAAAATATATGCAGTGGATTTGACTTGATGAAAATAAACATGCTGTGTACGTTTTGTCCATTAGGGAATAATAAGCAGTGTCCTGAAAAAGACACCACCCTGCTGTTCCCCCCCCAAAAAACACAAACCCTTACACTCTCTGTGACATGATTTGGCTGAAAATAAATGGGAGCAAAAGGTTGAAAAACAACTGTATATCAAATCAAAGGAGTAGTGAAGTTTATGGGTAGAATGGGTGTGTATAAATGTACAGTATGTTTTCAGAGGAACGTTACCATAGGTTCCTCAACGCCAGTGACGGTTTGAGCTCGGCTGCGTCTGGGCTGGGAGCTCTGGAGGCAAACAACAGCTGCTTTTAGACTTGGGGGCTTTAGAATGAGAGTGGGTGGAGCCATGGGCCCCACGTAGGACAAATATTAGGGAGGGGCAAAATCGGAAAGAGGCTTCAGAGGGACGAGGCTGTAGGTGGGAGGAATGGTGGGGGGGTGGGGGCAGGGGTGTTGGGGGAGGAGGGCTGAAGCTTTTGTGGTTAGTGCTGGGCAAGACGGCTTACGGGGTCCAACATGAAGAGCAGTCCAAAATCAACAGTAAGAAATAGACAGGACCAAAAGAAACCACATGAGAAAATGTATGAGGTATTTTTTTTTTTTTTTAAATCACCTTTGTGGAGTGTGTTTGATTGGGTTTGAATGCATGTTTGATTTGATTACAGGGTGTGGGAGGAAAGTGGAATGGAGAAAGCTGTGAGGCAGTGTTGGTAATTGCGATTATTTGTGCAACCAGTGGTTGTTAAATCACATTAGACAGACTGCCATTACCAAGTCAACTGAACCCTAATCTGCATCTGATTCCAATCAGTCAGCCACTTATCATAATTTCACAGTGATTCCACAAGACACAGACAGGGCTCCACCAAAAACACAACTGATTCTCTGTCTGACATAAAAACCAAACAGTTGGCTGTTTAAAACACAGTATTACGACACACACACACACACACACACACACACACACACAATAGTTTGAAAAAATAAAACATGGCAGCTTTTCTCTACTGACAGCAAAGCAGTGCACACAAAATAAAAGACTTCAACAGTCATGACCAGCTGCTTTCTGTTTGTCAGAATCACCTTCAAAAAGTAGGTGAGGCAGAATCGCAGAGAGGAAATATGAATAAACACTGCCGTCACCCTTGACAATGACAAAGAATGGATATAAAACCAAACGATGTACGTGTAATCTCTCAAGCATAATGAACACTGTGACTGACTGTTCTGTGCTGGAGGTGACACCACCTACTCAGCTAATATCAATGAGATATGGTGAGACTATGACAAATTTCTCATCCACAGTTCCCACAGTCTGTCTCCGTGTCTCTCTCTCTCTTTCTCTACCAAGAGAGCAGTCAGCACAGTATGCACCCAGTACTGTCATTATTGTCCCTACACATAAAATACTCTTACCCTGTACTTTACTGACGGCACAGGATCGAATGAAGTCTTTCAGCGAACAGAACAACATGCATACTATGAGGCTCAAGATAACAAAAAATATGTAGCAGTGTGTAACTTGAAATATGTGAAGGTGTGACTGTAAATCTCCAATGCTGTCAAGATGGCAAATTAATGACCAGTTTTTAAGACTGCAATAAAATGCGAGACCAAGTTACTTTTCTCAAAAAGAGAGACTTCAAAACATTTCCAATGAAGGCCTGCAAATATAGGAACAGGTGTTCTGAATCAATGATTCACGAATGTAGAGAAAATCAGGGCTGCTCTCCAGTAAAAAGACACCACGTGTCTCGATACAGGGTGACTCAGGAAGCTCACTGCAAGTATATCTAAAAATATCCAAACGCAGATCTGAGCCACGTCACATTAAGGCTACAGGCATCTCAACCACTCAGCTTGCTGTATTGCTCCGAAAGCTACAGGTAAAAAGGTATACCTAACCCTCAAGAATTTTGAAGCCGAAAGGAAACAGAGCTACCCTGATACGAAACATGTTCCTAAATATTATCTAGACACTCTAGACACTCACTGGGAGATTTTAGGTCAAGTCGAGGGAACAAGGTAGAAATGGATACCCAAACGAGGGCACATTGTGGGTGACCTGAATATTACACCATTGACATTTAGAGGAAAACAATAACACCCAGCAGAAGCAAAGAGAGATCATTGCAAGACCACTGCAACTATGGGAGCAAAGTTCCAAAGCCACTGACATGAAGCTGACTGACACTCCCCTAAAGCCGTTACCATAAGCATGCACTAAGGCTGTCCCCAAGAACAAACGAGAGAGCAGTCATGTAACATGTATTGATGAGATCTCTTCCCCTGTGTTGGCACAGAGATGGCTGCGCTCCACTGACATTTTCCTGCTTCCTCGTATTGTCTGCTGCAGTCAGACTCACATTCTAACACAGATCACATGACCAAGACCATTCCAACAATGACATAATTACTAATATTGTTGCCCACAATTACAAAATAGTACTTTGAACGTCATTACTATCCCTGAACATTCAGACATTGAATTATTGCCCTAAACTTATTTTGATGTCATATCTCAGATGTAACCCTGCGCTCACACTGGCAGCGTCACTGTATGTTGCCTACTATTAAAAACATATATTATATTTTATATTTATTTATTTGTTATATTTACATCATCTTTGCTATATTCATCGTGGCGTTGTATGTTTGTATTTTCTGAAGGGCAGTCCTATTAATATATGATCCTATATACATATATATATATTTATTAACACCAATTAATAACTTAAACTTAAGGAGATTTTTATCTGAACAGTTTAATTTTAGCTAATTCACTTACAAAAGTCCCGCTCATAAACATTCAGATATGTACTGTTCATGAGGAATTTTAGCATCACTGACAACTGCTTAAATTCACCATTTACTTGATTAAACCTCACTGAACTGAACTGAAATGCTAATATAGGAACTCAAGTTTCAGAAAATGTTTCACAACGAAAGAACAGAAGAGGAACACGTCTGCTCTCTGATTGGCCGTCGCTGCTAAAAGTTGAAGTTTGCATAAAGCTGAACTTTACTCAGCTTTTTTTTGTCGCCAAGTTGTGGCGATTTTCTCACTGCACCATGTCGTTCAGTGTAGCCCTGCAACCACTGGGAATGAACGACTTCCGGACACTTTGTCGCTTGTTGTCGTTGCCGGTGTACGCGCGGGGCAAGAAGTAGCTGTTCATAACTGCAGTTTGTAAGATGCTGGTATTATCTGAGTGTTTCATGATTATTTTAAAGCGAAATATTAGTATCCTGGCCAAAAAGCATTTGTGACTACAGCACCAGGCTTGGATTTGCAGCACTGTTACAGCATCGCCAGACAAATCACACTTTTCTCCAGCTGAAACGTGTGATTTTGCACTGGCCCAGAAACATGCTGGACATTACTCAGTCCAGTAAGGAGAAAGAGACAGCAAGTGAATGAATCACCACATGCAGAAAAGAGTGAGGTGAGGAGGCTGACAGGAAGAGGTGGATGAGGGGGAGGGGGAGTGTACCGTGGGAGGAGGAGGTTGAGCCTGATCACTGACTCCGTCTGTCATACTGGAAGAACGCAGTCTGGAGGAGAGATGACTCTGCTGGAGTGAGAGAGAGAGGGGGGGGGGGTGGAGGGGAGAGAGAGAGAGAGAGAGAGAGAAAGAGTAGAGAGAGGGAGAGAGAGAGAGAGAGAGAAAGAGTAGAGCAGAGAGAGAGACAGACAAAGAATGATGGAGAGGTAAAGGGAGCAAATGAGTAAGAAAAAACAAGGGAAGACAGATTGACAGACAGAAAGAAAGAGACAGGCCGAGATGAAAGTGAGAAAGCAGAACAGGGGTGGGGTACAGAAAGAGAGAGAACACAGAAAAGAGAGGGGGGGGGAAACAGAGATTGATGAGGTGAATGCATGGAGACTGCAATCAAAGACACAGAAATTTTACAAATCAAACAAAGGCATTTCCCTGGCAAAGCTCAATTTTTCCACTCCACACAGATCCCCAGCACAGTCCCCACAATGACTCAGAAGCAGAATGAGTCAGCGTGAGTCTGCTATAGAGAGTCACACTGTGGGTTCAGCTGGGAGATCACAAACAGCACACAGCAATAACAGCTACACCTTTATTAAAGACAGTCTTGTTTTATTAGGATGACTACTATCTTGATCTGAGAAAGTCAAGTGAAGACAGTTGGGATTGAATGGTCATGAACTTCATCATAAACATCTACACAGAGCTGTTTCTCTTTTAAATTCTCTTTCTCTCTTACTTTTTTTTTTCCCCATCTTCTAACTAGTTTCTCCTCCAAACTTCCAATAAAATTCTTCAGCTGACCCCCTGACTGACTACACAGCATGCGTGTATTTGTCCACAGCTCTTACCACTGCAGAATTGGGTCCAGGTATTTCTCCATTTGTGTCAGGAGTAAGAGAGAGACGTAAATTAATCTCGTCAGAGAACTCCTGAGAGCTGGACTGAGGTGCAACTGTGGCTAAGGTGGGGCCTGACATCGACTGGCTCAGAGTATCCCCCACCAAAGCGGGGTCCTCTTCAGAGATTGGCTCCCATGACTGCAAGAAGACGGACTCATTTGCACTGCACACCACTTATCACTACACCGATGAAAGTGAATTAGATCAACAAAAAAGGTGGGATAAAACCAAACCAAAAGCTGTTTTAAATTTTATTCTGAGGTGCTAAAGTCTCTATTCACTAAGACTTTTTTTTCCATCATTACTCCCCTCAAAAAAACAGCCCCCAGGGCTAAGAGTTCAGAGGTCAAACTCACATCGTCCATTTCTCTGACGTCCACATGCTCGTTCTCGAGGTCCTCGCTGATGTGTCGGCGGGAGCGGAAAACTCGGTGAGCCTCCTGATTAATCTGCCGGATGTGGTTATCGTTCTCCGTCTCCGACACCACATCCCTAAAACAGAGAAAAACATTCATGTCACTGGCAGCTTTACACTTCCCATTTAGAATAAAAGTCCTTTCATCACGATTTAGCAGCACGAAGAATGTGCAGTAACACAGAGCCATCAGTTCTAAGACTTCTAAGTCCATTACACATTGCTGGGCCTTTTCCACTGTGTCGTGCGGTTGTTGTGATTCACATAATAGGTGCGTCCCAGATTGTCCACCTTCTCTTCCCAGCCTGGAGGCAGAGGAGGCAGGAGCTGCTGGGCTCTCTGAGAACCTGCATCAGCAGAGTCTGTAACTTCCCAGCCCTGAGAGTGAGAGAGAGAACGAGAGTGAGAGACAGGGAAGCAGGAGTGAGAGAGAGAGAGAGAGGTGAAGAGGAAGAGAGAGAAATGATTACTTTTTCAGAATGTTACCATTGCTACTATATTTTTCATGCTTTGGCAAAACTGTTTGGAAATGCTGGACAGGGAGAGAGAGAAGCAGAGAGAGACAAAGGAAAGAGAGGCCAGACAAATGCATTTTTGATCACATTAGCTTAATTGTTCCAAGCCGGAAGATGCAATTACATAGTCATAGTTCTAAAACGAATTTAAATTAATTCAATCAATTGAACACATCAGAGAGAGACAGAGAAAGATGGAGGGAAATACAGTAGACACTCTTATGCCAAACGTAATTAAAAAAAGGGGAAAAAATCTACTGAAATAGAAGGATCTAAAGACCTGCATTACAGCTATTAAAAACAGGCTAATCTGCTTATATATATATATATATATATATATATATATATATATATATATATATATATATATATATATATATACACACACACATACACATGATTATCTTTATAAAAACTACAGAGGTCAAAGGTGGCACCAGTGACATTTTACTGAGACTCTCAGTTACTCTGCCATTTTAGCCAAATGTCACCTCTCAGGAACGTGTCATTTTCTGTGAATTCATACGTCATCTTGTTTTCTGTCTACCTTTCACATTAACCTAAGCAGCTGTGTGCAGACACAAATACACATGTGTATGTGCGCAGATGAACACACACACACAAGCACATTCATAAAATCTGTGAGTTTTCCAAAGGATCATATTTCTCTTAAAATGAGGGGAAATGACTAAATTGTCTTTCCAGAGAAGAGAAACAGAGAGAGCCACAGATGGAAAGTGAGAGAAACAGAGAGGGGCTGTATCAGTAGACACAGAGAGTCAAGGAGAGCAGAAGTAAAAAAGTAGGGAAAAAAAAAAAAACAAGAAAGAGAGAGAGATGGGGAGGGAGACACAGCCAGAGATGGAAAGAAAAAAAAAAAACAGAGACGGTGAAAGAAGCAAGAGTGTTGGAGATCAGACAGAGAGCAGAAGAGAGCGATATTGAGGTCAGACGGTTTGTCCCGTCTGGTTGGCAGCATAAGGCCTTACCTCAGCCTCCTCCCTCAAGTCCGTGGTCTCCTCTTCCTGTCCCCCGTTTTTCGGCAGGTACGCCATCTTTAGCCGCAAGTAACCCTTTACCCTGGACTTGTGACTGTAACAAACACAAACATACAGCTACAGTAACATTTACCCCAACAGTATTCACATTTTAAAGGTCTTAAATAACATGTGCATGCAAAGCAAACGTATTAACCAGTAACCAACTGTCTATATGGCTTTGAGTCCTAAGTCCTAAATTCTGTTAAGTTCCAGTTCAAAACTGGCTTATATCTATGAAATGTCAAATCAAAGAAAAAGCCTACGAAAAGCCAGGTTTTAACCCAATATGAAACTACTAAGATCATCAGAACAGGTTCACAAAAACATCTACACCATTGAGAACAGCAACCAACATATTTCTGAGTGTACGTGTGGACCTTACAACGGGTCTATGTAGTAACGTTGAACAACTGACCTTCGCGGGCGGAGGAGGAAATCTTTAAATGTGTATGGCCGCTCCATCGCTGGATCCTCCGTCTATGAACAAATACACTCTTATTCACAAATGTATAAACAGTTTTGGAAGGGAAAAAAATGTATATACGTATGAAAATACAACTCATACACAACAGCAGAGGCAAACAACCCCAGAGAGAAGGGACTGGGGCAACAGGCTCTTGGATAATGTCCCATACAGTCTTATGCAACACGGCTCTCCTGTTACATATTCAACAGCCCACAGGTTGTATATTCATGGCAAAGGGGAGCTTGTCATTAGTGGCTTCAGAGGAATCACTGGAATCAGCATACTGCAGTGCCCAAGACCAAAAATATGTGGAGTGGAGGGGGGAAGGGGGGGAGGAAGGCTCCAAAACAGATAAGTTTTACTTTATTTCAAATAAAATGCGCTTAGTGAAACTGAGCAGTAAGTACTACTACTACCACTACTACTCCAACTGCAAGAAAGAGCTGCAGTAGTAAGTAGAGTATAATCTTCAGTCACAGGTAAGACTGGTCAAGATCATTTATTAAAAAAATGATGCAGGTTAGAATAAATAAAGCCATGTGAACCTTAGAGCAGACCAGAGTGAAGCTGCAACTTGACTTTCTAAGCAAAATTCTGGAATTGATTTTTTTAGGTACTCTGTTATAACCATCTGGGCTTTAGAAAAAAAATCATGTGTTAAGGAATGATGAATTTTCATCCTGTTTCAGTGGAATAAAAAAAAAAACTAAATAATTTCATTTCAAATCATTTGTTGTTTTGTCATTATATTTCGATCAAGTTAAGCAAAAAAAATTGGGAAATCACTTTTCAAGACGGTGTTAAATGCACTTGCAAATTCGAGTGCTGTCAGCATCGCCATGATAGACAGGGAGCACATTGGAGGTGTATCCCATTTTAAACAGGGGTAGTTTTTCCGTTAGCCCCAGGGGTTGCCCCACAACACCAGCCCGGCTGTTTACATTCCACACGGATTTCTTTCCACTCCGTACAGGGACCTGGGCGCCAGTGTTTTGCTGTCTAATTACAACAGTCCTGATCACGTGACGGGAGAATTCCGTCTTTCCTCTCCTACTGTCTCACTCACATTCTCTCTTTTATGTGCTATCCCATCCATAGGCCTCATTTCACATGAATACACATACATACAGACAGGAAGCAAACTCACCGGCAAATGGTTAAGAGGCACATCCACTTGTCCAAGGAAGTCATCTCTGGTCTGAGAAAGTGTGAGTGTGTGAGACAGAGAGAGAGAGAGAGAGAGAGAGAGAGAGAGAGAGAGAGAGAGAGAAAGAAAGAAAGAAAGAAAGAAAGAAAGAAAGAAAGAAAGAAAGAAAGAAAGAAAGAAAGAAAGAGAGAGAGAGAGAGAGAGAGAGAGAGAGAGAGAGAGAGAGAGAGAGAACGTTAGAACAATGTAAATCAAAACATTGGCTCTGTGTTAGTGGAACAGGAACTCAATTCCAGCAGGGCTCAGAAGGGGAAAACCACAGACACAAGAAGAATTACACACCTGCATGACCCTGCAATGACTATGTGAGTGATCAGCAGCATGCTCAGAGAGAGAGTGAGAGAAAGAGAGAGAGAGAGAGAGAGAGAGAGAGAGAGAGAGAGAGAGAGAGAGAGGACGTGGGGGAAGGAAAAGATAGAGTGAAGCATTGCTTGTATCATAAGCCATCACTTTAAAGTGTAAAAACCCAATCAGCCCACTTGAGAAGAGCAGAGGGGTGGTGAGGATAAAGTAAAGGGGTGGGGTGTTAAGTTAAATGATCCCATTAAACCCATTTTTTCAAAAGCCAAACTCTGAAATTGATCGGCATGTGGCTGAGTCACACTTGGCCCAGTTGATTACCTGTCCGAAGTTGAAAAGGCCATTCTTGGAGCGATCATGACCAAAGTGCGCCTGCATACGGAATAAACTGGTTTAAACAAATGGGGCCGGCACACAGGACACACAGCCCAACGGGGCTTCTTTTAACCAAAGGTAATGATTTAACTGTGTTGCAACTAGTGTTGCTTGTTCACTGTTTTGTTTTTTATGGTTGTTTGCTTTTTTTAATCATTTTGGACTTTTTAAGTTTGATCAAACTGAGTGCCAGTCATATTATCTTATTATCTTAGGTAAAGGAAAGTTAAAATGGGCAAGGAAACTGGAAGGAAATCACCAACACAAATCTAAGACTCAAGACAAAATGTGACAATAACTCTTTATACCCAACGTTCAACTATAACTTATGACTCCGTCCACTTTAAAAACAGAATTGCACGGTCTGCCAACAGTAGCTATGTCAGGGGACTGCACAGCACTAAATCAAATATTACCTTCCAAAAGACAAAGACACATTAACTGGGTAAATGAATACTGGAAAAGTCCAGTTTGGTACAATGGTTTATAATCAGAATGAGTTTAGCTATTGTGTTAATGTCACCGTCAACCCTTGGCTTTGTCTGATGACATTTAGCCACTGTGCTCAACTAAGTACCAGAACAGTGACTGTGCATGTATTTTCCAGCTTGCAGTAATGACATTCAAAGTTAAGGGGTTATGAATGAGTCACTTAATTTGAGAGCCCTGAGAGTTCAACTCACACATTCTCAGCCTGTGCTTGGAGTCTGATTTGGAATCTATCTTGAAACAAAGAAAAGACCCAGAAAATTAGATCACTATGCATGAAACTACTACTGACTACTACTATGTCATCTATTCTGTTTCATTCCTTTACACAAGGGTGAGTCAGTTTACCCTGTTGTGTAAAGGAAAATTCTGAAAATTAAGAAGCAGTAGGTGCTGCAGTAAAATCTCAAAGGTCACCCTCTGGAATTCTGGCACTCGGATATCTTGGCAAGGCACCGGCAAGGGCCTTATCGTCAAAGAAACAACTCTATTTATTTATTCAAAGCAAAGCTGAATCATGTCTGTAGGGCATTCAGAATCTTCAAGGTTAAAAGAAACAACTTCTCAGTCAGTCTTTATTTCAGTCGACACTTCAGTTGTCCTTTTCCCACAACGCACTGTTTAAGAGACTGCTGTCTGTTGAACTGCTGAGTCACAAGCAAGTCAACAGGTAAGCTCTCTGCTGTCTCTCTGTCCCACATTACAGGGATGGTGTGTGAGAGAGAGTACAAAAGAAGAGAACCAAAAATTCACTACCTTTAAGAGCAAAAACCAGTTGACCCACAAAACACCCAAGTACTCTTTTACTTAAAAGTAGAGATATGCTAAAATCAAAAATTCGACAACAGAAAAGAGAAAGAAAGACGAGCTGGGCATCACAGACGCCCCTACAGCAGGTGGAACCTTGTTTTCTTAGCTGAGCCCCAATTGGGAGTTCCGAGTGGATAAGGTTTGGTTTCAATGCTATGTAACAACAATGTGAAAGGGGAATCTGAAAACAGTTCCAACAACAAACTCCAAACAGCCACAACTGCTCAAACAAGCTGGAGCCCCATTCAAATATAACCAACTCTTTCTTGAACTGCACCAACAGACTAGCACTAAAGTGGGCCATTCTAAAGAAAGGGCTACTCAGTCTCTCTCTGTTCTCCATGTCACCTGTGCAGGCTTTTTAAAGCAGCATCATCGCCTGCTGGGGCACCAGGAAGAGTTTTGTCAGCAAGGACTTCAAGAACATTTTTGCCACTCATAGCCCAGCTTTATCCACATCAGCTAAATCCAGAGTAATGAGGAATGATGAGATGTGCAAAGGACCTGTGATTTGGGAAGACTAAAAAGAACACTGCCCAAGTCCCAGGAATTTTCTGTTCCTGTATTAAAATGTGTTGATGCACAATCATGCTTATAGTTCAGCTGAAGCGCTCATGTGTGATTTTAGCGATGCTGACACCGATGAGACATGGGAATGCCTTTTACATTAGAAAAAACAAACACACATTTAAGTCATTCAGACGTGCTCATGTCTCATTACTGGCAACCCCTTTTAAACAGATACTGGAAATTGACGCACCCCTCCTTCCACGCGGAACAGAACAGAGGATTTAAGTGTCGTTACCAGGTTCCTGAGTTCTGTCATCTTCAAAGCTGGCAGTGGCAGTTAAAATGATCCAGCACCATTTATCTGCATATTGCAAGTAGCTGCCTACAGTTTATGACAACACACCATAATACAAGGTGAGGTGTTCTCTCTCAAATTATAAATATCACTTATGAGTTAAATTCCCACAAACACAAAACAAGCTTAATCTATTATTCCAGCAAAACTAAATGAATCTCTACAGGCTAATATGCTTTCTGACCAACTTGCCTAATCATCATTACAAGCACTATCATCCTCCTGAAGTTAATGAACTATAACAATTTCATAACAAAACCATAACAACCAAAACTCATAAGAGTCTTACAAAGCAAATATAATGCTTTACAGCAAACAAAAGAATTTTTCCAACATATGTTATCTTTCAGTGGTTTGCTGTTGTTGAGCAAAAAATACTTCTTGAATTTTTCTATGTTGACACTGATAGCTTGTTAAACTTCTTTATGGTCCCTCCGGTATTAATGACAACTAGATCCTAATCGCCATAAGAGCAGCTGCTACGCTAATCTGACACTGACCGGGCCAAGGGAGAGGGACAACAGCAACTTGACAGAGGACTAAAGATAGCACAGGCCTCTTAAAGAGAGGAAAAGACTGATGAGCACTCCCAAGAGCACAGATACATCTGTGAACATTCAAAGCATCTAGTTTCCAGCCTCCTTAATTTTTCCCCCAAGCAGGAGAATCCACTGAAGTGTGTAAAAGCTCGCATGCCTGTGGCTGGGAAAAGAAGGATGTTGTGGTTCGGTCCTGCTCCTGGCCTGCTACTTCTTTGCTTCTCACTTCCCAGAATGTGGCCACCTCTTTCCTGTTACCCTCCCCTAAAATCCCTCCACTTCACCTCTCACTGTATTCTCATTTTTAAACCTTTTAACTGGTAAATTACATATAAGATGACTATTTTAACAGATGTCACCATGTTTTCTGGCAAGTCACACAAGACGTAGAATCAAGTCAAGTCCTGAAACGGCTCAAACAACTGGCTAGCAAGAACTACACTCTTAAGATCAAACTTCAGTTAAACCAACTACTATTACTATCTAGATAAATAATCACCGTTACCAAAGTCACCGGAGGCCTCACCACAGATTTGTAAAGCTAATTACCTGTGGGCTTATCCTTTTAGGACTCTTTCCAAAGTTGACATCCTGTGCTAAGTTAGGGCTCTGATCACCTCCTTGGCTGAAGTAGATCTTAAACTTGGGCTGTCTTGAGTTCTGATCTTTCCTGATCTTAAAAGTGCAGCCTTGAGCTCCGTCCTCCGCAACTTCACTCTGGGTCTCCATATCTGATTTGGGGGCATGAAGATCTGGCATAGATCCGAGTCGCATGGATACTCCCCTTGTTTGCAACGGTTGCGAGGCGCTCCTCTCAAGTCGGATCCGAGGATATCGCACTATATGACCTCCCTTGGAACTGGTGAAGCCCAGATCAGTAGACTCCTGCTCAGAGGTGTTGTTCAGGGATCTGGCCTGGTCTTGTTGAAGCTGAAAGACAAGTCTTTGAGTTCCTGGACCACCATCTAAGTCCTGCTGAACAGACCAGCGACGTGGACCGCTTAGGCCCTCAGAGCTATAAGGTAGAATTCGAAATTGAGGAGTATCTGACCCATCCAAAGAGTTCCTTTGGATGCATATAATCCCAGGAGAGCCTCCATTAGGTACGAATGCAGTGGCATGTCCGTTCTGGCTCTCATACGGCCTGACACAGAACACCCTTCTCTTAGGTAATGCAGGCTCTGTACCTTGGTGATTCTGGTCCGCAGTAGGGCAAACTGAGTTCTCCCTCCTACAGTATGCTGGAGGAGGAGGTAAGGGCCATCCATCACTTGGGTCTGTGTAGGCTGGGGCTGGATCTTGGGGGTAATCTGGTGGAGGGTCCAGGGACGGGGTGTCATCTGGCAGTGGCATAGAGCGCTGAAGGGAGATCTGCATGGAGGAGCTTTTTGTAGGTCGGGGTTCAGCCTGGCTCTGCAGCTGAGGAATGAACATGGATGAGCTGCGTTTGAGTGAGGTGTCCATGGCAGCTGGAGTGGCAGAACTCTTCGGCAGCACTCTACGGGAAGGTTGCATGTGGAATGTCATGGCTCCAGCGCCGTTCAAGCCTCTCTCATTACCATTACCGTTATCGTCCTCGGCTACCTCCTCTGTTTCCTCCAGTTCAGGAGCAGTGTTACTGCGCCCTGAGCTAAAGTACAGCCTCAGCCTGTGAGACATTCTCACGTCTCGCTCTGTCTCACAACAGCCTCACGTTATTTCAGTATCCAGCTCCTGCTGATTCTGTCTTTCCCACTCTTTAGTTCGCCTGATCCTGTTTCTGTCTGGGATTTTTTTCCTCTCTGTTTTTCTTCTCTTTTATTTCTCTCCTTACTTAAAGGCAAGTGAGGACGCGACGACTCACTCCACAGTAACAAGAGAAGTCTCGCCAGGGAGCTGAAAACTTCAGCCCACAAACTCCAAAGAGAGCAAAAAAGGTCTGGAGAGCGCAAGTGAAATCCAGAGAGCGGGCGAGAGAGAGAGAGAGAGAGAGAGACAGAGAGGGAGAAAAAAAGTTTCTCATCTGCGAGACCGTTAGTGCAGCAGCACGATAGCGACAGACAGCAGAAATAGCCCAAGTGACAAGCAGCATTCCAGGCATGATTGGATAAGGGCTCCCGGCACTCCAGCTAACACTGTAGAGGGTAGGATGATTGTGGTCATGTGACCCAGATGGCGCCCACAACAACCCGCCCCCCCATCAAAGCCAGGCCTAAACGGCCTGCTCTCAGCTGCTACTGATCAGTCAGGATAGCCAAGGTCCTTGGGGGTGGGACACACAGAGAGAGACAGAGAGAGAGAGAGAGAGAACAGCTGAGTCAGAAAGTACACTCTGCTCAGCCATAAATCTGTGCGTCTGTTCATCCTACGCACACTGAGGATCATTAAAAACTTCTGGATTTCGCTTTGCAGGGTACATTTCTCTAATCATGTCAAGCATGACCAAAGGTGGGTCAACAGACAGACCACCTACAAACAGTATAAAGACTTACAGGGAAATTCAGACACAACAGCCTGAGTAAGAGGATTAGGAGACAGACATATATTGAGCTTTCTTCTTCTTTTTCTTCTTCTTATTCTAACTCAATTTAATGACCACGAGAACACTGTGTTTCAACAGCAGTGTGGAGACCTCCGTCTTGGAAATGTGCACTGTGGAACACTCCTGGGAGCATTTAACAATGAAAAGGAATTCTTTCTCTTTCAACACATGAACAATGACGCATAACACAGTCTTAGTCTCATTTCATAAGGGATCAAAGAAATAAACCAGTGTTTATTCCACCTTTCAAGTACAGTGTTAAAGGCCACTATAAAAAAAAACAAAAACAAAAAAAAACCCTCAACACATAAAAACTTAACGAGTACAAAGCCAATAATTTGATCAATCAGTGGTGCATCATTACCACAGTCACTGATCACTGGGATCATAACTCATCCACAAATTCTTGAATCTTTTGAACTTTCTTGAGATTTCTCTTTCTTTGCCAATCAACAGACTTCTGTCAAAATTCCAAATATTAGAATAGTCCTATCATAGTGGAAAGTGTTAAAACCACAATCTCCAGTTACAGCCACAAGTAGCAAACAAGTAATACTCAGGGTGTTTTGATGATACAGAAGGATGATATAAAGCTTGCTGTAATGTGGGCTCAGAGGAACAGTTCATACAGTGGCAGCTTTGTTCTGGTGACTCCAGAGAGCAATTGTATCACACACCCAGTGTGGCAAAAACAAGCCATAGCAATGACAGCTCAGTGTTTCACAGCACACCAGAGGGAGGTGGGAAAAACACACTCATAGCAAAAGAATGCTCTGGATAGTGTATATGAGTGCCCTGAGAGGGGTTATTGTTAAGGTCTCCACACATGTGCATGGTGAAGGGTGGTGTTTAATCGGCGTCCTCAGAACAAAAGAAAGGAGAAAGCATGGCGTAAGCATTACGTCTGATTGGAGATTTTGCACATTGATTTCTGCCCTGCAGTATTGCTGGCTAGTACTGTGTGTGGGTTTATATCCAGAGAAATGTACCCACTGACACCATCTCGTTGCCACTGAGCCAACAATAAACATTTTCTTTGAATTGTTGGCAATTCTCTCTCTTCCGTATGTTGTTTCACACAAATTGAGGGCGTTTAAACAGGAGTAGAGCTAGGACCTTTACTGACAAAACCAAAAAGGAGCTCTGTAAAACTGATAAATTCCTCTTCGTGATCTACTTTCACTCAACTTTAAAAAAACACACACACAGGCACACATACACACACACAGACACATCATCTCATCTATCTGGAGCAGAGTGAAGTCACGTACAGAACATCAGCTCTCCAAGTCAGAACCCCATGTTGAGAATTCATTAGGGTCGAGAGCAGGTACTCAAAGTGTGAAATAAGACAATGCTCCATATAAAGTGGGGGCAGAAAAAAAATTTGGAGAGAGAAGAGAGAGTGAGTGTGAAAGAGAGGGAGACAGAGGGGGAGAGTGTGGGACAATAAAGACAGAAACACTGTCCAGTTAAGGGGCAAGATGAACAAATTGTTATAGATACAAGGGTACAAACAGAAACAGAGAGAAAAGGGGAGAGAGAGGCAGACAGACAAAAGCATAAGCCCGAAAGAAAAAAAGAAATCTCATTGATATGACAGCATCCCAGCCGTGAGACAGGGTGTCCATGCCTCTGAGACATATAAGGAAAAAGCCAGAGTCTTGTTGTACTCTATACTGAAACTCTGACACCATGCCAGGATCAGGTAGTGAAACAGAAACTCTTGTCTTAGGAGGCTGTAACAACTAAAATAGGCACACACAGACACATTTACCCACTGTTCTTCTCTAACAGATTTACTGAACTCAAATGACCCTATCAACAGTTTTTCTTGTATGTAAAACTGTCTCACCTCAAAAAATCTTAATGATCACTAAAAGACAATCATCTGAAGTAAGCCAGTCATCAAGCTACCAAGTGGACAGGCAGTTTCCATACTTTCTGCAGAACTAAAAAGGTAAACTTGAAAATGAAATTGACAAGAGCGCTTTTCCTCAACTTCCATTTTTCTTTTGTACACATAAATCAGAGTCCAGCTGCCTGGGTCGAGCCACCTAGTATATGATTTACGCTGATTAATCCAACTGTAACATTATATATAAGTAGCGTGAAATGGCAAAGAACTGTGACATGTGCAGTGGTACTGGTCAGGACAGTAATATTAAAAAGTAGGATTCTTTTGGAGAACTCATCAAAGAATTACTATACAGTCAGGAGGTTGTGGAACAGCACAAACAAACTGTTTATAGCTGACTCCATCCAGACACCAAGAGTACAAGTGGCTATTGTGTCCATAAGGAGCCTCTTGAAAAACAGGCTCTACAAAACCGCATTCAACATACAGGGCTTCGGCTGTTGGAACCTAAAATTTAATGGAGCCAGAAATGAGCAAACACATTCAAACAGATGGCAAACGCAACAAGGAAAAAATATTTCTTTACAGCACAGCTTTAAAGTTTATTGAACCCACTGATGCAAGAAAATGGGGCCAGCTTAATCAATACTGAATCTTTAGCTCCTTTCAGACATGCACTACAACCCTGAACTTATCTAGACATTACCCGGAGGAGCTGCATATGAGAACGCAAATGTCTGAATCAGTTGGACGAAACATTAACGAGACTTTACCCTTCCAGCTCCCTAGTACAAAGTCCGTGTAATGTCCCATTAAGTCCATGTCTGAATAGAGCAGGTCATTGTCCAGAGAGTTCACAGCGAGTGAGTGGGCTTGTTGATGACGTTTCTATCATGCAACTGGCGCAAAACCGGAAGAATACAAACATCCGAGGGTGAAGAATAAGGGTCATTTCCACGAAGACGGCAACGAAAATGTCTAACTGGAGGGACGACGAGATTTGGGGACTTCTGTCAGTAAGGGCTGATTAATATTGATATCAACACAAAAACAGTCATCGCTATGGATGAGTCAGTAGCCTTGTCCGCCATCTTCGATGTGCTGCAAACAAAACACTGCGTACTTTTTGCGTCATGCCCTGCGTCCTCCATGCTCTACCCAGGCACCACCCCTCGTCTAAACCAAACGGAGTATTTCCAGTAGGTGAGAACGCGTCTGCCACGGACAATCTCCTGTTGCGTGCTACATGTGTGAAAGGGCAACTCCGAACAACGTCTGGACCTGATTCTCCAGACGTTCTCCGGAGTTCATGTGGGAAAATGGGCTTATGTCACAAAACTTCAATAGATCTTCATGTAATTACATGAGTAGCTTTCATTTGACAGACCAAGTACACATGTCAAAAGGCAGGGGAAATGAGTTCAACCTTTTGTTTTACAAAAAACTGCATCACTTGTGATTCATTCTTGTGGTTTTCAGCAGCTAAATAAGAGATGACTACAATTGCGAAAAGATATTTCAGATCACATAGAACATGCAAATTAACTTGCTACAAAATGGGAGGAAATATCAAGTTCATTGACACGAGACTGTTGACTACCTTTGCAAGGACATGCTAGGAGTGTTTATAATAATTATATCTTAAGTGACTGAAAGATTCTTACCAATCTATTTTCATCAAACACTTCGAAGAGAAGTCTGTGGTTCTGAGGGCAGACCTGCATATACCAAAGTGAGAGAGGGGCATGAAATTAGGGCAAGCTGTGTACGCATTCTGGATGTGTGTTTACACACAAACCAATACATTTATAACAGACACACAGTCAGCATATGCACACACAACACAGAACAACTGCATACAAACATAAACATAAGGACTTAATTTCAGTGCAAAACATTTCATAGAAGACAACTGAAATCCATTTTGCCACTAAATGCAGTCCAGAGTCCGCCCGCAAAATCTAGTCAGTGACAAAGCTTGAACTCCTTTGGATGTGAGCTAACCCCTCTAATTACAGTAGAACAATTTCCCAGACCTAAAAACAGCCCCTATAAATCACATATGTGAAAACGGGCTCATAAATGAGGCGCGAATGCATTTGGTTTCATTGTTCCTGAGCTGGGACATATTTCTGCAATTCATTTTTTATTACAATCGCGCAGTAAACCTTCTGCAGCTCGGTAACAAACATGCCAGATATATTTAGCTTCTGTGTAAGGCTACAGACATGAAACACAGGTAAGTTTAAGAGGCATCAAGGAGCTAAGTGATTTAATTTGATTTAAGTCTGTAGCTGACAAGTCAGTGCCAAGGAATACACAGTGTTTTGGACACCTGCACAGCTGGGCAAGAGAGCATTATTCACCTGTACAATCTTTTTAAGCTGCTGAACTAAAACTGAGGAATGAAACAGAGACGCTTCACCTCGGCACCTGAGACAAGGAGAAAGAGATACTCACTCTGAAATAGAACTCCTCATTCCATTTGGGATTCAGAGTCTGCAAGAAAAGAGAAAAAAAAAAAATTGCTAAATTTGTTGCACATTAAGTGATCCTTCATGAAACTTTGAGGTGCAGAGCAGTGGTGCAGTGCAGGGTGGAGTTTATGTTAACCACTATTGATCTTGTTAAGGGGTAAAGAGCCGTGATCATTATCCGTACATGACGTATTGATTGTCATTTTATTTTAAATGCCCGCTATGGAGCGTTCCCATTGATCTCTGGAGCAACGCACATGCACACAAATACACACAAACATTTTTTTCCATTAACTATTTGATAGCTATGTGCAAAAACTTGTTAAAATGCCTGCAGTAATTAAAAAAACAAGCACACCCTCCTGTGAATGAAACATTGTCCTACTTTCATGGGTCTGTCCAATTAATAAAGATTTTTTGCATCCTAGCTGAAATTGCACCCAACTCAGTCATACAATCACTCTAAGTGTTTTTCCTCCAGATAAAAAAAATTCCAAAGGTTATCATTTTTAGCAATGCCAACCATCTGTTTGTTACTTTTGCAGCTGATATAAATCTTTTTTCTTTCATTTTGAAGTCAGTATTTGCAATCAGTAATATGTACAAAGAAATTAACATTCTTTGAGGTATAATTCTGGAATGACATGCAAAAACACTGTACTGTTGTTTAAGAAATACATCATAAAAAAAACCCCTAAGTAAATACAGGAGCTGGATATTACCTCATTCACCCTCTCTCTTGCCCTTATACACACCAGATAGTGTGGCATGGTACACCAAGCAGACTGAAACCAGTAAATTGTCTGTACCCAGTCCATCCAGTGACATTTACATGCAAGACCCCAATACGATATTAGTTCACCCATGCGTTCAGTGGTTTCATATGTGTCTGTCTAAGAAGAGTCTGTATAGCCTAAAACACACGAGTTGCCAGTAAAAAGCTCTAACTGGCCACAGGCTACAAAGATGAATATAATGCTCTTAGAGAGAGCACTGCAGGCCTATCTCATTTTATGACATGCTGCAGCATTGAAAACCGGAGAATGAACAGACTTCAGCCTCACACAGAGGAGCGCTGTCAGATATTTATAACCTGAGCAGACAGAGACCACAGTGCATCAGCACTCATACAAGACTTTTCTCAAAGCTCTTAGCCGCTGGCACAGCAGAAAGAGAGCTGTACTGACGGGAGAGAGGACCGTCTCATAGTCACTGTTCACTTTTAAATGACTGTCTAAATGGCATATCACCGCTGGAATCATCTTTTTAAACAACCTATTCCTTCAGTCACCTCCACCGATAACCCACGTTTCTGAACTGAACTACTGACGATCCAATGTCTTCATTTAGTTTCTACTTGTGTGCAGTGCCAAGGGCAGGACAATGCATGAGAGGAGGCTATGTTCACTTTGTTGTTTCTCACACAGTCTTCGCTGTTTCTCACACAGTCTTATTATAAAGTAATGATGATGCTGATTACAGTCTCCATTTATTTAGCTGTTCCTCTGTGACCAAATGCTACATCTATAAGTCATGTAACTCCAATGGGACTAAAACACATTCTAAAACTGCAACTGCTTCTGCGCTGTTCCTGCCATAAAATTATATGTAACTGTTTCCCCAGCATGTTTTGATTTGACTTCCCCTGTGAACATGCTCCCTCTAGTGACAGTGTTTCTACTCGCGTTATAATAGGGTAAAAGGATTTTCTTACCAAAGCACAGAACTGTAAAAATGTAATTATTTTCAAATAGGTGTAAATACTGAGAAAACAGTGGTGCTGCCTCATTCCAGTTTAACAGCATAAGTGTGAGAGCTCTTGGGTTTGGGTGACAGAGCTGAGAGATCTTACCTTTTTGATGGTTTTTGTCTGTACTAAGGCAAGCTCACGGTTTTCATCTGCGACATAGAGGGATAGTTTGACATAAGGATCGCTGCAAAAAAAGAGAACAAGAGAGAGAAAAAAAAAACAATTACTCATATGCTTTTTAAGTCAGAGAGACAGAGAAATAGCTTACGCCACCCGACTCACACTTACAAGGCTGTATTTATATTCAGTCAAACCTCAGCTGACGTGAGAACTCTACAACTATAAATCGTAAATTCATTGCAGCCTTACACGATACTGTTTTAAATTAACCTTGTTCCTTATGCATTCCTTATGCTTTCTTGACCCAAGCCGGACCATAATTAAGTAAATCATTTCCAGGCTCTTGACACTATTGTACCACTGGGCATTTGAATTTAAAAAAAACTTGTTAATGACTAATGTTTGGACAGGAAAAGGAAAGAACAATGGGAGGAAGATGTTGTTGGTTCTTTGAACAGCTCACAAAGCACAATGAGGCATATCTGGTACAATCGAGGGCTTATACTTTGAATATGTGACACTGACAATGGCATACATGTACACAAACATTTTGTATGTACATATAACAATGTTCAGAGCGTCCGACTTCCTCTGTGCTGTCAGGTCAGAGCTACATTAGTGCCATTAGTACATTAGTCACATTTTTCAGTATCCGTACTCAACTTAAGAAAATAACAATTTCCTTCATAGGAAATTCACGGCGCTTTTAGAGTGAGAGAGTTGCCCATAAAAAAAAAAAAAAGAAAGAATAAATAGAGCATGGACTGAGACTTGTCAAAATAAGGGGCTAAAAATGAAGAAATAAACGCTAAATAGAGACAGAAAAACTGAAAATTGACAATTTTATGTAGGAATTGCTGATATGATACTCACGAAGTCCATTACATGTACACGAAATGCCATGGCTTAAATGTCACTTATGAGATATTGCAAAACATGAGGGGAAAATAAAACCTTACAAAGACTTCTCAAAGAGAAAAGAGGGCTCACTCACGAACCATGCACACACACACACCAACTTCTGCCAAAGATGTACATACGTTAAAATCCGACCCAACAGACACAGAAGGAAGTATGCTTCTAAACAAACTCAAGACCATGTGTATGTGTCCCCTACTGGCTAAAATGTCACGTACTGTGCCTACAACGTACTGTGCCCACTTCCGTTCCGGGAATATTCATTTCAATGGACAAGTGGTTTTTCATCATAAGAACTAGCAAGACTGAAAAAGGGAAATTAGTCAGTTCTTTTCAGAAAAGGCCACAAATTTAACGAGGAAGGCTTTTGATTATTGAAGTAGATAATAATAATAATTGATAATTGAAGTAGAAACTCTACCGTCTCTATATAGACCAATACAAATGTGACAATAAGTCTGTGATAAGACGATATGATTAATAATGTCCTGAGAGTAACAGTGCCCAAATAGTTTAAATTTTCTTTGTCATCATCCACATTTTGCCCATTATGACCAAAAGTGTATGAACACTGAAATCACAAAGATTCTTTTGCAAAGGGCAATGGCCACTTAGTCCTAAGTGTCTCTCTGCTGCTTGGATAAAAACAACTTGAATTTCTTTTCTGGACTCACAAATCATGGTGCAAAGTTTTTGTTTTCATATGGATCTGCCCTATGCTCTAACAGAGTCATTAAAAAATTAATAGAAGGTGCTTGGTTTTATGTGTTTAGGACAGAGGTCCATAGATGTGATTAAAAATGAGGACATTTTGGTGGGTAGAAATAGAGACTCTCAGTCATGCAACATTAAATGTCAGAGTTTTGACTGCTGCAATGGCTTTGGATGGAACTGTTGGTACCGTAAGTCATCTGAGAGTGGGCATCCATTTGTCCATCTAGCTAGCTGTCTGCCTCTCTCTCTCTCTCTCTCTCTCTCTCTCTCTCTCTCTCTTCTGGACAAAGACTACAAGCAGTAGCAGAAGAGGTAGCATAAATCTGTCCTGCTAAAGTCTTCCTCAGTACAACTGTGCACATCCCTCTGTTAATAACATGGATATTAAACTATCCTCAAGTAAGACCCTCAGAGTCCCATAATCTAGTTTAAAAGACTGCTCTGTGCCACCTCAGGTGCCGTACAGACGGTCACGGTGCCAGCCATCGCCAAGGAGACGGGCCATTTGGGGAACAGTCATGCTGAAGTTCTTTTATTGTTTGGAAAGTGAAACGAGTACAGTGGGGTGGGGGGGGGGGGGGGGGGGGGGGGGGGGGGAGAACAAACAAAAGGGAAATTCGGGGTCAGTGCTATGCACAGTCCTCATATGCTCCAAGCCTCATTCAAATGACCCACTCTGAGTAAGCACAGAGCCAAACAAAAAGCAGGAATTTCTCATTCTGCGAGCCTTCAAGAGACTTTTCAAACCCAATTCTGTGTCTAAACAATCCTTGCACAAAAATCAATACAGAGATGTAGGGAAACTAGACTGCAAATGGTTCTCTCCAAGTACCATGAACTGTTGTTTAAACAACAGTGAAGGAATCAGCAACCATTTTCATCTCTGGGTACTTTGTGTTGTCCATTGTTATCCTAGTGCAGAACTTATTCAAGTTACATTACATCATCTTCACATTCCTGTTTATCTTGGTTCTTTGAATGGGAGTATAAATAACACTCAAAAGGCCAGTGTACTTTATTCTTTGAATAAAATACTTTCAAGATCTGCACAAATTTCCAAATGCTTCAAGCCAAAAACACTGGCTATACCCATGGCGGTTTTAATGAAAGTTAAGTGGTTTATGGGTGGAACTTTCCTAAGATTCCACAACAGAAAATGAGGATTCTAATTGCCCTCATGATTATTTTCTGCAAACAAACAGTAATGACTGTGACAGTATTTTCTCATGCTTCTGTGACGGTCCAAAGCATTTCTTCTCCAAGGTTTCTATCTGGAATGAGGGGTTCATACAGCACGCCTTACACATTTGTTGTTTATGAGGCGGCCGTCGGGTTCATGTTAGACAGCTGCGTGGGGACGAAATTTTTCTGTCCCAATAAACCCCTACACCATCCCCACTCTGTCCTCGCGTGCCCCATCACCATTTCTACAAGCCCAATCAGCATCCCAATCCTATCCTGTGGAACCCAACACCGTCCACACTCTACCCCCACGTGTTCAAACACGGTGCCCTTACACAAAGACAAGTCCCCTTTTCCTGCCCATGAATGATTTTTTTCTCCAGGTATCTTTCATCAGCACCCTTAGAAGCCTACTACAGATAGCCCACTAATAAATTCCACAGAACTGCGTAAATGTAAATGTTTACCCTTACACATTTAATTAAATATTCATTCTTGCATTTTACATTTGGGACAATATGTCCATCATCTTTGATCAAAGTGAATCCCAAACATTGACTCTGGCATTGTTCCAATCCAACCAGGGACGGGCTCACTTTACTACACATGTGCACTTTGGAATGTTGGGTAGTTAACCGGTCAGCCGTGGCATTGCAAACATGGTGGTGGTTAAGAAAAAACTAAATTAAATTATTTGAATTTTAAGTTAAATCAAATTTTAGATGAAATTAAACTACAGTTAAATTAAGATTCTATCATCAGCTCCAGTCATAAAATATAGCCCATTCATAATTAGCATATACATAAATTATAGGGCAATACATTTTTAATCTCCATTTTTATTTTGTATGACGGGTTCTAAACAGCCAATTTGATTTGTGTGTGTGTGTGTGTGTGTGTGTGTGTGTATACACATGATTAACCATGTATCTGCGCCCATCCCTAACTCAAACTCCAGCTTTTCTGACGAATGAGTGACTAAATGTCCACCTTAAGTGCCTATGATTGTTTGAGGAGGGTGACTATCCTTGACTGCCAGTGTTGCTTAGGACGGTACTGTTTTGCACACCAAATGTGAATTATCGTTACTGTATCGTTACTGTAATGCTAATATACACTTCATAAAGTCTACCCCAAATTCCCCCTATCGTTGCAGGAATATTTTTAATCTAGACCACATACTCGTGAGTTACCACAGAACACCGCAATATTACCACTGTCCCTTTCCCATGTAGCTCTCTAGTTCCCATTCTCAGACTGATGTTGTAGTGTATTGCCTCCTCTTCTCTTCTTCAATCTCTCTTATTCTCACATTCACATGCTGAACAAAGACAACAGGCACAGCAGCAGGCTGTTGTAACTGAAACGTCTTAATGTGACAGAATGCAGAGTCACCAAGCTCTCAGCAGGCAAGCATACATTTGAGTACACAAATACACGCCCATACACAAATACACACACAAATCCTAAAACCTTACTGTGAGTGCCTCCATGCGTCAGTATGTGTACATCCGTTGGCAGCAGGACTTCAGGACACACACAGAAATATACACAGACACACACACACAGAAATACACACAAATACACACACATATACTGGCAGGCTGGTACTGCTCAGCAAGGAACCATCACGCTATGTTCTGATTGGAGTAGACAGGCTTATAAGAGTGAACAGAGGCTCAGCATACAGCCTGAAACAGGAGGCTCTATGACGTCTGAACCACGGGTGGAAGATACTGTTAAGACTGTGCAACTCTAAACACTGAAAGAGAGTGTATTTTTCTCATGTACAGAATCAGAGGAGAGACACCAGGAAAAATACATGCGATATTCTGTTAATTCTATATAGACAGTGTTTTCTGAGAACAGAACTATTGCCACTATTGTGTCAGCTAAGGCGTTATATGCAAGGGACCTGAATCATCCGTAAACACTGCTAATCCTGAGGACTGATACTTCGAATAAGATTTCACACTGATTAACTGTGGCACTGAAATACCTTTGTATGACTGTACAACACATATCTCACTTGAGGATAATGTGAATGCAAAATTCTATCCACAACCATTCCAGCCGTTTACTAACACACAACATTCACAACAGGTTTTTTTCTAGAGATGTTCTAAGATTCTGTGCAGTACCTTGTGTTCACCAAGTCCATAACAAACAAAACAAAGCTATCCTGAAGGAACTCGCAGGCATTTTCAAAAACACAGTTTTACTGCTGCTGAAAACTTTATAGTGTGATTAGGAAATATTCTAAATGCCCACAGGTGTGGAGTACTCTGCTCACTTAAGCCATAAAAACAAAGTCTTGGCTTACAGTAACATCCCTCAAAGAGTTATTATGTAATGGAACGCAGAACACGAGATATGCAGTCTGTTTATCTAGCTGGATATTCATTATACAGAATGCTTAACTGTGTCAAAGTCAGACAGAGCAAAAACTCCACAGCTGAAGTTCAACTCTGAGGTCCAGTCTCTGTAAAAAACTTTGTTAATTGGTAAGAGCTTTTTCAAAACCTTTCTGAGAAAAAGAGCCTTGCTGACAAGGTTAATGGGATTATTTTAACCTCTGAGTTTGATACTAAACCTGACCTGTTCATCACACAAAGGGTTAACTAGGAATCTGCAATGGCCAAGTAACAGATTTACAGGTCTGTAATCCATTGTAAAAGTTTGGAAGAAGGTCCACAGGGGGTTTGTTTGTTTCTTTCTTTACTTTTTTTTTTAACACTACTAGCCTCTCTTGAGAAAGTTACAGAAAGGTTTAAGGACAATGTCCTGCCATAATCCAATAAATTCAAAATCCAATAAAAGTCGATGAGTGAGATTCTAAATGGCAAGGTTGGAGGCATATATCAGCATAACAAACAGACTTGTTTTAAGACAGGTTTGAGCATGAAGGACAAGCATTTATCCCTGCTGTTGGGACAAAGCAGAGTTTAATACGGTATCTGCAGGTATCAGCAAACTTAATTTAATGCAATTTAAGACCATTTTGATGACACTTTCAGGCCTTTTAATGCCACCCTGAGCTGCCAGTTATACCACTAAGGCTATACAAGAGCCAAATTTACTGAGCTGACAGTTTTGATGGGCCAGAACTTGCCCAATTAAGTGTTCTACCAATGGGAGAGCCTGAGCAGCAATACAAATGAATAAAAACATGGTGGAGTGGGAACAAAGCACTGGACAAAATAAAACAACTGACCAGATATGTTAATGAAATACATAGAGAAGGCTACACCAAACAATGAGAGCGTTACAGAGTCACCCGATTAAGTGGCATTACAATGACCACAGCTCATCTTACTTTGATTCGAACATATTCTAATATTTGCTGAAATTGCAAGAAATGGTGTTGGTGGTGTTTGAAAGGCAAAATCTGTGATAGAAATAAGAGTACAGGGTACCCTCATTCCGATTAAATTGGCATTAGAGCAAAGTGACCACCCCATCTTACTTTAACTCTAACATTTACTTTAGCCTAATATTTGTTGAAACTGCAGGTATAGGTGTTTACTGTGTTCCAAGAGCAAAAACGGTGGCTATTCACCGCCTATGCTAGGAACAGTACAGAGGAGTGCAGTTCTGTCAGGGAGTGAGAATTCAACGCGACGCCTGTCTGTGTAGTGCTGACTTTACTGCTCATGTCTCAATCTCACTCAAAAGCTCCAAAGCTGTCAATGCCACTGTGTCGATTTTTATTCCCATCTGAATTTATCAGTCAAAATTATAAGGTTACAATGATAACGGAAATGTCTAAGACCTCTGGGAATCGCATTTCAGCCTTTTTTTTCCCAACGCCATTTAGGGGCTCCATTTTCACTAATATGATTTAATGCTTTTTCAGACTTTTTAATGACTGGCAGAGTCCCTCTTTGAGGGACATCAAAACATTAACTGTGAGTGAGGATCATTTATATACTGTATATATCTATATATCTATATATATATATATATATATATACACTGGAGCTGGGGAAAATAATTCCTTTTTGCAGTGCATTGCACTGCAAAAGTGAAAGATTCTGCATCGATGCAGAAAAAAAGAACATAATCTACTTTAAAAAATTGTAAGCAAATAACATACATGCAAGCGCACTGTTTTTTCTGTAAATAAAGCAGGCTAAGTAACTAAAAAGTACACCCCCCCTTCTCTGATACTACATTTATCACTTGTGTCTGGTGTGATTGGAAACAAGGCGGATGGAGAGCAACATATCCAGCAGCCAGAAATTAAAAACGCACCCAATATCTTAAAAGCAGATGTTCGGGCACATTTCGATTTTTATGAAAATAGCCAAAATGAGCTTGACAAAGCATATGCTGTTGGTAAGAACTGCTGAGCCAAGATTAAATTCTTCAGCAATACAACAAATACAAGGAATCACATCAGTATTTAATTATAAAAATAAAACATGGAGGACAAGATGCATCATGATGCATCGAGAATCGTTTTGTAATCGAATAGCTACTCTCTGAGTCGTAACCAAATCGGATCGTGAGACCAGTGAAGATGCACACCTCTACTATATATATGTAAATATACACACACACACACATATGTACATATATGTGAGTATAGTAGATGTGTGTGTGTGTTTAAATATGTATATATACATATTCACATACACACATATACAGCATATGTATACATACACATACAGTATATACATATAAAATACACAAATATATATTAAGGACTGAATGACAATTCAGTAGATGCCAGTAAATGGTAGATTTGAGAGTAAGGAGAGATGACAGTGATGAAGTTTGGATTGGTAGGTTATATTAGACCATACGAACACAGGAGCATATGAATAAATCAGCGTGGGAGTAGATAAATCAAGGAGAACAGAGATAGCAAGACAAAGAAATATGGTTCTTAAACACTGACTGAGAATCAGAATGTAAACAGAGTCAGTACAGAGACCTATGTGGGCAGTGCTGTTCTCCATTGAGCACCAAATATTCAGCCTCACCTGGCACCAATAATGTCCTTCTTGGCCAGGTCAATGCCTGCAATAACCTTGACACGAAGGATGCGGGATTCATTCTGCAAACAAGAGAGAGAAAGAAGTCATAAATAAATCAAGAAGTTTGAAAAGCATCCAGAATGCACACCACAGCTAAATAAAAACAGCCAGTGCCAGGCTGGCAATTTTAAGTCACCCACTCTGTTCCCAAAAAAAAAAAAAAAAAGATCAACAAGCGGGAAAAGGGGTGATTGAACAAGAAGCAAAAGCCAAGAGAGCTTTTGCATTTATTTCCTTCAGTATAACTCTGCTGACTTGCCCAGTGTCAGAAAGAACAACGGAAGGAGGTGAAAGCTTTTCGACGGGTACATGGCTGTGTCTGCTTGGGGTGCTCTAAGGCACAGAGTCCTGCTGTTCTGAAAACACTAAAGGTAGTGACTGACCATGACGGAGATTGCCATCATTGCATAAAACGCCGTCTGTACACAAATAAGATGCAGCCATCATAGTGCCTTCCCTCTCAACCCAACAGCCTTTCACAAGCAGTGCATTACATCACAAGCCTCCCATTCTCCTCCCTGCTTTTGAAGTTCAGCTGCCTAGAAACAACATCATGTAGGAAAAAAAAACAACAACAACAACATTATTTTCTTTCTTCTTCTCTTTCGAAATATCTTCTAGTTAATGGGTGGTTATTTCTGTCTCTTTGTCCATCTTTGTGAGTGTGTGTGTGTTATTATTTGAACTGCCTGCTGATGACAAACAAAGATTTCACTGAGTATGCTTCACTCAATACCTAGCAAACCATACATGACCTGAATACTTCACAAGCAGATCAGCATCTGTGAGATTACCTGTCAGAATCAGACAGATGCTGAGGTACTCTGCTCTCCCAGTAAGAAGCTAATATTACCTGCTGGGCTCTATCAATGTGAGATGTGCATGTCAGAAATATAAAGGGTAAACAAAACAGATTCTATTCTATTTAAAGACGCTTGCTCTATCTAGTCCTAAAATCCTGTTAAAACTTAGCCTGTGCACTAGCAAATTTATCAAGTCAAGATACATTCTAAAACATTTATCTGGCATCAGCATTGGTACAGGGTGTCTTCAACATTGCCCATACTGCAAGACGTTTGTGCCATTGATAGGGTGAACTGCAAGAGGCACAATCACAGAAGGGGTCTAACTGACCACGGTCCTTTTCTCTCACATTGCACTTTGTTTGGTGTCAGTGTTTGCACATTTTATTTTATAAGGCACATGGCTTTTCAGTGATTCACTAGGGACAAGAGATTCACAGTTTTACAGAGCATTTCACAACATATTTCACAATCACCTGGACCAAGCTTACTGTCAAAGTTAGCCAGTTCACTAAAGTTCATTTGGAAGCATGAGGGATTTCATGCAGTCAGACTGAAATATTGCACTCTGTACTGTCTTTCTTGGAATGATCAATTCTAATGTCTCACATCCTCTCTCACCGTAGCCACACTACAGCCTTTAATTAGTGGGATTAGATTGAGGTTTTTTGGACTACGGCCATCCATGACCTTCTGTACTATGTCTGCTGACTAAATGGCTCCAGTAAGGGAAACATCTCAAAATGCAAACGCATGCAAATAATTACATCAAAAAGTCCCTTGTTGTGAGTATGACTACACATTCCTTTACCACCTGACCTCCACTGTGGGTATGGAAACGCTTTTCCACACTCATACAAGAACAGCTTATATCTACTTCATCTTTTTGTCTTAAACACAGATTACGCAATCTAGACTTCATCATTATCTGCCTTTCACAGGGCTGAAGTGCAACCTGCTCACATGTGTACTATACACATTACACACTCACACCCACCATAACTATGCTGTCCTCAAGCCTATCAACATGCAGCGTCCACAACAATGCAAAAAACCCAGCACACACATACACATGACCCCCACAACTTACACACCCAATGACTTCGCCTCGGTTTGACTAACAGAAACAATCAATACATAATGAGCTATAATTTCCTCTCACAGGACATTTCCAAAGCTTTTGTGGTGTTCAACTCTAATAATTCCACAGACCACCCCATGTCCTCCTTAATCTACACCAAAGGATGGGTGTGGTAACTAGCCACCTCCCATTCACTAGAGAATGCTAAGCAATGATCCATGACCTGTAGTTCAGTGCACTTCCAATCTTTCATGGACAAAACCTTATTAAGGGATGGTTGTAACATTTGGCTTTCTAATGGAGACTGATTCCCTGTCACAGTTCAAGGTCCTTCCTGAGGTAGAAGAAACCACAGTTCGAGCCCAGGTGGGTTGAGGAATGTCAGATGTAAGTTTAAGAAACACACACAGGAAATGTAAGATAAGCTCTGGACTGCTGTGTTGGCAGGGGACTGGGTGTTATGCAAAGACAGAAAGAAATTAAAGATAGAGATAAAAGAGGACAGAAAGAAGAAGAAACAGACTAAAAAGCCAATAGCCACTTCTGACATGCACGGTAAACAACTAATTAACCAAACAACTTGACAGTGGTGAGAGACCAAGAGACCAGGACTTCCCTTTATAGGAACAACCTTGGAAGGCGGCTGACTGTGTACAGACTCATCATGAACATAAGCTCCAATGTCTTTGAAGCCAATTTCTCCAAATTATCAATGTGAGGCATCCTTAACAAGACACATCAAAGCAGACTCCTTAAAACTTAGGTCAGTTTATTAGCCTGTTTTGTTAAAACATTCACGTCACAAAAAGGTACACTTGTGCAGCAAGTCAGTTTTTTGATCACATTGAAACACAACTTAACCAAAAGGTTAGGCCTACTAAACAGGATAATGAGTTACGCATTCTCCAGCCTGCTAGGAAAAAACCAAGTCTGCACCAATGAGACTCAACATGTTGTATTTGTTCTCCCAGTTCAGAGCGCTAGTTCCTTAAACTGGTTTCGAGAATCTGAGCGAAACTCACTGCGGTGTGCTAAAGCATCTGTGTCTCAGCTCTCAGAGGCCTCATGCATTCTTTATCGCATTAGATACACATCCACGGTTATTACAGAAATACTCTGGCTGCAGGTACATTTCACAGAACCTACTGCTCTTTTATCAGCCGCTGTCTGAGAGTGCACCACTGATCTTAGCCTAAACTACGATCACTACTATGCACCATCAGTTGTAAACAGAAAGAGAGATGTCTTATTGAGTTCACACTGACAGGTAAGAGAGTGCTCTATATTAAAATGCATTTTATGCCAATGTAGCGATGAAGAGGGGATATATCTTTGTAGTTTGCAGTGTTACTCACGGTGCTTTCCATCAGTATGTCAGTGAGAGTACAGCACACCTCTCCTCTTAACTGCTGTCTCATCTGCTTTCCCTACACTCCACTGCATGCAGGACTATCAGGCCACACCAGATCAATACTGCCCTGTAAGGCAGTGTTTACTCAGTGCATATTACAGCTGACAACAAACTCCTGTCTCTCTCTAATTAAGATAAGCAGTGGTAGGGGGGACAGTCGCAGTATGGGACAGCCCAGCCCAACTACCAATTCCCTAGAGCTCTCAAACATCCCTCTGCTGCTATGTGAGGAATGTCTAATTATGCCCTATTTTCCACAAGCCACTGCCTGGGCTCAGGGGTACCAACTGACTGCTCTCAGTGTTCAGATCACAGAATTAGAATATTCTCAATGACTTTTATGACAAGTCAGATTAAAAAACATCCCAGAATTCTCAAAAACAATAAGTCCATGTTCCATGTCAGTTGAGCGCCCACTTCAATGGCTTCATCAGTAAATTAGTCATTAGGCCTAACACATTTTTAGGGTTTGCGTTTACGTATGGTGCAATACTGTAGAGAAACGTTTTCAGCACTGACAAAGTAAGGCTGACACTATGTCAGCTCAAAAGCACTGTATCAAAATGTTTCAATTATTTATGAGAGAGCAACTAATACCATCACACTGAATGGGAGAAGGGAAAAAATGCCAGCATTCAACAGTGCCTACATCAGCTATCAGCTTCCCTGAATCTTTTCCATTAATGACTTATCTGCATCCTTAATCCAAAACACAGAATGTCACATCCGAGCAGTGTGATTAGGTCTGGGTGTGGTCAACAAGGGACACCTGGACCATGCTGCAGTCATCTGTTTTAATATCCTCAGGTCCCCATGTCAAAGACAACACCAGTAAGAGAGGTAAATGTCTACAGTGTGTACAAGAACTAGGCTATCTAAAATAGATGAGGGCAACCAGAATACATCTGTGGTCTCAAAACCATTAGAACAGTAGACTACTTTCTGATCAAAATCAAAGTATTGACACACAGCTGCGAGAATGTGTACCTGCAAATTAGTGTATGAATGAGCATGTGTATGTGCCTGTGTGTGTGTGTGCCTGTGTGTGTGTGTGTGTGTGTGTGTGTGTGTGTGGGTGTGTGTCGCTGTATGTCTCTTTGCTCATTCCTAGCGATCGAACAGAGGCACAGTCTGAAGCTTAACAGTAAGGCCACTGTATGATCCTGTTTAGTCAACTGTGGCAGCAGCATAACAGCTGCTCTGTTGTAATCCAGCACACACTGGGCAAGCCCCCGAAGACACAAAAAACATAGACCTCTCATACAAAAAAAAGATCAAATCTTACTCCCATTGCATGAACATTTTATGCCCAACATGTGACCACATGGTGCAACCCCACATTCCACCCTCATGAAAGTGAGAGTAGTAAAATCTGAATGATCCTCCCAGAGGCTGATCTAGAGAATTTCTTAGAAGAACTGTAATTTGAAGAGGTTCTTCTAGGGAACTACTCAGGCACGTTCAACTACTTGTACATTTGGCATCAGTTTCATTACATTCTAATGAATGGAATGCGGCAGGAAAATGCATTTGCTGAAAAATTAAGGCATTTTAATTAGTGCTTCTACGAAAGCAAAGGAGCAGAGATGTATTGTGAAACCTAATGTATCAAAATCAGGCAGATTAGCTGTTATCAAGTTAAATACGAACAGGCTGAGCTGAGCTGAGCTGAGCTGATCAACACGGGAGAATTTGTAGTCACACATTCATGCTAGAACAGAAAGTGGCAGAACACTTGGTGTAGAGTTTTGAGGCATGCATCAAAAACAATGGAATTCTTGAGTTCAGTGAATTTCCCATCAATGACGGATCTGAGCAGCCGCTCAAAGTCTCCCGTGGGGTATGTGTCAGTTTCATCTGCAGAAATGGATGTCGTCACTCGCAGGAAAAGAGCACTGAGGCTGAGAGTAATGACAGGGGCTGAGGAAGTGGAGGGATGGGTTTCCCATGGGATTGTGTGAAAACGTGAACACCATACAGAAACACTGACTGGACTGGCTTCCAGCCAGCTCTGTTGCTGTGGCCTAATGAAAATGAGGTGAGCCTCTGTGGTGTGTTTATTGTGTGTATGTGCGTGGTGTTATGAAATGTATAGGGAGCTGATGATAGTATATACACCATCAGTTGACAACATAACTTAGAAGCTCATGAGCTGTTTGTGTTGCGTGAATGGACACAATCTACGGCCCACAATCAGCTTTTTTCATTTAAGTTTCAAGTAAACAAAGACCTGCATGATTAAGCTATTTCTCCAAAGGATAACTCCCAGAAATACTTGCTTGATTATTTATGCACAGCGCAAATTTGGGCACTGCAGCAATGTAAAGCAGTGTGTCCTTTTCAAATCCTGGGAATTCTGGGAACTTTTCACTGAGAGTGACAGAACTATCAGCTTAGGATAAAATGACAAAACTTGTGAGGAATACAAATCAGTGACTGTTTGTCAAAGTTTAACTTTAGTACAAAACATGAATAAATTATAATCCTCCAACATTTCTTATTGGGCTGTCTCAAAACTACTAGATCCCATATATTAACCATTCACACTTGTAAGGTCAGGTAAGAAAGTTATATGCTTATACAATCACTGTCGAGAAGCTGTCCATGTTAAATCAGCACTTCTGCCAAATGAAGTCCATGGTACATCTATGAAAAGTGAGCTATCTTCACTAAGGAACCCATGTAACTTAAAACGGTGCTCAAGACCATGTTTCAAAGAGAACAAGCACTGCACGCTTTCAGTGGTGTAGTTCTTATATTGTGCAAAGATGAATTCCAGGTATGACCCTTGCTTTCAAAATATACCTCTTCAGTTCGGAGTAGGTGACCTAATTTTCCTGAACAGTGGGCTACGGAGTGAGTGGTGAAACACACCCATCCCTCCATTGGCTCCCCAAAAGCAGTTCAAATGGGTTCATGTCTCATTGTTTCATTAACGTTAACGGTAAGCTATGCCAATTGCATAAGATCCAGAAAACGACCATTAAATCTGCAATGACTACGCTTTCACTTGATTGGATATTGTGGCTATCTGTAAACTAACTTAGAAGAACAGATGTAAGGATAGCAGAGGCCTTATTTTTACATTTGCTGTTTAAGCCACAAATGACACCTGACTCTTAATAACACCACCCACTCCAAACAACAACGAAAACAGCCATTTAAAATGGCTCTCCCAACAGAAATATTGGAAGCCTCTGTAAGTATTCAAACATATTACAATCGAGACGTTGAAAGCAGCGTATTAAGTAAGTAACTAGCTCATGTGAAGGGTGATCACAGGTAACTATATTTACAATTTCAGTTAAGTGGCTAACTAGATAATGTTAGCGAGGTAAAATCTAACACAGGTATGCTGCCATCTACATTATATTTTCTGGTCATTTGTTCGCTCCTGTTAGGCAACTTTCCTATACAATTTGACATGTTTTCAATGCAGTGTTCCAGAAATGTGGCTGGCTAACTGTCAATCAAGCGAATAAAGAATCGGAAAGTCTGAGTGGATGTATTTGAAGTTATATTCGAGTGACGGTACCAGATAATATATGGAAAAGAAACTGTCTTTTAATTGTGTACAATAAATAACTTAAACTGATTTACAGTAATTAAAAGGAAAAGACCGGAGGCAATTCATTTAACAGTCGTGCTGGCTGGCCTGTCTAGCTAGGTGGCTAACCGTAAATAAAGTAAGCTAGCTAATGTTAACGTTAAAACATGTCATTTTTGATACTGGCGTGGTTTCCATACATTAACTTGCTTGATATTTCAACTTTAATACAACGTGTGAGTAAACACCAATTCACTTACTTCATCTTCGGAGAGTCCATAAATTGGGTCAAAATTCGTAGCCATATAGCCCAAAAGGGATTTTTCAAGCGAAAAACACTAGCCGCTAAACAAGCTAGCTAGAACAATAGCCAAAGTGCCCCCCTCCTCCTCCTAATGTGGAACTTGTGCGCTCCACCGCAATGAAATCTTTTCCTAAACTATGGAAGGGTTGGTTTTGCTGCTGCTGTTCTTTCCCGCACGAGGCTTTCAGCAAAATATACAAAACCTGTCCAGCACAGTTGAGTCTTATCCAGCTATTGTCCACTAAAGTCAACGAGACTGTTCCCTGTCACTTCCTTCCATACAAACACTCCTCTCCAAGGAGAATGACAATACAATAAGCCAATCACACGATTTTCTTCAACTCGTAGGCAAGCAATCTAACCAATAAAAATGTTCAGGGGCAAGGAGAGCGTCTGCATTTTTTTCTCTCTGATAATACTGGGTAGTTCCCCTATTTTCCTCCGTGGTAGGCAGGGACGAGATCAACTGAATCTTCCAAGATCTCTCCATGGTATGTTGGCGGCCCCTAGAGTTTCGTGAGGGAAGTGGCTTTATTCATCCCATGTACTGATCAACTGGCAGTGTAGGATACTGCTACTTCTTACGGAATCTATCTATCTATCTATCTATCTATCTATCTATCTATCTATCTATCTATGTGAATGTCAAAGTTCAAGTTTCTCCAGCCATCAGTCTCTTTTACTGCCTTTTCCAAAGGACTGGAAGGTTTCTATCTTTGTAGACATTTGATCAGCGTCAGTACAAAAAGGCGAGAATTTTCTTATATATTCGTTAGAAATCTGAATAAATGCACTAGAAAAAGAGTGGAAAGCATTTATATTATTTGCACAGTTAGGTAACAGCAAATATGAGGAAGTATTACAACAAGGACAAAATAACAGTAGTTTTCCTGTATTGCTCATTGCGATTAAACAGGATTTCTTTCTTTCTTTCTTTCTTTCTTTCTGTCTGCCTGTCTGTATTGATTTGTCGGTAATGTTTTCATCCCACATTCTTAGCAAACCCAGGCAGATATTTACCAAATGCATTCTATGTAATACTGAAGGAATATTTCTTTCCCTGAAAGAGCATAATAACGCATTTTGCCCCGCAGATGTCGAAACTATATTTTATGCTCTATTACATAGACTACATCAATTATGTGATAACATAATTATCGATTAATATTTAACACACATCTCAGTTTTCAAAGAAAAGATTAATTTCTTTAAAATCATACCATGTTTAAGGGTTTGACATTTTTAACATTTAAACGATTGTCAGGATTTTTTTTTAAGCGAGTAAAGAACGAAAGTAACACAAATGAAGAAATGTACATGTTCTTAAATAAAATTCTATATTTGAAAAAAAAAAAAAAAAAACACAGTGCAGATTTCACAGTTTAATTGCTTTTTGGTTTGAGGACGACCGAACTGAATCAATGTACTGCTTCATCCCTTTTCTAAACCTTGCTATCATTAGTTGCTCCGTAAGTGATAAAAAAGTTGTGCGATTATTCAAGGCGACAATAGAATCTGTCTGAGCTTGTAACCGATATTCAAAGTTGAGACAAAACAAAGGGGATGGCTGAACGCAAGAACTAGCTTGACTGAAGTTCCAAACATTATGAATGTAAAACTGATCTGCTAATAAAGATAATCAATGTCTGCGCTGGAAATGGCGAGATCACATTTCTTTTACTTTAGGTGCATAAGCTACGATGGTCAGAAGGGGTGCCTTAAATGACGTCTAAAAGGTCGCTCAGCGTAATTATATTTATTAAACTAGAAAAAGAAGACGAACCAAGAAGCAAACAATGCTTTGTAGAGGTCTTAATGATCAAAACAGCACCAAATATGCGACTGTCAAACTTCTCAGGTTGTTGCCAGGCTCTGATAAAACGTGCTGACTACAGATGCAGCGTTTTCTAAAAGGCAATTTGACCACCTGACACAAACATTTTTAGAATATAAGTGTCATGATCTTATTACAGTTTTATGCAATGCAAAAGGTTAGGATAACAGGAAGGAGCGAGATCAAATAATGTAAGCCCTTAAAGTGCAAAAATGGCCTCTGAATCTTTGTTCTCTCAAATGTCTTCTTGCTATTTTACCACCGCTAGATGTCGGTATGTTACCGTTTCTTACAGTGAGTATGACCTCTTTTAGCTTTTAGCCAGTATTTGTTCAAATACTTAATCTGTGGTGTGTATCAGAGGTGACGCATATTATATACATGAACAGAGCCTGGGGTCTCAATTGGCTCTTTTGTTACATAAAGCGTAGCATACTGTTTCATCTCAATTAGATCGCGATTAGTACCATTTGAGGAGGTCAGCAGGGTACCGTTTTCTTAGAGGTCTTCGCTTTTGTGATAAAAATATAAGAAAATTTGTCCTCTCTTCTAAATTGCCGCTATATAATTGCAATGTGCACCTTGAGGGGAGATTCACGTCATCTGTGTGAGCACTGCATTTTACCAATGTTCAGGAACCCTGAGGAATCAGCAGCTATTGAAGCCAATTTAAGTCTATATTTACTGTCATTCATAAGAGATACAAAATACAATGCCAGTTATTTAAAAGTGAAAGCCCAGATGAACGTTTTACATAACACTACTGCTTAGTACCATGACAGAAGTAGGGTGGGATGGATTTTACTATCCTCCCTTGATAAAGTACCATCTGACAGGAAATTTAAAGAGCAATTTTATTAATCAGGTACCAGTGACTGTGTATCTCTCTTTCTGTTATAAAACTTTTTTTGGATTGTCAAAACCAGTGCCAGTGCTGAAAATATGCAGTATCAAATATGTTTTGAATCCAATGCCAGAAGGGCAGTGATTATTGTTGTAAGGTGCTGTCTGGGGCAATCATATGTTGCAATTCATAAGCAGACTCTACATCAGCAGGAAACCATTACTTGCATATGAATTCGCTCTCAGTGTCTTGCTGTGTTGAAACTGTTTGGAAATCCATCTCTCAAAAGTTCTAGAAAAATTCATAGATTTAAGAGAGGTACATGCAAATGTGATGTTCACTGGAAAAGTTCATGGCTATGGCAGATATTCAGTGAATCACTAATAAATTCACAGGGAAGCACAGTCACTGGATCGTAAAAGCAAATCAGAGAAAGAATGTATGTTGTTCCTTAACAGAAAAACAAGGTCCTTGAAGGTCTGTGCTCTCTCTCTCCCTCCCTCACACACACACACACACATACACACACTTTCTTTTTCTGTCTGTTCTGTCTCTTTTTTGCATGATATAAACAGTATAAAGAGGATTCGTACATGTGTTTCAATGTTTATGGTACCATGTGATTGGGAGGTGGCTGCCATGTTCTTCTCACACAGATAGGAAAGGTACTGCTTCATGGTGAAAATCTAAGTATATCAAACAGATGTAGGTTTCAGTAGTAGTTTATAGTATTACCACGCGGTTACTGATAATCTTTTACAGCCAATATTTACAACTCTATATCCTAAATTAATCAAAGCTTGTGTCTTCAGTGCTCTACTCCTTCTTCTACCCAATGTATTGCTTTCTGGCCATTTGTTCTTTGGTAGAAACAGGGGATGTGGGATTTGTTTTCTGTATGCTGAAAGCAGTGTTCTAACTGGTTCAACATCATAATAACTATAAATCACCCAACAAAATAGGTTTCAGCAATTGAAGCACAATTTATCTTCTTCTAGTTCTTTCTTCAGAACATTGCATACATTACAGGAATTCAGGGAGTTCAAATTTTGTGCAAATCTTGCCTCTGTGACAGGAGAGACTGTGGCCCTGAATTTGTCATCTGGTACATCTGAGGGTTATTCTTGTTTTTTCTGGTATGACCGGGTCACCACAAAGCAGAAAGCTCTTAAACGACCCGCAGTCTTTCTAAGTGAGGTGAGTATAAGTGTAGATATGAGTTTAAGCAAAATGGAAAAGATTAAAGTGCAGTCTGGTCCATATAAAGCAAGGGTAACCCTCCTCCACCTTCATCTTGTCTTTCATTCTTTGTCTAGTATTGTTTTTTTTTTTCCTTTGCCTTACAAAGCAGTGTCACCTCGTCAACGTTAATTATTACCTCTCTCTGTTTTACATAAGATCACTGTCACAGATGGGCTATTTCTCAGCCTTTCAGATACATTGCTGTTTTCTAAGTGAACCCATTCTGAGGTTTTCCTGCTCATTATATTAAGAAAGTATTGGCTCAAACATGAGTGGTATTATTTCAATTCATTTGTTACCGTTTTTGAGCGCTCTCTTATAACACTACAGAGATCAATTCATCTTGTTCCAATGGTCCATTTTAAGAGTTATAGCACTTCAGCTCATTTTCAACCCTGAGTCTTAAATATCCACACATTAAAGGCGAACACCTGACATTTGACTACCTGAGTTTTCTGGTCAATTCAGTAGTACAGCTGCAGTACTGTTCTTTGGTAAGTGTGGATATTGTGTGCCTCAGGGCATGTAAGCCCGCAACTTTCTTTTAACTCTCTCCTTCGTTCCTTCTTTTCAAGGTCAAGATGAGAAGTAAGGGTGAAGCTCCTCGTGAAAGTGGACACTTCTGAGAATCGGCATGTTATGTCTTCAGACATGCACAAAAGGTTGAATTCTAGTGTGGTTTTGTTGAAAGCTAGTTAATGTTTGTTCGGTCCCGACTGTCATACTTGTATACATGTATATGTGTACACCAGCCCACACATAAAGACTTTCTGCTGATGCTGCACAGGGACCTGGCTTAGTACCAAATATTAACAGTGTAAACAACACCAAAGGGCTGTCAGATTGAATTTCTTGTAAATTACAGAAATAATACTGATTATAATGAGCATAATCAGGACTATAAATAAGGGATCCTAGTTGGTGTGTTTGAAACATAAATTGATGTTTGCAGTTGACCATTGAAAACATCACATCACTCAGCACACCTGTGAGGTTGTGTTATATTTAAAAACAAAACAAGGTATTTTAAAACACAGATTTCCACTGTGGGAGGTGAATCTTTATTTCAAGATGATGAGATGGTGTTTTTTTTAGAAACCGATTATTCAACGAATCCAGTGTAATGACAACATTATGTCCAGAGTTCATCCCAGGCTTACCTTAAATCTATTTTTAAATTTAATTGTATCTCTGAGCATAACAGGTTGCTGCATAATTGCACAAGTCTACAGCTTAGTTAACCTGTGCATCTAGGTTCACTAATGGATAAAGGTTAACACTACATCAGACTACTAAAAACTGACTGCAGAGATATGCAATCCATTTATCAACATAATTGTCTTCATACTCTCATGTAAATCAAATTCCAAAAATAGTTCTTTATGTACTTCATTTTTTCTTAACGTTGTTAGCTTTATTTTTTCACATGTAAACATAATGCAGTATGAGTAACGGGCTATGATACAGCCAATACAATAGGAAATGCTAAGAGGGTACATTTCCACAGGACAGACCATTGTAAACTTATTGTGCATGTCATGGCAAAAGAATGACTCTGTAGTTTATTCACCCTTGTTTACTCAATCTTCAGTCTGTGTATCGAAACATGTGATAAAAAAAAAACCCAGACTGTGTTACTGAAAAGATAAAAGATTAAACCTAAAAAAAAAAAAAAATTGCTTGACTGAGTCGACAGATTCAAAACATTCAGTAGCATGCCTTAATCTGAATCCGTCAATCAAGTGCTAGATCACCACTTATGGCACAAACCATTCAAACAAGTCATTTCATACAGCATTATATCATACTCACACAGGAAATGAATATGAGAATGGATCAATATACTTATACAACATGCTTCCACTTGTAAAACGAGGGTTGCTAGCCAAAATGTTTAGATCATATGAGTTTATTCCAGCTTGAGGCTTCCGGTGTGGACTAAATGAAAGGACAAGGTTCATCCAAGGACAGAAATGAAGAAAAAGTTAATCCTAAATTTCCATTGATCCCTTACTTTTTTGTTTGTTTGTTTTTGACAAAATCCATGTTAGATTTTATTTTTTTTAGTATAAACAGTATAATCAGTTTGAACCATGCAGTGTAGGTCTGAACAATGTACTTAAGACTGTATCTGGGGCAATATTAATAAAAGGATAGGTTATTCTCAATATGGAAAGAACAGAGGAGAATAGAGAGAAAACTGAGATCTGGCTTTTTGCTTTTGCACAACCTCTGAATGCAGATTTTATCATTATATACCCAGCAAATATCCAAGTGCTTACTATTATCTCTCGTGACAATTGAATATAGGATTCTTTCCTTTTTGTTCCTTTTGTTCCAGTTAACTTGTCATTATTTGTTCTTATATATTTATGATAAACGTGTTCATGTGCGTTATGGTAGCAGGCATTCTTGGTTGATTGTGGGTCAGTCGGTGCTTGTTCCTGCTCGTAGAATTCTTTTGAATCACAATTCATTCAAAACGCTGCCTCCTTTATCATTACAATGGACATCTGTTCATGGGTTTGTAAACTACATAGATTGGAAAAGAGAAAAATATATTTTAGCATATTTAACCAGTATGCTGAACTGTAACCAGAAACCAGTATTAAAACAAATATAAGCTTCCATTAGCAAATAAACATATATTTCATAGCTGAAATGCACCCTTAAACCTGGGGTATCCAAAGGACAAATGTCTTGCTGCTTTTTGTCTTCACATCTTATTACAGACCAACATTTCCATGGGTACCATGAGCACCCTTATGAGCCAATTATAGCTGTAGATGGATATTAAACCTGCAGGACTTCAACTCTCCAGGGCTGGACATGGAAGCCTTCTAATTACCAGTATTTTATATATATACATATTCGAGACAAACAGGCTCACATACAGTACATGTGACCAATTTCTAAGGAACACAGTTGTCTAATGGTCATATTGATAGGTCACTCTAACCACCAAGCAACCCCCCCCCCCCCCCCCCCCCCCCCCCCCCCCCCCCCCCCCAAGAAAAGTAAGGCCAATCTTTTTCAGTTACATGTGATGCCAGTGAGACATCATGTCTTTTTTTGTTTGTTTTTGTTTTGTTTTGTAGATCATGAAATGGCACTATTTCAGTAACCACGTTCTAGACATGTCTGAAAATGCTTAATGCAACAGTATATGAAAATATACAGACCATGTATCGATCTACATTTAACTGACCCACAATCAGGATTTTTTTTTTTTTGTATTTTTATCAGATTCATTCCATCTTTATATATGAGCACACCACTTACTGAACTCAGAAACTGTAAGCTTGGTTTAAAGCTGATTTCTTCCTCTTTTTACAGAATATGGCAATTATTGTGTAGCATTCATAATATGGCAGAATATATGGTCATTTTATTGAAATTTTTATGGAACTTTTTTAGTTTGGTTGTCGTAGCTAATGCAAAAACCTTGATCATGCTCACTTGGGCATGCATAAAATTCAAAATCAAAATTGCATCCATCTATCTGTTTATTATTCTCCAGGTTATTCTTTTTGAATGTTGTTGTTTTTGTTGTTTTTTAAACAAATGGATGCACCATTGTTACCTCAGAGCTTTTAAAAACAATATTATGTACATAGCAGTTTTATTCTGATTGTTCTATACCTATGTTTTCTTTTCTCAGAAACTGTGATTAAATGTACCAAATGTGTAAATATGTTGGGGTCATTTCTCACAGCAGGGGCGGATTTAGGTATGGGCAACATGGGCATCTGCCCAGGGAGGTATCTTGCAGGGGGTGGCTAGGGTCGCCTGCACCCAGGGTGCCATACAAGCTAGAACCATTACTGCCTACAGGTTGGTAAAAAGACGTGATGAGCTTGTACCTAGTTCTATTCAAATTCAGATACTCTGCAAACATGAGGTAAGAAGGTGTGTGTGTGTGTGTGTGTCTGCGGGGGGGGCACTCCTACAAAAACACATCACACTAAAACTCAAGCCCTTCGGTCAGTTGTCAATTGAGGAAAAATAGCTGGGGTTTTATGAATACTTTGAGGCCATGTTCAGGCACATTAACATTCAACAGTTTCATTTGGGGAAGTGGCTTTAAAGAACTTCTTCTATGTATTGTTTTTGAGAGTATAGCTGTGAGAAGTCTGATATATTATATGCCAGCGAGAAAAGCCATTACACATAGGTCAACATCTAAAAATCATGGTTACACAAAAGACAAACAGTCTGGTGAGTGAAATGTACGGCACCTTAACTTCCAGAACAATTATTTAATGATAAAGAATTATAACACTTCCAGTCTCCCTGTTCTCCAGTTCCACCAGTCAGTGCACTGCTTCCCCGACTTTCTAATCATCAATCACTAAATTATCAGTGTCACCTGTTCCTGGTTCATGGACTCATCATCAGCAGTTTATAAACACTCACAGTTGTCCCAGTGTCCTCTGTGAAGTACCATGGTTTCTAAGCTTTTGCACCTGGTCCTTCTCTTGTGCCCATTATTCTCTGTGTTTGGTTCTCTGGTTCATTTCCTGGTTTTGGATTGAACATGGATGGAGACTAGCAAGAAATGCACCATGGTTGTCTAGTCTTCTTTTAACTAATACAGCCTTGTATCTGAACAATGAGAACACAGAACAGAACCACAAAGTTCAAAAAATATAAATCGTGATTTATACGTTTGGATGGGACAACAGTAAAATTATTTTCTTAGACTATGGAGGTTATACAACCCAAGTTAGAAGACAAACTTAATGACATTTCCGCAAATCACATGAGTAATTCTAGGTTTTACCATCATAATATCACAACACAACCAAGCACTAAATTACACTACAACCATTAAATAGCACGCCAAGAAAAATGCAAACATGTACTATCACGCTTCATGTGGTATTGTACAGCAATGCACGTCTCAAGAAAACTCCCCTCCCAAAACTCAGGAAACCCCCCCCCCCCCCAATTCCGCCATATACCAACAATCACACAAGACTGAGAGTGACATTCCTGAGATGAGAAGGCCCCTCCTTCTGCTCCTCAGGAAAGAATAGAAGGGTCTGGATCATAAGAGTGATTCTCAAGGCGACAAAGGGACAAAGCTCGTCATGTCCAGTTGTGCGTCATTATGATACATCTCATCAGTGTAATAATCAGAGTATGATTCATAACATATCCTCTGGCCTTGGCTACAGAACAGAGAGTCCCTCGTGTGACCCACAAAGAGCAATTGTTACTGGGTGTGTAAACACCACCTTTATGTGAGATAGTTTGGAAAGTTTGGACATCTTGTTGTTTGGCAGCATGTTGTGGACAGAAAGATGCAGAATGACTAATCTGTTTCGTCTCCAGAGCAAGTCAAGTTTATATCAACACGACCTTGAGACCACTGAAAACTGAATAGAACTGAAGGGAACTGAACTGTATATCAGATGAATACGTGAAATTTGAGGTCTTTAAAGTCACCCGTTTTTGTTTTGTTTGTTTTGTAAGCAAACAAATCCAGAACAACACAAAAAAATTAAAAAGTTAGATATCACTTAGACAACTTGGACAACAGAAACATTTGTGTTGGACATGTATTATACGCAAGGAGCAAGGGTTTCATTTGTATTTGCAACAGGACTCTGACAGAAAAGAATATTATTTTGTTCTAAGATTTATCCACCTGATATTCTGAGAGCTTCCTTCATTTTGTTTAACTGAATGAGCTAAAATCTTCCAGTGAAAGCAGTTCTCCTCTGTTCGAATGCTTTTTAACGATGTCTTTTCATAGAAAAGAAGAGAAAAGTAAAGAAAAGCTGGGCATCCACATGGATACAATTGGCATTGCTTGCAGGTGGGAAGCCAGCAGGGAATAATCTCGCCATCACTGCAGTAGAAGAAGAAGAAGAAGAAGAAGAAGAAGAAGAAGCCTTTATTTTGCCATTTGCTCAGGTACAATGTAAAAGGGCATTTGGAATTCTTGTGCAGATCTCTCAGTCATGACTGAGAGAGTATCACAACGTCGCACTGTGGGGGGAGCACTGTCTCCAACCGCGACTCCCACTGATTGGTCAGGGGCACCAGATTAGCAGTAGGTGACTCTGTGGAGCATAACATGAACCTCTGCATAAACTACAGCTTCCTGGAAAAGTTCCCTGCAGTGGGGTGACAAGAGGCAATCGGCAACTCCACATGTAACACAGGAGACACGTCCTAGTCTCCGCCCTCCCCAGTCAGCGTGGGAGTTGTGCAACTGACAGGGAATATGAGGGAATCGGCTTTGCACTGGAAGAAAAGGGGAATAAAAGGCAAAAAAAGAAAGAAGATGAGGAAACCAACCAAACATCACATGCATCTTAGTAGAAACTGCTTCACATTTCTACTTCAAATAAGATAGCCACGTATAATCGCTTAATAACAGAGGTAAACAATTCACCTACAATGCCATTTAATTTAAAATGGAAAGGTTGACCTGATCGTCATCTTTACAACTGGACTCTCAATTTCAGCTTCCCCCCATCAGGGCCTGTTTTTTTTTTCAGTAATGTGGTACTAGACTGTTGTTTTATTTGGGGATGTTCCACGGTGTCCTGGATACTGGTTAATTTATACTCCTCTCAGTGGGAATTGCAGTACAATAAACCTAAGTGCAGGAGAACATGATACAGACGTTATTACCACAGCAGATTTTGTTCTGTCTGGAGAGAGTGTAATGTGTACATATGTTTAGAGAGCAAGCACAGACAGTCTGGTCTTAGCAGCTGCCATAAATATTTTAACCAATCAACTCAGCCTTAAAGCAGACATCCTGTTTATTCTTAAAGGATCAACAACAAGGTCGATTATGATCCTTTTAAGTTCAATGTCATGATTTTGCAGTGGACAAAACTGAATCTTTCATGTAACATTGCTTGACAAATGAGATTTTAGTATTAGAGTATTTGTAGAGAACTGATCTATAACATTGGTATAATTTTAACCCACATCATCAACTGATTCGCATTTATTGGTACAGCCCACATTTAAGCTATATTTAAGTCGCAGCATGTTATGAGTCTATTTTTAGTCACGATGGCACTCCAGCTAAAGTTTTGCAATCTTTTCACACATACATCACTCTGAATAAGATTTTCTCCTAAAATCTAGTCATAATGTCAAAAATGCATTGATGTCACTGAAGACATTTGTCATATACACACTATATTGCTAGATATCATAAACGTCTTCTGAAACCAGAAGATATAAATCAACGAGTTTAACAGATCTTGTAACAGATTTCTTTTCTTTTTTTTTTTTTAGCTCTGAGAGCTTTAAGATTGTATGTGCTCTTTGTGCACTAACTCTATACCCAGTTCAGCAGTGAATCAGATGACGTCAGCAAGGTAGCAGGTGACTGTTGCCATACCAGTACAGAAGCACCTGCCAAGAGTCTGTTATTCAGGTGACAGAAACATACATATTTTCAGTTGCTTTGTCTCACAGTGATCTATACACCACCACAAAACCAGCTCTCAAGAGTTAATGAAGATATTGCAACTCAAATTCTAAGACCATCATTATGAAGCACATAATTGCCAACCTTCCTGGAAGGAACAGAAAATAGATCCTGTGACAGTCTGAGAGAGAGAGAGAGAGAGAGAGAGAGAGAGAGAGAGAGAGAGAGAACAGTGAAAGAAAAGAAATATGTTGTTAGGAGACTAACACGTGCCCAGCTTGGATAATATCTAATTAGTGGTGGTGGGATCAGTTTTTTTGTATATTAACCCTGATACACCAACCACTTGACTGAAAGAGAGAATCTTTCCTGTTTGCTTTCAGCTTTACGTTTTGCAAGACTAGTTATTTTATTTGAGGATTCATTCATTTGGTTTGAGGAGGTTTTTGTTCGCTGAAGGCTAAATAAATATTCTTTATCCCATTATCCTAAATTTCTACACCTGTAACATTACCTGGCTGTAGTCAAGGATTGGTCTTATGGCAATAGTGCATTATTGGTCAAAGATAAATTGCACATATCCTATTGCCTACTTTTGTACAGCCATTTATAGCTCTGTTTTGAGGTCTTTCGCTGAAACATGCAAGTCATGTTTGTGTATGTTTGCCTAATGCCACAACTGCATTATAATTTCTGTTGCTTTCCTTACACATCTGACGACAAGTGAAACAAATGTGTTCATCTACCTTTGCAAGATTCAATGACCGGACAAGACTCTCCAAATCTTACCAACACAATGTAACAGTTACCATAGAGAAAGCGATTGCGTGTCTTCGTTGCTAGGATCAGATCTTGACATGGATCTGATGTTGACAGCTACCCTGTGAGAACTAAATAGTGGGTGGAGTCTTGAACTCGTGGGAGGAGAGAGAGGGCTTGCCATCAGCGTACCGCTCCACCTACTTGCAGACCGGTTAGGCAGGACGGTGTAATCTCTTTAGTGTTTGACTTACCTTTGAGGTGTAAGGAAGGACGTGTTGTCCAATCCTTAGCCTAGCTTTGTACTGATTACTTGACGGCACATTTTTGCGAGTTTGTCAGTTCAATGTAGTCGCGTGTCTCGTTTTAGGCGAGGATAAACGCCTCATTCCTCAGTCCAAAAAGGTAAGCAACCATAAAGGCTCAAAGTGCCCTTGCTTTGTGGTTACTGTTGACACATCATCGCTGTCATGATGACACCCGCACCTTTTTGCGGTGTGCTCTAACTGAATGAAATGTTTCGTTTTCTTCTTCCTCTACTTAAACATATTTTATGTTAATTTTCAGTTTCGTCAAATCACTGTTTATTATTTACAATTTATTTAATGTCAGTTTGCCAGTTATTTCCCTGTTACTAAGAGTGTAATTGAGAATTAAGCAATGACTGGGGTTAGAACTGTTGGAATTCAAAACCATACGAAATTAATCGGTCATTGAGGGAATCTGTGTGTTGTAACATGAGCGAGTACGCAGAATAAGACAAACGATTTGTTGGATTTGAAAAATCTGTAGAATTTAAACGATCAGTGCTTTTTGACAATGAAAATGTACTTTAGGTATCGTCGTTCTACTATTAACTTTCTCTTGGTGAATACGCCGAAATGAGAAGTTGTGATCAATGATACAACGATAGCAACTAAGCGTAGTTCTCACCATTTCAGCCTTATTGGCGCACTTTGGGTCAATATACCTTTCAGTTAACTTTGGCACAGCCACTCACCCTGGAAGTTGCCTCAATCCTGTTCACAAAGGACACCTCAGTGCTACCCAAAGGTCTTTCATTTAATATCCTAGTGGAAGCTGGTACTGAACCTTGCCTTGCCTTTAAGGTCTATACGTTTTCTTTTCCTAAGACTGTTGTACAACACACATTAGCCCGGTAAAGTGTGGCATGAGATTCAAAGTATAATAACTAGATGGAAAGTGCTGATATAGTCTTTCATTATATAATGAGCTTTTCATGGGTTTAATCCCTCCATAGAGTGAACTGAGTAGTCAAGCCTCTATGGCCTCTTGGATCACTCTTGTGCTTCTGTTTCCTGAACTAATGACAACAAACATGTTACAAATTGTTTTTCTGCTTTAGATGTCTAGTGTCAGTTTTTCGTTACTTGTGTTTTTTTTGTTGTTTTGTTTTGTTTTGTTTTGTTTAAATATATGTTGCAAGTAAAATTGGCAATGTGGTTCCATATCTTGTTCAAAGATGTCATTTTAACCAATTAAATTTTTAGAGCAATGTCATGAGACTACCTGTTTGTTGTGATTTTACTCAGTGAATGTGGCATTGGTTTAATAACCACTTAAATAAGCATACTGGCCTGTTTTCCTTCACTGCTGTAGGTGCTGTTGTGATCCAGTATAGCTGTTGAACGACAGGATAATTTCATTCTGAGCTAATGTCTTTCTCTCTGTAGACTGCTTTCAACATTATTGCTTGAGCTGTGGTGCTTACAGTTTAGAGTGATTCCCAGTACTAAGAATATGACATTGCCTTTTATCTGAGGTTCTAATTGGTTTTCTTACTTGCTCTAAACTACCACTGAAGCCGTTAAGAGGGGGTAGAACTTAATTTGCAAGTGCTAGTTAGCTTGTACACCCTGTATACCTCGAAAGTAATCTTTGTCTTATTGAGAGTTTGATTAATTATTTTTGTACACAATTCTTTTGTTAAGCTCGAAATCCTTTTCAGTTACATTGATCTAAGAGTCAGTTTTAGAGAGATGTCTGTTTCATAGTGTCCCTGAACGTACCTCCCAGACATTATACAGATCTAACCTGCCACAATTAGCTCCTCAGTCAGATTAGACTGCCAGCCCTGCCAGTTTCACAACTACCACAGAAAGTACTCTCTCAGGAGATAACATGCAGATAACATACAGGCAGAGTTTTGAACTTTTGTTTGGCTGGACTGCTAAACTTCACTTTTTTTGTATTTTGGTAGCTCATTTTCGCCTATTTAACCGCCTTAAACAATGTAACAATTTAGTACAATATGAGCCGACAGCTCTAAATGCTTCCTCCGAAGTGGAGGGTGTGGCTGTTTCTCAGAAAGCCTTTCACGTCAGGGAAGAAAACGTATACCCAGTTTCATGGTGTATGATCAGTACCTTTATGTCAAGTATCCATGTTGTACTGAGAGTGGGAAATACAGTTTGCTTGGCCGTTCCACTGAACAAATTCGGAACAAATTTGCATAAATTCCTCCCTCATTTTTTACACTTTTTTTAAATGTTCCCCTGTTTGCTATCCTGTTTGGTGTTTTACTTGTTTTGACATCCAAATAATGTGGTGCACACTGGCAACAGTATCGTGTTGTAGAGGCAGTGTCTTCAAGTATACCAGGGATTATATCTTGTTATATCACATTTTGCTGTAATGAGTAGACTCAGAAGGCACTGCAGAGAAATTATTTGTTATAGAGACCTTTCCAATTGTTGCCACTAAATATTACCGAATATCAAGTACATGGATGTAGATGCACACGGATCCAGTAGATGTGTTCCGAGAATGTGGTCACAGTTTGACACTAATAAAGTACATCATTCTCGTGTTCTGCTAGGGAAGACCATGAATAGACAAGGGACCTACAGCTCATTACAATTAATAGGTTTTGCTAATGGAGAGGATTAACCAAATTGTTTACCTATCAATTTGCTATACTCATTCGGACAAAACAAAATAAGAAAACAAAAAAAAAAAAACATAGACCAGCTTGGTACATGTTTCTTCCAATACATTCAGTTGAATGTGTTTGTTTATTACATACTTCAAACATAGTCCACTTGTTGTGACCTTGCTTAAAGGTAATGGGAGTTATTTATTGTCAGCAACATTTATCTTGTTACACATTATCCAGATTGATCAGGCAACAAAAGGTTGCCCTTTACAGTCACTGTGTGTGGCCTGCTGTGCCCTGTTAAATTGAACAGACTGCAATTACACATTATAACTAAACATTTGAACACAACAAGACTGTAGAACACATAAAACTGTTTGAAAACATCTGCTGCAGAATTTTTTTTTTTTTTAGAAAGTTCTCAGGAATACCAGTTACTTGTTTAGATAAAATCTAAAATTCTCAAGGTACCCTTCCAGGAAGTGTGTTTCCCATAAATGTTGGTACAAGTGAAGATAATAGAGGGCAGAGGAGCTTGCCGAACAGGTTTTTTTTTTTTAAATATACTCTGCATTTAACCATAGCAGTTCTGTTGCACCACCAGTATATGAAATTTCCATTCTGTACGATGCTGCCATTCAGTCCTTGGCCTAACTGAATTTTGGAGTTTTGGGACCAGCACAGCTCACTATAACTTTCAAAATGCGTGCTGTGTTAGATCATACCTCGGGAGAGGAATTAGTTCAATGTGGAATTGAAGGGCAACTCTAACAAATGATTGTAACCCGTCCCCTCTTCCTGAGAACAAACTCAGGAAAAGAATGGCGACTCGTAAGCCTCGGGAATTACACGCAGCTCTTAAGCTTAATGAAGTGTTAATGGATAATTATGGTCTATGGTGAACAATGGTATGATTCTATGATTTCTTTTTTTGTTCGCTAATGCTCAGTTGTTTAGTTTTATTGTATTTTTTTCATTGTATTTATTTTTAGCAATTACACGCAAAAATTATTATTACATGCAGTTGTGCTGCGATGAGAGCAAATTTCTTTTGTATCACACTGGTTTCCTTTTTTTTTTTTTTTACATAAACATGATTCAGAGCAACTTTAACCTTGCATATCGATGTGTGTTTCATCAGTTATTTATTGTGCCTTCACACCTTGCGTGTAACCTGAACAGCGTGACGTCATTAGCTTCAAACACGGTTGGTAATTAGGCACTCTTACTGAGTCCCGTACTGCCTACCTGGGCCTTTGCATATCCACCCACAGACAACACCTCAGCTTTTCAATAATGTACTATCCTTAATTTCTTTACCCAGGTAGCATTACTGCACACCAGTCAGACCGCAGATCATTTTACAGGTTGTCACAGCTTCTGACGCAGCCCTACACTAAATATCACACCTCTTAAATACCGTAGCTGTTTTTTTTTTCTTTGTTTTTTTTTTCCTTAGAGTTTTCTTCTAAAAAATAGTCCATGCAGTTTTGTATTTATTTAATATCTGAGAGCAGTGTTGTTAACCAACGGATGTGTGCATTTCTCTTTTACTTAAAGCTCGGGTTAGTCCAGGATTCACATTAGTGCATCCTTCAGGTTGAGTGGGAAAAAGAAAAATGGAATTAAATAAGTCTAACATATGTGATGGTAATGGCCTCCTGTTATAAATTACTTTCCTACCTTTGATGACCTGTAGATGTCTGTTCAGATTAATTAGGACTTATGGTGAACAGGGCAATATAATGAATGCTGCTGGACATTTCACCAACTTCATTAACACTGTTGCTATGACTACAGATGTCTGATCAATGGCCGTCCCTTTTTCTACTTCTTCCTTGTTGATGTCAGGTATACATATCATGTTACAGTAAACAAGACTGTCTTTCATTCATGTTTGGCAGATATAGGGTCGTAATTAAATTATCTGTATCGGTCATACTTACGTCAAGCAAATACAATATATCAAGTTATTTCAAACTGCACAGGACAGTTGGTGGTGAGGAAGTGCCAGTACAGTTAGTGATAAATTAGTTTGAATCAACAATTTCAGCAATCCTTTATCTATTTCATTCAAACTCACCTTACATGTGTGAAACGTGTTATCTAAGGGCAGCTGGTTTTTCACTGGTTGGTAGAAGCAGGGTTTGACAAGGTCAGCTGGAAAGTGTCAAATTTAAGTCAACATAAAGAGCTGAACTCTTACCACACTTTTTTTTTTCATATGATATGATATGTAACTACACAACACAATAACTTATCAAAACTTGAGTGCAGTAGGCAAGTGTTTAATATGAAACTAGAGTAGACAAGAGTTGAATAGTTGTAGATAAAACAGAGAGAGAGGAGGCTGTACACCAGAGGGAAGCAAGGGTGTAACGTGGACTTGTCTGGGAGTCTCGATTGTTTGCCGGCTTAATGGCTTATTCCTTGGGGTGGAGGGGGTTATGTAACATAGCTATATGTAGCAGGAGGCCAATCCCCTAATGCCAATTATCAGATCACAGACCACTGAGATATTCTTGAAATCAAAGTACCATGGAGTACATAATACCATCAGTTCACAGTCATTACAGGTGGTTCAAGAGTTAATCCAAAATACATGTCATCAGTTGTAAGTCTCTCAGTATTTTTGCTGTTCTCCATGGATATTTTTATATCTCTGTATTTTACAAAGGACTTTGATCACAAACCTGGACACAATGCTGCAGAGATGTGAACCTTCACTTGTTCACTAGCTGCCTACACATCAAAAGTTCAGAGAACATAATTGGCTTGTTTTGGGTAACTCAAAGGGATTTCTTCATGATGTCACAGCAGTGATATATATGGGTGCTGTGTCTGTCACTAAGGCAAGACTAGTCTTTTACTCAGAATAAATCAGAACTATTACAGTTAATAAAAAATTGGACCACATGTTAATTTTATTTATTTATTTTTACCTTTTATTCTTTAGTAAGTAATAGAAATTGTTCCAGGAGAAGATGCATCGAAATAAGAAACGATCAATATATTGAGTAATGCTGCATTTTCTACAATTTCAGATTGTCAGTTTTTCATCAGTCATGTTTATTCCTGCCTTGGCTTGTAAAGAACCTTTGGTCTCAGTCTCATTCAGAAACAGCTGTTAGCTGAATCGGAATCTGGGGCAGGTTGGAAGAGGTCAGATACGGCTATAAAGCAGCATAGTGAAAATTAAACAGCCATACATTAGCAGCCATTTCATGTTCTCCCAATTGCATTTTGTCTTTCAGTTTTCCATTTTACACAGGACTGGAACAGAAGGGGGGTTGGGCAGGAGGGAGAAAAAAAAAACAAAAAAACCCACAACATCTGCATCATGTGAGAGCATCCAGAGTCATGCAAATGGGCATCAGGTCCATTGCAACCTTGCCTGGTCTCTCTCTTATGATGACATAATCCCTTATGCAATCAGATATCCCATATATGCCAGCTGGATGAGGGGATTTTTGTTAAATCCTTGGTGTCACTCAGCTCACAAGGGAAAATAAAGTGTTTTTCCCCCCTCTCAACTCCCTCCCCTTCCCAGTGTTTACTCTCCTTTCCATCTGTGATCCTTATTGCGTATGTTTCATACACTTAGTAGACACTACTAGCAATGTGGTTTGCGGCCCAAAAGCAAAAAACTGTATGTGTATTATGATGAAAGACCAAAATGAGCTACATTTCCTTTGTAAATTTTTTTTTTATGTTGTTGAGCAATCAGAGTGTGCAGATAGTGCTGAACCCATTGCACCGTGCTGAAGGGCAGATTTGATGGCTGCATTTTATCTGGTACCTTGACGTTAAAGGGTTTTGCAAAGCAGCTTAGGTCAGCCCTGGGATTGGTGTCCTGATCCTCACGTCCAACCTAAGCCACCCATTTAAGCGTTCAGGAAGTGATGGTTTTAATGAATTTATTTGCAAACAGTGGCTATTATTTTGGGGCGAATCATACTTAATTCATGTGGTATATGCTGAGCTTTTGGTTAGCCCAGTGCATTGAAAAATGAATGAGTGAATGAGAACAGCATGCCTAAAATGTGTAGTTGTTAGTTGTGCCCTCTTTTGTAATCCTTTCAGTTGTTTGGTAATTCTCGATTTGGAAGTGAGACAGTAAACCAAATGCCGCTTGCAAGTAAGGAACTTAAAGCATCACCTTCTGACTGTACAGCTCAGTTTAAGCATTAGGTTGATACTTCACTACAACTGCTGGGAACAGCCTTCTCACAAAACTTGGTGGCAAAGCTTAGTAATGATTAACGAATTGTTGGCAGATCTACATGTGACCGCTGAATATGACAAAATAATCATGCCTGGTAAGACATAAATCATCAGGGATAGGTCATAACTTCAGACACGCCATTAATGTCATGTATTCCTCTTTCTGACCTGACATGTTTTTCACAGTGGATTCCGCTGCTTTCGGATTCCATTACTGAGTGAGTGTTTTCCCAGTTATGTTAGTATTTATTTGGTTAGTTACTGTGATTCCTCTTATTACATGTCTGAAAATTACGACTCCATGAAGAGATTTTAACTAGAACACTCCCAAAGCAATCTGTGTGGGTCTCTGCAGTTCTTAGCCATCTGCTTTCTTATTGGTTAAGAGGTTGTCACATGGGTGTAAGTGTGGACTCCATGACCTTTGTTTCATTGTGTGTGCTTAGTCATGTCATATGAAGTTGATAATAATAAAAAAGTGATAGGTGATCCTTTATAAAGAACACCATGTAGTTTTCAGTGTATAAAAGACTAGTTTGATATTTTTAAAAAAAAGTTTGGGGGGGGGGGGGGGGGGGTGATGGACGAATGTTTATTCTTCACTGAAAGATGCTGCTGATGTTTCTCAGCAGTTCTGCTTGGTTTGCCATCTGGAATTCTCCATATTGACTGCATATTGAGTGATTGATAAATGACTTGTGGAAGTGAGGTACCTATGGAGCAAGCGATGACATCTTAACTTAATGTCTCCTTAGAGGGCCTGTTAGGGTTTTAGACTGAAAGGGTTTGTACCCTATAATTCTTGTTTTCTTTGTAATCAGATGCACCCTCCAATGCATATATATCCTCACCCCTGATATTTTAGCTTTGTTAAGAAGTACTGTAGAAATATGCTGTCATGTTTATACATTAGTAATGACATGTGATTACAGTTTTTTATCATTTCCATTTGTTTGTTTGTCATGAGATATATAATGAATCAAATATTTGTAATGAACCACAATAAAAGTCAATATTCGTATGTTCAAATACGTTATGTGCCACACAAAATGTTTTCAGTGCCTTGTAATGCCATGGTACTGGGCAGGAGTGGATTGGAGTTAATTTGCCGGATATACCAAGGTGACAAGGTTTAATGTTTGCTGTTTATGTTGTCATTTTCACTGGTGGAGTTATTGTCAGCAGCACTAAATCAGTAGAGACCAGAATGTTGCGCAGATGGGCACACACATTCTGTCGTTTCTTACACTATGGTGAAAACAGGAAACACATGAGGCCAAGCAGGACAAGCAAGCATGTTTTCTCGTTTTGTCTGCAATACATGAATCACAGCCTTTTTTTTCTCCTAAGAATGGCATTCACTTGAGAGGCACTCCTAGAGGTCACCTGACACTTTGATGTTAAACCTGATCATTCAGTTAACAACTTGCTGCAAAGGCTTATGTATAGTGCTAATGCATCACTATGGAGGAACACAGACCTATGTGTAGTGGACAGCTATGTGCAGAGAGAGAGAGAAAGAAACTGAATTACGCTTGCATAGCGGATCTTTTTTTGGCCACCAATTATGTGGCAATTTTGTTATCTTTTACTATTTTTCTATACTATCATTTGTGTTTATACACACCTGGTTTTTCATGTAAAAGTGGAAATTTTGGTCTGAGTGACCTGTTGCTTTGTTTACTTCGCTTGTTTGTGTTGTAGTCGTTTATCTACTGAATCATTTCAAACTGATATTTTAAAATGATTTTTGTCCATTGTCTACCCTGTGTATTGCTAAACATCTCCAGGGCCTGCCCACACATCTGTTCTGTCCCACATGCTGATATGAGCAGTTGTGATTTAATACATAATAATGCTCTCTTTTTCAGAGCTCAGGGGGAGAAAGAAAGACCATCAGAAACAATGCAGAAAGACGCCTTGCTGATTCTATTGCTGGCGGGTATCTTTGTTTCAGTGGGAGCTCGTAAGTATTTCCACGGAGGTGGTCTAACGGTTCATATGACTTGTCTGTAAAGATAGCGGACATCCCCGTCTTATCCTTTAGCACTGAAATGTGTGTAGTGGACTGATATATTGGAATTATTTTGTGTCTGTGATTACATAATATTTTGTTATCCTGAAGAATCATGAGGGTTATCAAAAACATACTATGTCTCTTGGCGAAACTACAGGTGGGAAGCACAATGACTTGATTTGGCACTAGAGTCGTATACTGGCAGCCTCCTAGTTGCCATTTTAGTATTTCATTGAAAATGCACTGATTATATGATTTGGATGGGTTCCCAATCTGTAGCCTGACCTCAGAGCCGTCTTACGTGTATCTCATTTGCATGGTCTCTGTGATGCTCACTTAGGACACAGTGTCCCTGGGAAGCCAAAAAAGACAAGCTGCCGTTCCCCAGAGAAGGAGACATTCACCTGCTGGTGGGAACCAGGAGATGATGGAGGTCTGCCAACCACCTACGCTCTCTATTATCGTTTGGAAGGGTGAGTATTTCTTTATCTATTTTTCTTTCTCCATCTCTCTCCTCTGCAGTGATGCTCTAACCCCAAGGTCTTGTATTTTAGTCCACCACCGTTTACCAATATCCAGACAGAAACTCACATATGTAAAGACATGTGTAGTGTTGTATACTATGCATCGATTAGCTGGAATTGTTTATGGAAACATCGCACATGTATGTGTTATAATGTCTCCTAAAGAATTGTAAACATCACAGCTGTGAAATCTTGTAACTGAACCAAAAAAATATTGACAACCAAATGAGATCACCATCTTTCACTTAAAAGTGAGAACGTTCGAGGATATGGCTACAGGGCCAGATGCATGCCAGAAATTCATCTTCCATGCAAGGCACTGTTTCCCCAGTTGTTTCATTAAGGAGATCATTGCTTCTAATAGAATAATCCAAAAGTAAATTTGTAAATATGTACACCAAGTAAACTAGGACTCATTAAAGATGTTTAACATAACATCATCCAGCCATAACCAGAATGCTCTGAAGGGGAATGTGCTTAGCAACCACACAGGATATGAGTTTCTGATAAGGGTAGTAACAGGATTTGGGTCTGTTGAAATTATTGCAGTTGTGTTGCAAAATGTTATTTAGCAACACAAGAGTTCTGAAATGGTGGTGAAGTGTTTAAAGTCATGTTTTGTGATTTTGCTGTCAGTTTAATTAAACCAGAACAGACTCAAAATCATTTTAACAGTTACAAATTTGTGTAAGAGTAGGTGTTGTATCAGACACCATCATAGTAATTTGAAATGATTTTAAAGGATTTGAGGATTAAGAATAAAAGAATTTTGAGTGTTTTTACAGTCTATGTTTTTGGTACCCTTGCCCATGGCACACCTATTACTAAATATGCAGTTTATTAAAGTTGCATTGATTTTATATAAATAGGTGAAAAGCATGTTTTAAGAGGTCCTAAAATTTTAACTGCTACTCTGTGGGCCCTGCTTGTAGAATATTGCTTGTGAGAATACTGACGAATAATCATTGGTAATACTTAACTACTGAAATATAGACTGAAATGTACATGTCAGTCTTTTTCCTGGCATTTTTCTGAGAGGATATTTCCTGCTTTTTCTCTGGCTTTTGCCACCTGGCATTGAATTTTGCACAAAGCACAGCATTAAATTTCAGGGGACTAATATCACACATGTCATTACTTCCATTCACACTGACCATAACAACATTGACTTGCCCGCACTTGAATCAGATTTCTAACTGACGCCATCACTGCATCGTGTTTTAATATTAATTATACTCACAATTATATTAGTAATATTCATTTTGTAAATTGTTTTTATTTGTCCTCTGTTGTTTAGAGATGACAGAGTGTATGAGTGTCCTGACTACAAAACAGCTGGAGAGAATTCCTGTTTTTTCAACAAGAGCTACACGTCTCTGTGGGTGAACTACAACATCACGGTGGTGGCCAAAAACGCCCTGGGCCAAGCTGTTTCAGACCCTGTTGAGGTGGATGTAGTCTATATAGGTGAGAGAGTCTCCTGACTTAATCCCTCTGTCTTTGATGCTGTCCTCTCCTCTCTGTTTCCCATCTATTTCATCTACCCTTCCCCGCTTTTTCTTCATATCTCTGCCTCTTCTTACTCTTTCTTTCCCTCTTCTCTCTCTTTTCTCTTTGCCACTCATTTGCCTATTTATACTTTGTTCCTTCTCTCACTCTTTCATCACATTCTCAGATCCTACCTGTTTCCATCAGTTTTCCCACATCCTTCATCTTTACTATTCTATTTTCATCCAGCACCTTCCCTCTGACTCATTGTTCATCCTCCTCTCACATTCTGAGCATTTCCTTGCCCATGTCATGTTTTCTTGTTCTGTATTATGCCATACATACTTCAAACTGTGATGCTCTAGGTACCCCTTTAGCATCAGTTTTGCACGTGCAGGGCTGTTCAATGGATATCAATGGGGCAATTTTACTATCTCCAAGGCGGATATACTACAATTGTCGCATCTCGGAGGCAGCAGCGCTAACCACTGTGGCGCCGTGCCTCATGCCCATTCCAGCCTTTGCAAAATCCCACTCCTGTTTTTAGGTCAGAACTTTCCCTGATGTTGGAGTCCACTGGACCTCTGTAAAGTTTTTCGTTGCGTCGGTGGTTCCATGGTAGAGTTCTTGTCTGCCACACAGTAGGCCTGGGTTCGATTCCTGGTCAGTGCGTTGAGCTTGTTTTTGTGCAGTAGCAAACCTGACGCTACATGGGTACCTAGAGAGCGTCACAGTTTGAAGCACAGGCCCACTGACCAAGCTGCCAGCTTTGATGAGTCGTGAATGAGAGCGTGTTGGTAATACATATACAAGGCTCATGAATATACATTACACTGATTCAGTAAATTACAAAAAAAATGCAGAGAGTGAGGCAAATGTTAATTATGCTATGTCCTCCTTTCATCACATTATTTTCTCACCTTACCAATTTTTTTTCTCGATCCAGTTTTCCTGATAGCCCGAAACACTCTTGTTGAACAGAGTGATGTTACTCTTTCTGTGGAGTTACATTTCTTTTTTATTATAGCAAACAGACTGAGAAACATTTTTATTCATCATTTAATGCAGCTGTATAGTTTCATCCCGTCGCTGCATTTAGTTTCATTACATCTATCAAAGTCTGCGAGGATCTTGCGAAAGTGTAAGTTAGTTAAAGTTACTACATCTTTACTGCATCTTTTTACTAAACATTAACTATTCTTCTGGGCTTTTTAGATGTAGCGCGAAGACGTGAGGCTTTTTTTTTTACAGAGAGCTCTTTATGGTCTCCCAGTGAGCTCCATTGCCTACCATAAAAGGATGTCATCCTAAACTCGCTCTTTAAACTGCCATGGGAAGAGAATTATTCATTGAAATTATAAGATGGATATCACCGAAAAAAGATTTGTTTTCAAACCAACAAATTTAAAGAGTTCCAAAAGAGTCTTTTATTTAGGTCTTTGATTAACATGGGTATCTGATAAACAGACTCAGTGTACTAGTTCAAGAGGAGGGAATTCTGGGAAGTCATGTGTCCTTCGTGGCTTTGGTTTACTTATTTATTTTGCCCTTACAAAGCTTGAAGGATCTGCAAGTTGCCATAACAGAGTGGATCACATGACGCTGGTGTCAGGTTTCAACCTTTTTTTTCAGACTGACTTTCGTTCTCCCCTCCCTTTACTCCTTTACACCCATAATGCAATGCAGCTCACATACTCTCACGCTATGTAACCCAACAGCTGCGACATTTTGAAAGACATACATGTGCAAACACATGCAAAAACTAACACAAAGAGACACACACACAAACTCACTAGCCATGATGAGTCATTTTCTCAGCTTATGTTCTTTAATAGGCATAATCACCTGTCACTGATAGGGAAGAAAAATGTGTAGTGGAGCAGCATAATTCATCTCTCCATCGCTTCCGCTGCACAATGTAAATGACTATCAATACATTGCTTGTTCATATCTTTTCAATTTAACATTGTCCAAGCAAAGTTTAAGGATAAGAGAAAAGCGTTGAGTACAAGAAATGATCAGTGAGGATATTTTTGTCCTCAAATGTACTGCTGGGATAAGAGTTTATCCATATTTGTTCACAGCAACAGACCGACTGTCATTACAGTTTATATAAATAATAACATTCCTTAGCTTGCTAAGGTCTGAACTCATGTAGAGAATGTTCTGCTGTCAGTTAAAGATCACAGTGTCCTGTCTTCTCCTCCCCTCTTCTGTCTCCTCTCCATCTCCTCTACATGTCTTCTACTATTCTATTCCCTGTTTCCTCTACAGTGAAGCCCAATTCTCCAGAAAATGTTAATGTGAAAGTGATGGAGGATGACCACGGACCTTTCCTAAGGGTGTCATGGGATAAACCTCCCACTGCAGACACCCGTTCCGGATGGATAACGCTCAACTATCAGATTAGAGTGAAACTGGAGAACGAGAAGGAGTGGGAGGTGGGTCGATTGTGAAAGACTTAGAGAGTGAGAAGATTCTGTATGACCGGGAGATTGTAGGTTAGGTTAGTTGCTAAGTAACTTGTAGCATATTTGCTGTGTTCTTTCAGGCGATCAGGATTTGTAATGTTAGTACTGGCAACACACCAGCCTAAACACTTATGTCTAAAACTGTAAATTATTTTTAATGCCATTTTTGTGATGTCACAGCGTTTTAAAATTTCCTAATGCAAATTGTCCATGGAAAAATAAAACCCGTGTAGTTCACCCTCATTTGGTAAAGAGAAAGTGAAGTATTATAATAAAAATAATCAGCTAAAGGTACAGCCAGTAATCAAGTGGAATCTGGGAGGACTTGACTGCCCTTTCCTCAGTCACTAATGAAGGCTTCACACAACCAATTTAATCATTGATTCCTTTTGCCAAGGTCCAGTTGACTGTTACTTTGCACCCTAAACGTAAATAGTCTTAGAAAGGCTAAGCATGCAGAACAAAAGCTTTCAGTCAAGAACCTTGAGTGAACAAGATCTTTGCCCACAGGTCATGTTTAAATTCCAGAGATGCATGACTATGTATCTACAGAAGGTTTGCAGAAACTCTGGGAACAAATGTGATTGAACTTATTTTCCAGTACGACAAAAGCCACTGATACAAAAGAAAGACAAATCTAAAAAAAGAAAAGAGAAAAATAAGAACATTTGTATCATATCTGTATCAGCTGGATAAGGAGCTTTCTCGTGTTTGTTTAATGTTTGACAGAGCCGTCTCACTCCTCAAAGTTTTGTTTTTGTTCCACTTTCTGGATACTTTGTACTTCAGTTCTAGCTTGTGGACTTCATAATATCCTGTTGGATGTGTATTAAGTGAAAACGGCAGACCTGCATGGAAAATAGCAAAACTGTCCTCTGCTATTAAAAAAAAGCGTCTTTTAATGACTGACTTTCTCTAACTTGTGTGTCCATGTGTAGGAGCATGAAGTTGGACTGCAGAAGACCTTTAACGTATTTGGCCTTCACTCTGGTGGGGTATACATGGTGCAGGTCCGTTGTAAGCCGGATCATGGGTTCTGGAGCGAATGGAGCAGCACAACCTATGTGACCGTTCCAGACTGTGAGTCAACTCCCTGGGATCTGTTTCAGCCCCCTTGCTTTATGTTATTCTGTGAGACTAACTTCAAAGAATGCACAAGATATAGCAAAACAAGAAGACTACACTTCAACAACAAATACCACAGGAACAAACGTACAGTAATTTATGGCATGTTGTGCAATGGGGCTATACTTTGAAAGTAGTTGAGAAAAACATATCTAGTGCAGCTGCTCCAGCCTGTTCCAGTCACATTGATTGCATATTATCAGTATGAAGCATGATGGGGCAATGGCACAGGACTGTGGGTGTAACTTAGTTAAGCAGGAAAATTAACTCATTCATTTAAGGCTCATTTACAAATCAAAGAAAGACCTGCAGATCTTTCACTTCTTCAGATATTCATATTCAAACTTACTGAGAATACAGACACCATATTATGAATGTAATCAGCTAGAAAACTCCATCCCTGGGGAAGGCCCCGTCCCTGCTTTCCTCCAGGCAACACGCCTTCACCTGGGCCTGTTAGTGAGCAGCATAACCTACTGCTGTGTTTTAGTTGCCCTGGAGCAAAGTTGCAAGGGTGGACCTCTTGAGAGACTCACCTGGCAACCTCCAGAGTTCTGTTTTTTACACAGGGATGAGTCAACACTTCTCTGCACGTATTTCTTCATCAGGCTGAGGAGATTGGACTTGTATATTTCTCAGAACACACTATTCGTATTGCTTAACATGTACTAACTTGAATAGCAAAGCAGCTTTTGATGTGAGATATCCTCAGTGAGTTATTCAGAGAGTACTTCTGAGATTTGTTTGTTTGTTTTTATTTTTAATCTTCCACTGAAAACTTTGAAAAAGTTAAACAAACTGTCATGAGCACTCATGAAATTATCGACTCAAACTCTGGGTCCCTACAATGGTCACATCATTTGTAATCTTATAATATCCAATGTCTATGATCTTACTCTGTCATCAAACAAGAATTATCAGAATGTTTATATATATATGTATGTGTGTGTGTATATATTTGCTTCTAGACATTCCAAGAGGGCGATCCATGTGGATTTTGATTGGTACTTTCTCAGCCTTCTTCATTCTCATCATTATCTGGACGGCGAAGGTAAACCAGAACAGGTAATTATGACCCACTCTGAGAAATTCATCACCTATATACGGCTGTGGTCCTATTTCAATTTTGCAGGCTCTGATAAACAGGCTCTTTTTTTACAACCACAATTGACTGTGTTTGTTTATTCAATCTTTATGAGAAATTGCAAAACTAGAAGCATTAAACAAGCACTGAATACGGAAGCTGGGGTCGTGGAGAGATACTGCAACATGTGTTCGACACATCAAGGCTAACTGATACTGGAGTACTTGTGTTCTGTTCTAGCACACAGTTTCAAATGCTGCTTTCTGTCTCAATCAGAGATCAGTCAAATAAGTCAGAGTCAAATTTTCAAAACCAGATCAGAGTGAAGGATATTCAGTGTGAATAGCATGGGCATCTTCACAAGCTTGGCTGAGATTTAGAGTTGCTTATTTGTTTTTATTTGTTTGTTTGTTTTCATACTGGCTTGTTTGTTTTGTCATCATTGTAATATCTTTTTTTTTTCTGTGTTCAGCGTGAAGCATTTTATTCTGCCACCTATTCCGGGACCAAAAATAAAAGGATTTGATAAACAGCTGCTAAAGGTACTGTGATTTCTCTTCATCGTTCTTTCAGCACTAGGGCCCTGTAGATTTAATTCCGTTTTCTTCTGCCTTTTCCCCCCTATTGACCTCTATTTGAATAAGGCATGGGAATAGTTTCTCATTGTTGTAAAATGACTAGAATGATCACATTTTTATTGTGCTCATTTAGTGCAGAGCAGATATTATCTCTCATTCTCTCTTTGACTTCTCTCTCCCTCTTTCAATGTTATCTTCATTGATTTCACTATGAATATCTCCTTTCCCTATTCAAATATGTCTCATCCAGCTCACATGCCTAGAAATGATTGTAGTGGACAATGTGGCCTCTTCGATCTCAGTTATTATCTCTTCTCCTCTGTTATGCAGAGCGGAAAGTCTGAGGAGGTGTTGAACGCCCTAGTGATCCAGAGTTTCCCACCAACTTCTGACTATGAGGACTTGCTGGTGCAGTATCTGGAAGTGTACGATAATGAGGAGCGGTTGGTTCTGGACACCAAGGATATCCCCGAGGGCTGCTTGAAGTGCAAGACCCCATCGGATAGTGACTCAGGCCGGGGCAGCTGTGACAGCCATACACTGCTCTTGGAGAAGTCTGGAGAGGCCACTGAGGAATCGGGTCGGGATCATCACCAACACCAGAAAAACGATGAGGCCAGCTGGGCCTCCACAGAGAGCAGCGATGGAAAGGTTCCCAGAGCAGGAACTCTGAAGTCTGTTGAGGTTCAGGGCAAAGCTTGGCCCACCGTCTTCTCCCCTCAGCACCACCATGACGCAGCCAAAGTGGCCTATCACAGCATGCCCATCCCTGTCCTGGAGCAAAAAGAGTGCCATCTCGAGGAATTCCGGCTCAGCAAGCCACATGGAAACCACGGGAACATCAAGACCCACACTGAGTTCAACCTCAACGGTGAGGACTGTGAGAGAGAGACAGTAGCGGTTTCCATACCCTCACCCCACTTGTTGGAGTACGTGGAGGTGCAAAGGGTCAACCAGGAGAACGTTCTGTTGGTGAGACCCCTCCATGACGAGGGATATGACCCCGACCAGCCGACCACCCCTGCTGCTGAGGACTACAGCAAGGTCAAAGGGATAATCAGTGATAATATTCTTCTACTGCAAATGGACATGGCAGCACCCTCATACCTCGGAGAGTACCACCAGAGTCGGACTGAGCAGGTGGAGCAATGCGTTCCCCAAAACCAGCAGACTCAGTCCTGCAAACCAGCTGTCCATGTCACATCCATTATGCTTCAGGAAGGTATGCACCTGGCCAGCAATGGCTATGTGGATTCTGCGGCCATGATGGGCATTCACTAGCCGTTACTGCTGTACTGTGTGACTCTCAAGAGGCAGTCCTCTGAAACACGCATCCTTACAACATGTTAAAACTAGGATGCGCTCAATAAAATAAAGAGAAGACAACAAGTGAGGAGAAAAGACATGAGACTTCATAAGAAGAGAAAATCCCCTTTTCCCCGCTTCTGTCATAAATAAGACTGACCACTCCCAAAATGTTTTAAGTTTTGTTTTGTTTTGTTTTTCACGAGATTTCACATTTCAGAAATATATTTATGTAAGCTTGCTCTCCGAAAATTGTAAGATTATAAATTATTACAGATTTTAATGAATGGGCTGATTGTGTTGTATCCAATGAGGGCATTGTCTCAAGTCTATGTGATATACACGAGTTCCTACTCTCTTTAGCTGATCAGTCAGTATGGTGTGTGTGTGGTACTGTCATGTGGACTGAGTATTTTAAACAGAGAGAGTGCTAATGGGGCAGCTGTCTGAGATGTTCTCCTTGTGTTCCTACTGTATGTGTATGTTTGAAACATACAAGTCTCAAGCATACAAAATTCAGCTGCTGATTTGATTTCCTGTTAAAGCTCCTGTTATATTACTACAAAACTGTTATTTTTCTGCATTTTCTTTTCTTGGTTTAGTAATGGTTAGGGGACACTTCTCTTACAAAATGTATATTTGGCGTAGTGATATTTTTATAATAAAAAAAGTTTTGAGTGAACACACTTGCTACAGCAGAGAAACCAACAAACTTCAAAGTTTACAAACCTACGCAGTTTTACCCATGGTCATTCCTCATTATACATAATTATTCAAGGTGTGAACTGACTGTAATTCAATGCTCATTTGATGGTAAGTGATGTAAAGTCAGGGCTCTGTCAAGAGTTTTAAAGGAGCAGTGACATTTACGACTGAAAATCAGCTCATTTGTGTCATATGGTTTAAAAACTAAATGTCAGAAAAGACTTAAGGAAAAAAAAAAAACATTGCGTGTGTAAAATATCTCAGTTAGTTATGATCAGATTTTTCAGAATGGAAAATCTAATAAGAGGTTATACTTGACTATGTTTTCACTCATAATCTCCCAATTCACATACTTCTATATATGTTTATTTTTTATTAATTTTGGAATTTGCACATCAGAATGGCAAAGAGATACCACAGGATGGCAAAATAAGAGTGAGAAAAAATTAGAATATTATCAGGTTGAGGTCTTTGAATGCCATTATTCTCTTTAACGTCAAAATAAAATAGTAATTTGCTTGTGCAAGCATAGTGGTTGATTAAAGAGAACTGTATATTTTAATCGACAATATTGCTTAGGAGAATTTGCCTTCAAGAGATATTCTCAGGTGGAGATAACACTCACTTTGACACTAACTATGAATGTATGTATATAATGTACATAAGAGGAGTGGTCTAGAAACACTCTGATGAGGTATTGATTGTGAACACTGATACTTTGTCCTTTAATAGAGATTATATCTGAATATTTGAATTGAGCTGTATTTTTCAATTGGCATTTCTTTAAATTTTTACATAGGCTGCTTGCAAGTTTTTATATTCGCTGTCATTTCACCAGTAAGCTAAAAATCTTAATGTTCTCTAACATTTTTAATGTATAGAAAACTTGGGAAATTACTTATTCTGATATTTCTTTTGTGTGTGGGTTTTCTGGATGAGTAAACGTAACTAAAAGTAAACACTGAACTGGACAATTGGATATTTGAACCTTAGTTTTAAAATTCCTTCTATGCATGTTGTTTAAAACAAGCTCTCTGTAAAGATTAAAATTTCGCGGAAATAATACATAGTATGAACAATGTCTGAGCAGTTATAAGGTTGCCTTATTCAGTAACATTCAGAGTAAAGCTTACACTGAAATGTTATAATGATATATTTTTCCAGACAGTCTAATGGATAAAGATGTTGAAAATCCTACTTCTGTGACCACAAACACCTCTGATGTCAACAGACTTTTAAGTATCTTTAAAGACAAAAAGTATATATATAAAGTTTAAAGAAAGGGAGAGAGATATTAACAATTTAGAATGTTGTCAATTCAAAAGATTTGCTTTAAACAAAAAATTGTGCTGGTACTTTGCTTATTACATGAGTGTCCTGTTATTTTTAGTGCAACATGTTAGTTTATTTTTTTTGAAGCACAGGATGGCTGTCAGATCTACCAGCTTAATGACATTAATGATTTCTGATTTGTTTTTCTCACTAGTTATTATGAAGTTTCGTCGGCAATGTCACACAGCTTTCTCTGTGTGTGTGTGTGTGTGTGTGTGTGTGTGAGTGATGAGTACTAACATGATATTCAAAATGACATTCCTGATGCACCATGTGAAAGTGTCTTGCAATCATTATGTTGGTGTATTCTTTTGTGCTAGACAGAATATGGAAAATAACTGTCCTAGTGGTTGTTCTGTAATACTTTGTTAATGGATTTTAGGCTGAAAAAACAGCCTGCCATGTTTCAACTCCCTGCCCCACTAATGTGTACAGCTCACCATTATGCTATAGTAGCCTCACTACAGTTATTTTGCATTAATCTGTTTTACTACTTGGACTGAAAATGGAAGAACTCAAGGAATCTTTTTTTTTTCCCACTGTTTGTTGGATTGGCAGTTTTCATTCTTATTTCATGTTATGTTGTGGAAGTTCTTCTGATTAAATATGAAATATATTTTAGTGGAAATATAGAATTATTCAGGTAAAAAAAAAAATCATTTTCACTATCAAAATATTACAGCTGATTCATTCTACTGCCAAGAGCCCATTCACGATCCATTGAAGGAAAGGCTTGTAAGGTCCTGAATGTGGCAATCTGAACCTTGAGGTATACAGAGGTGCTTTATTGAAGTGACATTGTTGTTAAATTGATGTCAAACTGTAAGAGGACTGTGCTATCAGATAAAGAGGCAGCCATTTAAAACATCGTATGTCTTGGTGATACATTCATACTACATTACATAGCACATTCTTACATTCCTGTTTGCTCCACAATGTTATTGCGTAGAACAAGAATATTTAAAAATGTCATCAAGGTTAATTTGTTCTATATACCAATATTCTTTTCAATTCTGAGTTTCAACATTTTTTCATGATACACATTAAGTAAACTACTAAGTTTAAAGTTCTCTTTAGACTAAATCAGAATTGTTAGAAAAGACAATCATTCCCTAAGATAGTTGTTCAGTTATGCAAAAAGGGGTGTTGTAAAATAAACAAGAGCCATTGTTGGTTATGGTGAAGACAACAAATAACTATGTTTGAACTACCATAAGTGGCCTCTAAAAACATTTGTTGTCATTTCAACCTCAAGTTACCGCACACCAGCAGTAGACTTTCCCCCACGCTACCATTGGTTACAAGTGCTCCCGCCCCGAACCGATACTTTCGAGGAGAAATCACTGTGATTGAGTAAAAAATTTTTTGCATTCTCTGAAATCACACGGCATCGCAGAAGTGGTAGAGAAAATGTATAATTCTTTTACTTTAAGTAACAGCCATGTTCTTGTTAGGAGAGCACAACCCTGGAATGCCTTGAAATTTATGGCCAAATTCCACCGGCCAAGTGGTAAGTATCTGAAGTGAAGCTTTTTTGTGCTTTGATATTGAGCGAAATAGTTTGAGGTATTTAGGAAGCCGTTGAATTTGCATCTGTATTTGCATCTGCTTCGTATCATGCCCGTGTATTTAAATTTGCGGTCAATCCCTGGGTAGCAGTTTTGCCTACAGCCCTTTGCAGCTGTCAGCGTCCCCTTTTCACTGACGTACTACACGTCAAATCGTGCATTCCCACCACACTAACCAGTCATCTTCGAATAGGTTAGATGTAGGCCTACGGCATCTGCGTAACTTCCGAAAAATTACCTCTTGTGATTTGGATGTTTACCGTTCCGTGGATAAATAAAGCATCTTTTTGGCGTGCTGCTTGGCTGCTATTTGCCTAATATGTTTTTGTGCGTTGTGTCAGAGGCTACACTGAGTTGACAGTTAGACATTCTTAGTAGTCCTATGTGAAATTCGGCGTCCTAACGTCAGAACTGATTATTGCTAATCTAGGAGGTCTGCAATACATTTCAGATTTTGTGTACAATGACAATATGTTTTAATTTGATTGCCTCTCGAAATACATTTGTTTCACTTGAGCAAACAAATTTCGCCCTTTTGTTTTATTGATTTCACAAGGTTATTACTCCCTACTTTATAGAAAAAAGTTAACGAGAACTTGGGCAAGTAAATGTAGACAGAGGTCAGTGACCATCGTACGTGTCCATCTAATCACACAATCATAAATTACCGTGAGTGCAGTTATCTAATCATCACCCATCAGCCAATGAAACTGATAACGCGACCTCGCTCTTAGACATCATTTTGAGGAGGAAAGAGCTGTTGTAGTGGGTATTAAATGTGCCAAAAAAGGTTATTCACAAATGCGTGTTTTCCATTAAGGAAACTAAGTGCCATTACATTATAACATTTAGTACTGTCTGGCCTCATTAAAATCTTAAAGTCTTAAAGAAATGTGTGAAAAGTTTTCAGCATTCAGTAAATTTGTATCTCACGTTTAATATGTGAAAGCTTTTTAGACATGATTTGTTTAAACATTTAACAAATGTTTCCAAAGTTTTACACATTAAATAAATATGAAGATTTTTCTTTTTCTGCATGTTATGCATGCAGAAACTTCTTCCCCATGTAACAAATATGTGAAAAGATTTTCACAGACGAGCGCTGGGATACGGCATGGCTACCTAGTGCCACATGAGACTATGCAAATACAATGGACCATTTTACAGTGTAAAAGTTTCCTTTACATTTGGGATTCATGGTTTGAATCCTAGTCATGCCCTAACCTCTCTATTTATGCTATTTATACAGCTGTATAAGCTGTTCTTTCACAAATTATTCAAGCCTCTAATGTATTAGTTCAGTCCTAGAGGTCACCAAGAGGTTAACAAGTGTCAAATCTGGGCTTCCTACGGCTTAGCTGGTAATAATAGAAGGTTCCCAGGTCCGTCTTCTCACACCAGCACACCTGTCTCAGTGGATTTTTATAATCATGTTTAAACCTGTCTCTGGTCAGGAGCTCTGCTTCAGAAGTCAGCGGTGAAATACCCGCCACCTGATCTTCCAGAGATGCCCCCATGTTATTTTAAACCTGAACCATACCAGGTAAGATACCAGAGGTTAAGATTACTTATCATTTGCAACTTCTTCAGTAAGCACAAATAAATCCCCATGGTCATACTGTGAGCTATACTGTTTCAAGTAATACTACCTCAGATAGTAATATTAGGCCCTTTTTCATTAACCCTCCGATACTTATGCTCTGAACGATGTTTTAGGTGACAGTAACCCTCTAGATTACAAGGTGATGTGCCCTGTATAGTCTCTGAATTAATCCTTCACATTTCAGACCTGGCTATCAGAGGTAATAAATATTGAAATAAATACTGCCCTATTTTTAAGAGCACGGACTGTGTGTCACTGAAAGTATCCATCCTTCATTGGTGAGTGTTGTCAATACTGCAGATATTTTTGTCATCTGAGAAAAAACTTACAACCTAAAAGTCTTTTCTCTTTTTTTTTTCAGTGAAATCAATCATATGGGCCTAAAACATGATAACATACTTGGTGGAATGTAATTGTGTGTACTGGTTACGACCTGGAAGCTTCTGGTCTAGCCTCAGTTAACCAGTTATCGAAATTCTTTTGTTCATAATCTGTATTCAAGTGAATGACCATGTTACAGGACTCATAGATGTTCCCATTCCTTTTCTTCCTGGCAACTGATAAACACAAAATTTAGAAATTATGTAGCGTATCCCTTTAATGCAAACAAGTGGCTGTTGAATATTTTGCTTGTTGTCTTTTCTTTTTGTTGTCCTAACCCATGTCAACAACAACAAAAAAGAAAACCTTGCTGTAGATAGACCACTTTAGCCAGAAGTATTACAAGGTGGATTTTTAAGGGCTGATGCACTAACTAAGGTGGCTTGCAAAATGAATGTTGATCTACCATACAAAATTGCTAACCATAGCTCATTCTGGCTTAGCCAGTAAATTACTAATTTACATTTAACACTGATTCAGCTATGGTCTGATGTTCAGGCACAGCCAAGGTTAATGTCAGTGTCTGTTTGACAAGTTATCCCCCCTTTCTTCCAGAACATGTCTAAGGACCAGATGCTAGAGATCAGGAAACGGAACTGCAATCCCATGACCATGAAGGTAACATACTACAAGAGGCCTGTGTTTATAAACCAGGGCTACATGCAGTGGTTATGGGATGTGGATGGAAGGCGCTATCTTGACATGTTTGCAGGGGTGGCCACTGTCAGTGTTGGACACTGTCATCCGTAAGTAGTTCGAATAACATTTTACCTCTGTTTGGCATCTTGATTGAAATATTTCCCTACTGCGTTTTTTCATGCCGTTATTGTGAGTGTTAGTGTTGCTATAGAGATTTATTTGAGAGTTCATATCATCACAGAAAAGTAACGGAGGCTGCAGAGAGACAGTTGAGACGACTTTGGCACACAACAAGCATCTACGTGTACCCTCAAATCCAGGAGTATGCTGAGAAGCTGGCGTCCCTCATGCCTGATCCACTTAAGGTATCCTGTGTGGTTTGGCGTACCCTGTAATTCTGGACTGGTTTTATCATTGGTTAACTCACTGTATTGGTCCATTATAGTCACAAAATCTGTCTAACTGTAATCTATGTGAACTGGGGAACTGTAATCTCCTGTGTGTGTGTGTGTGTGTGTATGTGTTTTTGCCCCACAGGTGGTTTACCTGACAAATAGTGGCTCAGAGGCCAACGACTTGGCCATGATGATGGCACGTCTCCACACGGGAAATTTTGATATCATCACCCTAAGGTAAAGACAACAGATTTCGTCTACCTGTATCAAAGTGTTCTGTCTCTGATTCTCAGAATCTAATCTAAGAAAGAGACATTCTTGGTTCAAAGTTCTACATTGAAGCAGTTCTAAAAACAGATCTTCCAAAGAGTGAGAGCACTGAAAAATGAACATGCTAAATTGATAAATAGTTTTTGTTCTTTATGTATTAAGTACATACTGTATGACTGTGTGGTGCTACCGACTGTCAAATGGCCGCGTGTCTGAATCTGCATGCCTGCCTTTAAGCATTCAGAGCTATCAAGATTGGTATCTCAGGATTCAAAGAATTTAAATTGTTAAAATATACGACACTGACTGTAGCCATTCCGGTCTGAACCAGTCAGGAACCAGCCAGGTGCAGTTGGCAAGAAAATGCTTGTTAAATATAAAAAAAAAACCCAAGCATGACATAAGAATGACATCAGAGTGGGGGTGTGACATTTAGACATGTGGTTATGGTCACAGACTTAGTTTGTCTTTCAGGCGATTTTGCAACCAGAAAGCTTAACATATGCCAAAGTAATTAAAAAAATAAATAAATAAATAAAACAGACGAAGGACACAACCATGGTAAGGTTCGCGTGTTTAGGGCTCCCAAGTGACACGCTTGGTTGAGGTGCATGGGTACGGGGATTCGCAGTTCGAAACACCTGCTGTGCCACAGCAGCAGATTTGTGGTCAGCTGTGTTGCCTCGGTTGAGATAGTTAGCTAGTGTTACTGAAGTTCACACACAGTCAGTGGTGGTCAGGCGCCCCAGTGGTTGTGACTACTATTTCACAAATAGAGCACTCCTCTAAGCATGCTATGCTGCTTGATGACACCACCCAGCTTTTAGTGTGAAAAGATGAAAAGGTTTCACCGTCTCACACATGTCAGGGCTTTGCTAGCCTCATTGCTGTTGATGGAAGCGTGAGTCTTAGGGTCAAAATTATGGAAGGAAGTCAGTAACTGTGCATTCTAGCTTGGGGAAAGATCAAAATGAAAGATCAAAGATTTAAAAAAATAAACACTTAAAGGAACGTGTAAAATGACAGCTATATAAAAATGTTAAAAAATGACATAAAATGAACACAAGAAATACGTAATGAAGGTGATTTATTGTGAAACAACATTGTGTGATACTGTTTATTTGACATCAGTGGAGACAGATAAGAGATCAGTAAGATGAATGGGTGAGGATATAGATTTAACAGTGCTTTGGCAACGATTTATGTTTTTACAGGGGATCATATCATGGTGGAAGTCCTCAGACACTGGGCCTGACCGCAAACTCAGCCTACAAATACCCCACCCCCTCCGGCCTGGGCTGCCACAATGTACGTATCTCGCCTGTCAGTCACATTATCTGCTGCTTCCTGCTGTAATGCAATATTCCCTGATCTCAGTTCACAGACCCTATTACACAGGTGAAAATGGAACGTGAATAATGACCATGTTTTCACTCCAGACAAAAGCTGCCTTATTACTGTCACTCTAATGAAGTTTGAGCACCATCTCATGGAACATTCTTCATGTCCCCACGCACACATGCTGTATCCGTATTAGCAAAGATACATCAAGTATAATCCTGTGTAGACAGGTGATTTGTTTTCTTAATGTAACCATGTGATACAGTTATGGCAGAGTGACAGAGATACAGTTGAAACTAAACAGAACAAAGGATTACTCTTTAACACTTTGGTCTTGAGCCCTGCTCCTCATCTGTCCCTGTCATTTCAAAGAGGTTTCTAAGCATTAAAATTTTCATTCTGTTTGTTGTGAGCACGTTCAGCTCAGTGGACATTTTTGTTCTACCTGGTTTTGACACACATGATCAGTCAAGTAAAGGGCTTGGTGATAAGATGAATCAGATTAGAACATGACAGTCCTGAGAATTCAGGGTAGGCGACTCAGCAGAACTTTTAAGATAAGTAACTTAGTGAAAGGCGTACATTGAAGTCCAGTTCTGTCCGGTCTCCTCTCGTTCCAGACCATGTGCCCAGATGTTTTCAGAGGACCATGGGGAGGAAGCCACTGTAGAGACTCCCCTGTCCAAACCATCCGAAACTGCAGCTGCTCCCCAGGTGCATACACTCATACACACACTGGAAGAGCCACATATACACAAATGGTGACAGAAACACATGCATGCACACACACACATGCACACACACACATGCACACACACACATGCACACACACATTGATGCTGAGACAAGAGCACATGTGCAGCCACACACACAAACAGTGATCTCTTACAGAGAGGCACGTGGACACATGATGGCTGAGTAGAACCAGTGGCTAAAACAAGCTTCTCCTTGGGTTTAATCATTACTCTGTTTGTTCTTCTGTGAAAAGCATGTGCCACATTAGCCATGGTTTAATGCATGACAATCCTCCAGCCGCATAAGTTACCACAGGTTCTCTGCACTCACTCACACACACACACACACACACACATACACACACACACATTCGCACTCACACTCACACTCACACAGTATATTTGGCTTGCATAACCATACCCGTATGTGTGACATGCTCCTTGAAGAATGTCTCTATAAAGGTCTTGAAAGTTCCATAAATTTTTTACACAGATTCAGCACACTAGTTTCACAGGTGTGTCATTGTTTAAATGTCTGCGTGTCCTCATAAAATTTACCTGTTTTGTTCTTCACTGAGAAGATCCATCATCTTTTTTTTTCTTTACATAAAACATTCCTCATCTGCCTTATCTAATGTTGTTTCTGCTGTCATACCTTCTGTCTGTTCCTCATTTCAATGACAGCTTGAGAAACTTTACTTCACTTGAGCTGTAAACATATATGATAGTGTCTGGCTGAAGGACAAGGGCCAGATTTCTTTTTTTTTTTAAACATTGACTATATTCGCAGAATTCTTTCAGCTTCATTGCTTTTCAGCGCACTTATATCCAGGGGCAATCCTATTTTGCTTTCAAACTGTCAAAATGCTCATTAATCATGTGAGTTTTCAAGTAGCAGAAGCTGTCAGTCTCTGGCAATAAAAAACAAAGCTAAGACAAAGTTTCTTCCTAAAGCATAACAGACATGAAACGTATACAGCAGTGTTACTCTGTGACATTCAGTTTATTTGCAGGTCACTGTGAAGCTAATGACAAATACATTGGTCAACTGAAAGAGGTCTTTGCCACCTCTGTGCCCAGTCGCATTGCTGCATTTTTTGGGGAACCCATCCAGGTACACCATATACCGAGACTAATACAGATTACTTCTAGTGGATTCTTAAGTAATACCCTAAGTATTGCATTCTTAGTGGTGGTGCTGCATATTCAAGCACTGTAAAGATAAAAGAAAGCCAGTCGTCATAGCAATGCAAAATTACTATCTCTAACTACCCATTAACATGATGTCAGTCAACGTTTGATGTCAGCTTAGTTGAAACATTCAAGCAGACTATATATCAAAGAAAAAACATGGACGGTTTTATCCCATTGGTTAACAAGAAAGCTACACTCTGTTCTTTTATTCACATTACACAGTACTCTCCATCAAGTGATGGGTTGATTGTGCATATATTATACAGCAAGACTTTAAAAAACTGTGAACATTGTGCAACAGACACAACACAGTTTGTTTATATATATAAATATGTATATATAATGAGCACATATACAGTAAATGACATTCACAGATACACTTTCACATCCAACAAGAAGTGGCTGGTTTATGTATTCACACACGTAATGTAGCAGTATGTAATTATGGCATCTTCAAGCACACTGAGCACGCATGGAAATGTCATCAAGTAAATCTTTCATCGCACAGCTCAAGTCTGCACAGTCCATGTGTGATCTAATCTGCTTCTCTAATCTGTTGTAAAGCATAAATGAGCTGAAGAATATGTGAGGTTCATAATGAAAACATTGGCTGCAAATATAAATTCATAGCCAAGAGACCTGCTCTGTTCTGTTCGTATAATGTCTTTTTTATTTGTCGGATGTGTAGGTCTTATCGATTTTTTTTTTTGAGAGAGAGTTATCAGACATGTCAGATTATTTTATTATTTATTATTTTTTACATTTTAATTCTCTTGGAACTATGCTGAATAATGCAGGTGCACATGTTTTCCTGTCTTTTTCAAGCGTTCCCTTTTTCTTCACAGGGTGTGGGTGGAGCTGTGCAATATCCCAAAAACTACCTAAAGGAGACTTACAAACTTGTGCGGGAAAGAGGTGGAATCTGCATAGCAGATGAGGTGAGTCCATATCTTCCTCTAATATATACAAACTTGGCTAACTTCATTCTACTGTGCCAGATGTTACTTGTGTGAATGGGTGCATAGCCACCTGTAACAAACCATTAGCACTAAAAAAAAAACCCCACATTTATTTAGACATTGTCATACCGACTTCCTTTTAACTTACAAACTAATTCACATAGTTTTGATGCATTCAATTGTTACAAATGAATCAATCATGTGCAGACCCTAATCATCTGTTAACACAAACTGGGCTCTTGTTTGTGCATTTCAGTCATTGATTAAATCCTTATTCAGAAGACTTGTTATAGGGTCGTTCCCCATGGTGCTTGCAGATTCAGTTCATTTACCGATTTTTGAAAGTAGATGGCACGATTAATTTGTTCATCTTTTCATGTCAGGGAAAGACCTTACTTTTAGAAATGACTGGTAGGGGATTAGTTTAATAGTCTGTAAATCAACACATCTGTCAATGCCCTGAGATGAGATTTTCTACAGATTAAGTCGGTCGACGTTTCAGTGGTCATGCAGCTGAAAAGATGAAAACACTTTGGTGATCAGTGTTCTTTGTCATACGTCACTGATATTTAGCATGTCATCAAACGTTATTCCTTTTGTTTCTTCTTTCGTTCTAGGTCCAGACAGGATTTGGACGTACAGGAAGTCATTTCTGGGGCTTCCAAGGTCATGATGTCATTCCAGATATGGTTACCATGGCGAAAGGAATCGCAAATGGATTCCCTATGGGTGCTCTCGTCACCACCCCAGGTTGGTCTTGCTTTCTGTTTAGTGTATCGCATCATGTGGACTTGACAACCGCAAATTTCTGAATTTTTCTCTTGTAAACTGTCCTTAATGTGGGAGAATTGTCTGTAGTTTTATTCTTCACACAATTTCCCCTAAAGTTGCTCTTCCTTTCTTTTTTATCAGTTATCAGTTTATCAGTTTCGTGTGTCACATTTGACACTGTAACAGCAGACACTGCTCACTGGAGGTTTAGGCACCGATCACTGTAAAGCTGCTTTGAGACAATCTTTGGTGTAAAAAGCGCTATACAAATAAACTTGAGCGCATCAGGTCGTTAGTGCCACACAGTGACTGTTTGTGATGTTTCCATGTGATAAACCAAAGTTCTATATTATGCTGATTGTTTTTGCCAACAAAACTCCTTATAGGAAATGCTTATTATGGAATTAGAGATAAGGGGCAGATTGCTTGCCCCCTCCTTTTTGTGAGCTTACCTGTACAGTAATTGCTTCAGGTAATCGGGTACATGCGGGTTTAGCTGAAAGTCACACAGTAAACAAAAGCGAATGGGGGAAAAAGCGGTTAAAACCTGTAGGAGTGTGGTGGACTAGGAAACTGCAATGTAAATCTGATCTCGCGAAGAGATAAGGTACATAATACCCCAGAGAGCCTTATCTGCCATCATATACACATACACACACAGACACACAAATGCTCAGACGTACACACATACAGAGAGAGAGAGAGAGAGAGAGAGAGAGAGAGAGATTGATTCAGAGTTTTATTTTTGAGTGAATACAAATGCGAAACATCGTCCTTAGATGGTTCATTTGCTTTATGGTCCTTAGTAATACTATGATAAATTTAGCTGACAGCCCCGGCTGTCCTTCTGCAGTCTCACTCAATTGACCCTTGAGCCACTACTGCTTCTCTCTCTCTCTCTCTCTCTCTCTCTCTGCTTCTCTCTCTCTCTCTCTCTCTCTCTCTCTTTTCCAGTCACATGGGCTTTACTGTTCTTTCTTCTTTGTTTGTTTCATCCTTTCTGTGGATACTGAGAGCAGGAGAGAGAAGCCCTGGGTCTTAATGAACTGAAGAGGCAATCTATTCTGTTCCTCTCTGTCATGGAGGAGGAGCAGAGATGAGTAAAAGCTGTTTGGAGAGCTTTTGAAATTGTTCTGTGAATAGCGGGCTCCTTTGTGTAATTCTCTTCATACAGTCGTGCTTCCAAAGGCTGGTTCATTACAGAAGTTATAGGGCTGCTCTTATTGTGGTGAAACAATGGTTCTTGTTTTACAGAGATTGCCAGTTCCTTTGCAAAAGGAGTTCACTTCAACACATTTGGTGGTAACCCTGTTGCTTGTGCTATTGCCTCATCAGTGCTGGATGTGAGTATGGAAATGAAGCAGAAAAATAAAAGAAATGTGTTTATTTATATCTAGGTTGCATTTTTAAAGGTATATTCCACTATATTTTTGGTATAATGTGACCTTTTTTGTCATATACCTCCAGTGCAATAGATCAGGCCAGATAGTTTAGCCATTAAACACATAATAAAATTGTGTACAAATTATGACTTTTATAAACCCAATTTGTATCCACATAGTTGTGTTAGCACACAAAAAACAGAGTGCATTTTTTTTTCCATTTTCATGCACTTTCTTAGGTACTTCCTGAGTACCTAACAAAGGCTATCATATCTTGTCTTTATTAAATTAGTTCCATTTAATAAATGAAATGTGATATCCAACCTGGTAAGGTACATTGTGCTAATTAACTGAGTTATGATCCAGCCAGACACGTTCTCTTTCTTCCAAATAGACCATTAAAGAAGACAGGACACAGGAGAAGAGTGCAGAGGTAGGGACATATCTACTGATTGAGCTGGCCAAACTCCGGGACAAGTACGAGATCATTGGTGATGTCCGTGGAAAAGGTCTGCAGATCGGAGTAGAGATGGTTAAAGATAAAGTAAGTATGCTTGGATTTGGTTCAGGTCTTTTTTTTTTTTTTACTGGATGTTTGAGGATTGTATCTGTACAAACAGAGTGGACTCATTCAGCCATTAGGTAACCATTTACCCTTTTAAATTCAGATTGTTGCGTGACTGTTGTGTGTTGGTCTATGCCACTTAAAGCTTTTTTTTCTGCTTCATCCCATCACCATGAACTTTTAGGTAAGGCTGATGATTAACACCAACAGCAGCAGAGAAAATTCTGTTACATTTTGCATTGATGTCTTTAGCTTGCCTGGCTACCTGAGCTCAGATAATTAATAAACAGGAACATCTGGCTGTTTTGCAGCTGTGTCACACAGATTTAGGTGTGTGTTCCACTGTGTGTAGATTAGAAGAGATTCATGTCTGACCTTTTTTTCTGCTTTGTTTTTATTTGTTGGGATGTCTTCTTATGTTTGGGTAATTAAGGGGAGTGTGATCACATGCGAACCGCAGTGAAAAGATAGGCTTTAATCCAAGCTGTAAATAGTTAATGATTAGAAGGTTTTGATACGCTTGGAAAACAATTCAAGCTTCGCATTCATTGTGAGTGTGTGTGTACATGTGTTTGTGCACACACAATCCCAAAGGGCATGGAGCAAAAATTCATAAATGATTAACCAGAAAACCCAAGCAGTAAGGAGACTCACCCATGCACTTTTATTGTGTTTCCCAATCTTTTCTTTTTTTTTCATTTATTCCTTTCATGTGGCCTTTATCCAGGCGAGCAAAGACCCCCTTCCCCCTGAAGCGATGTCCCAAATTTTTGAGGATACCAAGGACATGGGTGTACTGATTGGGAAAGGTGGAATATACGGACAGGTAGGTCCACAAGCTAGCAATCCCATCAGAGTTTCTTTGGATTGGGCCCAAGGGCCAAACTTGTACAGGCACATTCAGCTGAGAGGAATGTAAAGCATGTAGTTGCATTCTGCCACTTCCAGGTACTATCACACCATCTCTCTTACAAACATAACAACATGTTGTCGTCATCATCCACTCTCAAGTCCAGACAAATGGCTTTGCTAGTTCTTAGAAGTGAGCTGTAGAAGTTTTTAAATTACTATGTATTCTGGAGAGAGAGAGAAATCAGCGCAGGCTAAAGATGTACTAGAAGCCTTGGAGCGACTAGAACACAGAGTCCAAGTTAAGACCAGTCTTAAACCCAACGCCCACTGGCGCCGAAGCGAAGCGGAGCATCATGTGACAAGCGCCACTTGGCGCTCCCAGTGTAACCCTAAAACATTATTACTCATCTGTCAAACCAGTTTACTGGGCTGCTACACGCCAGACAATATCGCTCTTCCCATTACCATCATAACATTTTGTCTGGGGATCATTTATTTTTTTGGGATTTCTTGACCTCGATTATCAACCGCTAGTCATCAATTTCAAAATCATTAATGTAATGAATTCAAGGTCTCGCGTCCTCGCGGTTGTGTTTCAAACCTCATGTGCATAGTGCCCAAATTAAACGAAGGACTTGAATGCAACGCACCCCAGACAAGGCTTTTTGTTTACAGTGTACACACTGTTAATGGCATCATGTCAAGTAAAACGAGATTTACCTAAGTGAGTTTAATTTGACATTTACATTCCTCTCACTGTCTCACAAACTGTCTACAGTACTGACACAAACAGCTAGGGGGTCACAAACTTCCCGGTTGAAAAGCGTTTATCTAAAGCATTTTATCACATATAAGAGATACTGAGGAGATAGGAGTTGTTAGAAACATGTGCTGCAGTTAAAACTCCAACTCACACCTCTATGTCTCTCACGCTCAGACTTTCAGGATCAAACCACCAATGTGCATTACAAAAGAGGATGCGGACTTCTTCTTGGCTGTTTTCGATAAAGCAGTAAAGAACTACATGGAGAGCCATTGAGAACGAAGGGAGCATCTGTTCTGAATCTCAACACTTCTCGCAACCACTACAATGGATGAGAAGTTTGTCTCTTAATTTTACGCATTACACTGTGAACTACTACTGAATGATTCTCTGTGTGTGATTCTACTAACTAGTAAGTCTTAAGTCTTATAAGGATGTACAAGAACACTGTTTATAGAACACCAATTGCTTCAATCACTTTGCAGATGATCTGACCAAAAGAGGAATTATGTGAAGAGCTGTCCCTTGAACAGTCATCAGCAGTAAGCCCTGTAAAGGCTTAAGGTTCACACGATCCATTCTTTTTGTCAGGTACTACAGTTTTTATTATGGCAACATTAAAACAGTAAGGTTGCCATAGAGCCGATCTGCGACATAAGACAAATTCAGGAGTACTGTAGAGAGGGCACTGGCCATTTAAACAACACTTTCCTTGCCATGTTATCACGACCTGGAAAGAACAGCATCAAAAAAAATAATAATTAACTAATAAAAAAATAAGTAACATAGAACATACTACTTCCGTTTTTAAAGCACTTTATCAAAGTCCTTATTACTAAGATTCAAACAATATCTAGCTTACTAACAGAAATGACATATCCCACAGTGTTATTGTTAACTGGTCAAGTTTGCTGGATGTGACAAAGATTATTAGTTTCCTTGAAAGAAAGAAGCAGTTATAGACTACAGAGTAGATGGATCCCATAAACCACAGCTGTACCTGTAAGATGCACACTAAATATTTAGAATAAGGCTTCTCTGACTAATGTTCTTGTCAAATTTTAAAATAAACCACAGGCGCTAATGTCATTCTGTCTTCTATTTGTTATTATCCTGACATATTTTAAGTACTTTTGGATATTTTTGCCTTTCTAGCTTCCACTCATTGCTATTCCCTGTTGAACCTAGTGTCAAAATCTCCACCCACTACCATATGCTTCACATGGGATTTGTACATTTCAGGACAAATGTCTTTTTTTCTTTTTTTTGCCCCATCAAAAGATAAAATTAAATTAGAGGTTAAGGGACAGTTTAGTTCTTTGGTAATTTAACCTTCTATATAAGATCTTTCCATTCTCTAAGTAAGCTTAAAAACAACCTGACCGTCTTTTAAACTTCTTAGGTGTCAGTCTAAGCAAAAGCAGACTTTTTTCCGCCAGCATAAAAGGCTGTCTACCAACCAAAGACCTCAAATCTGCTCCATCTCTTAAAGCTCCAGAAGATAATTCATGGAAAGCAATAAATAAATGTCCTTGTTCACAAGAGGCTGCTCCTAACCTTAGGCAGCGAAAGAACCACATGAAGTTTGTCAGATCACGAATGGGGGAAAAAAATAATTGTGTAATGGACCTAATGACTTTCTCCCCAATCTCCTGTTCATCAAACCAGGCTCTTGAATAAGTGAAAACTAATTAGTTTATTTGTGAATTACTCTTAATGTTTGAGTCTACTGAAAACGTACTGAATTAGCCATAGAATACTGAGAGAACAGGCTAAACTTGGTAAATGAATGTCGCTTTAAATCAAGAGTGTGGGGACTACACACACTAAAGAAATTCAGAGCAAAAAGGAAGCCTGTTGATGCATTATTGCCATTTATTCCAGTCAGGGTCTAGTTTCATCTCCAGGTTTAGTATGACATGTTTGTGACATCCCATGTACCACATTAATTAAAGCACATACTTACCTTCTGTTTGGAGTAAGCTCAAGGCACTCAAACCATCAATGAGCAGCAAGTCTCTCTATCTAGTCATTCTCCATACATTGCACTGCGCTGAATAATAGACCCTTGGTCACTCCAAACCGCTGGATACTCAATCGGATAACCGCAGCAGCTAGATTAGGCATGTATTGACATATCCACCATAAACGTTTAATGACTGCCAAGATCCACGGACGGACTGCCAACGTGCAGTCAATACAAACAGTGATACAGTATTTGTGCATAAGAGAGTTAAGGTTTTATTTCCTTAACGATCAGCTTAGCTTTGGCAATCCTGAGTCTAGTCTTTAGGGGTCAAAGATATGAGCTGTGACCTGAAAATGAGGGCTCTTCATACTAGTGAATACTCAGAATCCGTCTGTAAACCATTTAACCTTCAGGCCACTGAGTGTTTCATAACATGCACAGAAACAAAACTACAAACATCTTCATTTACTCTTGCTCACTCTCTCATGTTCAGTCACGCATTTCATTTAAAATAAACCCAGTCACGACATTTCAGGTGTATTCAGAGTGCAGTTCTGTTCTGGTCGAGTGTTCTTAAAAAGACCCCCCTGGTCACTGGTTGGTTCAGTCTTAAATGCCTTTCCTTGTTGCCATGGCTATCTGTTCTTCCGTTTGTCTTTCTTGCCTTTGCCTGGCGGGGGGCCGTTGGACATGAGAGCGGTGGCATGCCCTGTTGTTTTTAGGTGATCAAACAGTTTGTTTCTGGTGGCGAACTCAAACTGGCACGTCACACAACGCAGGTTTACTTCTCTCTGCTAGGAGTGGATGAGAACACAATATCAGCGACATAAAAATGAAAGATTAGATATAAATATATGTGCAGCGCAACAGCGCACGAGCAATGATGAGCAAGTCAACACACAGACATATACACGGTACATACCTCCTGGGTTGATTCCCCACTTCCATGCTGTTTGGTGTTCTTTTTAGACTCTTTCCCAGCTTTCTTCCCCTTTGTCTTTCCAGAGCTGATAAATGAATTAAATAACAGAAGATGGGAATATGCAAAAAAAAAAACTCCCAACCATCATCTTACAAACATAAGCACAAAGGTGCTGAGAGATCTCACGTTTTACTGTTGGCCGTGGCCAGTCCTTCCTGACCAACACCTTGCCCAGCGTCCTTAGAGGGGTCGGGGGTGTCCTCACTGCTGCTCGGCTCTGGTGCAGGTGGGGGTGGGGTCTCCAGATTGGACTCTGGGACCGGACCCTCAGCCTCGGGCTCTTCAGTGGAGTTCTACAGAGGAATAAAAAAACAAAACAAAAACAAAAAAAACCACCACACTGTCAGCTCAATATTCTCTTTCTTAAAGACTACTGACTGGTTTTAAATGATAAGTGCTTTTTCAGTCCAATACAGACATGGTTTGATTAGACTTAAAGGAAAAAAAGGAAAAGGGAAAAAAAAAAAAAAAAACCATGTTATTGTATAATATAATATCTTGCTATCTAGTTAAATCGGCACCGACCTAAGTAAACAGCTTACCAAGAATGACACGTTTCCTTTCATCAATAATCCATGATATGTCACCTCAGATAAAGTGGCCATATGGCTCTTTTTTCTCTCACACCTCGACTTGCTCTGCGCCTCCCTTTCATTTTTATGGGTGTGAAAATGTCGCTGGCTCATTCAGCTTCCACACAAATGCAGGCAACCAGAGCCGGCAGTGAGGGATTCTGCTAGTGTGTCATCAGGCTGAATCTATGCAGTACTTAGAGGAACCACAATTTTTGAATGTGGGTACAATTTTAAGTGTTTTATCAGTTGATAAAATTGATCAGAATGCATAGGATTATAATAACTAAAGCCAAACATGAACTGAATGACTCTACAGCACTACAAGTGAGAGGCCAATAACAAGAGTTTGAATGGAATGAGCAAACAATCAATTTTACAAGTTAAGCAACCAAAGAAAATGTATACAGTGTTGGGTAGACCAGAGCTATTATATTGTTTGGATTTAAAAAAAAAAAAAAATGTTTACTTAATGTAACCCTTATCAACTGCCATGCAAAGCAGGAGGTACTATGAATTTTCCTATCCTGACATACGAACTACATATGCTTATATTTATAGATTATAATCACAAATTAGGAGAAGACAGGGACAGAAAAATTTGCATTCTCCAACTCATTTTATGTTTGTTTGTTTTTTTTACTTCTTCCTCTCCTGTCCATCCAAGGGTATACAACTATTGCAATTTTCTTAGTCCCACAAAGTCTACAGAAGATGCATCACACTGAAATACCTAACACACATCAGATTGAAATACCTCAAGTTTAAATAAAACGTTTAAATACACAGGTGTACTGTTCTCTCTCATATATACTGAATCTTACTCGTTAATGTGCTGTCTGTTTTATGGACATGAGCTCCTGACAGAAAAGGCACTCACATATATATTCTTCTGCTGTCGTCTCTTCTTCTTCTGCTTCCTGGAGAGCCTGTAACGTCACAGAAAAAAAGTTATATATAAGTACCATTCTGAATTTTTTTTTCTTTACAAAACTGCAATACTGCAACCTAGCTGTTGATGTGTACATGTTTTTTCTTACATTTCTACACAAGTGTTCTGTCAGAATTTGTTCGCATAATTTTACTCCAGACCACAAAAATATTTATAAAAAGCATGAAGTAAGATTTTGAGATCCATTTTTAAGACTGATGTCTTGCCCGATGATTATGTATACAGTTGTGCTATATTTTTAGGCATGTTAACATTTTTATAAATAATTTTACACCAGGCCAAAAAAAAAAAAAAACATACAAACTAAAAATACTATCTAAAATGATAATGAACTCCTCATACTTTTGTTTTGGTGTGTCCTCTGATTCTTCTTCCTCATCTTCCTCATCCTCTCCATCCCTTTCCCCAGAGTTCAGACTTAACGAATCTTCTTCCTCTAACTGCTGCCGAAGCAAGGCCACCATCTCTCTGTGCTTCTTTGATTTCTCGTGATTTTTCATGCTGGCGAGAGAAAAGGACATGAATCAAGACTTTCCCCGTCTCTCTTAACTTAAGCACAAAAGAAGACTGAAACCAAGAGGAACATTTTAAATCAGATGCTTGTAGTATGATTGCAATAAGGACACGAAATGAATATCTATAAAGTCACTCTATAGAACAGCTTAGGAATATTCATCAAAGCAATATTTATACATGGCTCCATGACAGATACCTTTTTCTGAGCAATTCAAAAAGTCACGTGATTCAGACTGCAAGTTTGAGATTCACATGGCTCCCCGTGCCACATTCTATTTAAACAAAAACCTTGAACAAAACCACCTGAGCAAATGACTGTTTCTACATCTTCACAGCACTGTCACTGTGTGCACTGACATGTTTCAATCACGGTCATAGCATGTTCCAGGGCAGGCAGACTGAACGGTGAACCCAGAGTAGCTTTGAACGTGCATGCGGGAACCAGAGCCGGCTCTTAACTCACGCTTTGTCAGATTTGAAGGATTTGTCACACGCCGGACAGTAAAGATCGTCATAATAGCCATCGACGTCATCGGCGGCACCATCTGCTTGCGTGGAGTCTGAGGAGCAGAAACACACAAGTCACATTCGTTTCAGATCTCTCACGGTCATCGCTGCTTGTTTTCACTTAACACTTTGTCTCAGAGCGGAAAAGAGAGGTATGGAGAGGAAGGGAGCACAGCTGTATGTCAATTATACGTGTCAGGCACAAAGTATGTGTACGCGTGGGTGTGCATGCTTGGAAGCGAGCGCATGCGTGAGAGAGAGAGAGAGAGAGAAAGAGAAACAAATAAGTGGAGAATGAGTAAGAGGTGACCTGCTGTGGCATAAGTGTTTCAGGAGAGTACTGAGGGCAAGTGCGAGCATGCGCATGCTTGTGTGCGAGTGTCTGAGAATTATGGTCGTTGACCTCCTCCTCCTCCTTCTCCGTGGTCCACTCTATTCTGAGGTGTTTGCGTGCGCTTGCATCCGTGCGTGGGTGATTTTTAACTGACCTCTCTGATCCCTGCGGTCTGAATCGCGGGCATATGTGAGAGAGTACGAGCATGCTTTTTTTTTTTCTTTTACGTGGGTGATTTTTACCGACCTCCTCCCCCGTGGTCCACTCTGTCCGGCCCGTCCTCGACGCTCTCCTCGCTCTCTGATGCGTCTCCAAACTCCTGGCCGTACTGAGCCTCTATGTGCTGTAGCTCCTTCTCCAACACTGACATGGCCGCCCAACTCTGCTCCTTATACTCCTCTGCCAGCCTGTCCAGACGACCAACACATTCACGTGACACAATATCCTTCACCGCCGATACACACAATACATACACCAACCACCCTCTGCACATTGGCAACTGATGATCTGTGGTCATACACAACAACATACATTAGAGATACATAGACAGTTCACTCCAAAATGTAAGGCATTTGTAATACCCCATGCTATAGGGATGAAAGTTATAGAATTATGGAGAAGTGGGTTCACTAGAACGGAGGGGTGGCGTCATCCTTTAATACTGGAGTTGTGCTTTTCAGCTTCTAACTTTGCAGAATGTTTAGAACCCCAAAGAAATGAATGAGTGAGACAGATGAGTAAACAGACTGACACACACACACAGGAAGATGCAGAGATGGGAGTGAGAGAACATAAAGGCATGAGACCAGTTACACAAACAAGAGGAAATGAAACAAGATACAAAAGGGAGTGATGAGTAATTTGGGATCTAGTGAAGCAACAACACAGTAATATAAACCCCCACAATTTTATAAGAGAAGAAACAAGAAATACCATTAGAAAGCAATAATGATAAACAGAATGGAATGGGAAATATGAGCGAGAGAGAGACAGAGAGAGAGAGAGAAAGAGAGAAGGTAGGTCCTCCTCTGATCACTGACTTGGCCTGATGGAGTTTCTGTTTCCGTCTCCGCTCCTCCACCTTCTTGGCTTTCTCGGCATTCTGCTCTTCCAGAACTTTCTTATGCGCTTGCACTCTTCTGTCACGCTTACGCACAAAGGCCACTAACTGCCGCACTAACTCGCTTCTCTCTTTCCTGGCCTTTTCTCTCGTCTTTTTGTTTTCCTTCTCCATAGCTCTCTTCTCCCAGCGGTTGGATGCTTGTCGAGTGTCGTACTCTTCCTTCCATGCAAAGTTTTTCCGTGTACAGAAACTCTGCCAGTACGCATAAAAGAGATGCACAACCTGAGAGGAGAGAAGAGGTTCATAAATGAGTGTTAATCAATAAAAACCAGCCCTGACTTAGGAGACCAGTAACATTATCAACTTCTCTAATGTATAAAATAAGTGTGTGCGCGCGCGCGAGAGAGAGAGAGAGAGCTACCTTGCACATTGCTCTGATGTAATAATACTGACAGTTAAACAAATGCAGATAAAACGGAAACAATAAATAGTGCTTGATGGTCTCACATTCAATTAAAATAATGTTCTATGTTGTGTATCATACCTGAATATTTGACAAAGCATAAGTGGAACCTTTTTGCTCCTATGTACATTCACACATGAATTTGTTCAACACAGAATAATGTACATGTGGCTTTGAAGTACCTGACAGTTAACAGTACTCATTAGGTTTAGAGTATCCTCTTCAAGATTCAAGTAAACATTGTCCTTCCATTTAGTAATATAACAAACGCAATCAAGAAAGCTAGAAATGGCATTCAGTAATACCAAAATACAATCAAAAAATAAATACAGTGAAAAAAATAACTTTGTGTAGATTTAAATAAGAGTGTAGACTACCAAGTCCAACTCTAGCATACAGTCTTCAAACAAAACAATAAATGCCATCCTGGCACAACACTGATTTCATTTTTCAGTAACATAAACTCCAAGTGCAAGCAAGTCAAGTCAAAATTTACTGATGTGGTGACAGAGAATCATTGTCCATTAAATTTTGTTCTCACTTGGCTGGACAGTAACAATAACACAACGAACTATTAGCCTAAACTGGTAATGTAGTTTGGCATTTAACCTTGTACAACCCTGTATTCATATAAGTATTGTTTCTCATGACATCCCAAACCCAAGATCCCATCAAAGCTTTTTTTAAACAGAAAACAATGGAATTTTACTAGACGCAAAATCTCTCATTCAGCTGTTTCCACTTTGTTTTGTTCATTCAATACCTGTGACCATGGAACAAGGCCTTTATGAGCATTATGTAGCCACAGTGTTTCCCGTCCAATATAAATACCTCGTATACAGTCCCTCACAAGGCCGGGGGCCATCTATCATTTTCCATGACCTACACAAGCCTTAGATACACCCTAAGAACCTCTCATGGTCTACCTACAATGCAAGAGGGTTCAGCCACGATCCGCAAAGGTTTAAGCTCCGTCACAGCGAGCAGACAAACACTTGAGAATTCCATTTGAGAGATGGTAAGACTGAAAAGCCCTGCGCGGGGCCCCAGTGATCGGTCAATGTGGCTCAGGACTTAAGAGCCTCTTCAGCTCTGGACTGAGAGAACAAAATTGATGTTCACTAATGCACATCAGTATAAACTTGGAGTGCATGACGGTTTGGAAAACTTCCATTAAGTTTCATAAAAAATTTTCCACTGAAAAATTTATGCTCGTAAATTTGGAAACGTTACCTAATCCCACTAATAGAGGTGAACTCATCAAAACAAAGTTTAAATTAGTACAAGACCTGAAATTGGTCATTTAGACAAAAACGTCTGAAATGTTTTGAAACAGCCCTCCGAATGGAAATCAAGGGGTGCCTCGGGTTGTATTAGTATTGGACCAGAAAAGAAACGGTGTGAAACATAATCTAAAAGGAAAAAACAGCATTAAGATATACCTCACAGGAATTTCACAGCAGTCATATGAGTACATACAGTGTCATAGTCACTCTGAGAGTCTCCAAATGAGGGAAACTCATCCTCGTCTTCATTCTCCCCTTTACTGTGTTCCATCTCTTCCTTCGCAATGGCCTCAAACAAATTCCTGTACACCGTGTAGAAGCCCTAGAGAGAGGAGAGAGAAAAAAGGAGGGAAGAAAGAAGAGAAAGACCCAGAGGCATTGAGGGGAAAAACGAAAAGAAATCAAGAGAAAAGACAGAAGCAGGAACAAGACACATATGAAGATTATAACTGAATAGAGACTCAGTCAAATCATATAGACACGGCTTATGAATGACTGCAGAAGGGTCGTTCAATCCAAAATCTCTACACGAGAAGGAATTCCTCATCCTTCCACACACTGCAGTAGTACTGTAATGAAGTAATGCGTTATCAGAATTATAGGGTTAATAGTGAGGCTTGAGAGTGTCTAAATAAATCAGGAAATAAATGGGTTTAAAGAACAAATAAAAAGTGTCAAAAAGGGGGAAAAAAATAAAAATATTAACAAATTAATTGTTACAAAAAGTCCAAAATATCAGTATGTACCAAGGCATTCATCTAGTATTGTTTTCTTCTTTCACTCTAATTTACTACAATAACCATTATTTTTTTCATTTCTTTCTTTTCATTATGCCTTTTGACTGACGTGTAAGGCCTAGGCATTGGGAGTGGCTTTGCGTCACAGTCATTCTATCATTTATTCCTTTCCTTCAGTTAATTTGGCACTCTGGGTGTAATTTTTGAGTTTCTATTTATTTGAAAGTATCCATCATACATAAGGTTGTACTGCTCTCTGGTGGACTCTAATAGCAGTACAGCCCAATGTAGAACAAACTTAACATGTAAAGACAGCCCTTCTCATTGAGAGTACTTTAACGGGTTTACATTCTGGGACAACTTAAACACACCTGGCTATAATCTTCATACCCCAGCTACAACGAAAGGTGTTTTCAAAAGGCTGGAACAAAAAACCCTACAAGTATGTCTCTCCTTCCAAGAGTCACTGACCTCTGATGTGCAACATTCTCATGCGAGATGAATGAATGGATTAAACATAACACAATATCCAGTGCATTATAACGTGTTAGCCTGATCTTGATCCTAATTCTTAACTACTGAGAGAAACACCTGAAGATGTCCATGCACTCACCTCCTCATCATCTCCATAACCACAGTAACAAGTGACGGTGAAATACTGCAGGAGATCAATGCTATCATCCTGGTATTCTCCAGTCACTCCACCTTTTAGTAGCGCCTCCCGGTGGTTATCGTACCTAAGAACATCAAAAACAACTATGAACTCTGACAGTTTTGTTTACATATTTAAAAAAAAAAATGGTTTAGTATAGTCCTAATTTAGACTGTCTATGATATAAGCTGTAATACAGTTACAATGGAAATGTATGTATTACACTTTCACCTAGATATCAGGCTAACATAACTAAAGCACAAATGATGCATGAAAATGCAGTATAAACAAAACAAATGTCACATTAAATACTGTTTCTCTACTTGGTCTGCTGCGAGCAATTACAGTATAGGAGTATCCATCATGCTGTCACTCAACAAGGCCGTTTAATATTGGGCTGTGAACTAAATCCCCTGAGACAAGACAAGGCAAAAATCGTAAGCAATTAAAGTAGCTGTAAATGTAATCTCTGTACCTTATGTACTGTGCACACACTTCATTAATACGATAGCATTAACAACAAATCTCCAGATAAGCTCTTTTGATGAAAATCATTGCATAAGAAGAGAGGAGGAGAATTGTGTTACTATGTAGGACATTGTCAGACCGCAATATGATGATATCCTCACCAAGCTCTCTCCTGAGGGTCACTCAAGACATCATAAGCTGCCTGAATCAGCTTAAATTGTTCTGCTGCTTCTTCAGCGTTTTCCAAATTCTTATCTGCAAAATAAAACAAAGGTGTCTCAACAAAAGACAACATAACAAGATAAAGAATCTCTCAGAGAATACATAATCCTGGGCCAAACATTCCCTTGATTCTCAACTCCAGTCCTGCACGTCTTTCTTTTAACTCTTCATCATAACAGTTAATTGACCTAATCAAGGGCTCGATGATATATTAACTAACTAATCAGTGGAATCGGGTGTGTGTCAGTCCTGAGTTAAAACAAAGACATGCATGCCAGTGGGCCCCCAGGACTGGAGTTGACAATCGCTGCCCTAAAGTGGACAAGTTTGGTGACTTGTAATAGTGTAAAACTGGGGTAGGCAATCCCATTCAAAAACAGCACTCTTTTTTTTCCCCCCAGCCTTAATCAATTCACCAAAGATCATAGACTCCTGTGGACCATCACTTCATTCAGCTGACTATGAATAAGACAGAAGCACAAGACTCTATTCACTTACATTCTCCAAAATGATCATTGCCTATCTGTTTTAAGTTGAGTAGGGCCATGTGAATTCCCTAGGTTCCGATTAAATTTTTTTTTCTTTTTGGTATTTTACAAGTAATTTTGTCCTCTTGTATCAAAGGACCTATACACAATCATGAATTTATATTATGGTTATCACATTATATGTAAACATGCAGTTAACAGAGAATTACTTTCTGGCATAACAACTCTCTGTGCACCATTTGTTGAAACAAGTCAGAACTGTGAAATTCTTCAAGCTTAAGTTTCATAAAAGGCCAAGACTATGCTTAAGCTTGGCAGGACAGCCTGAATATAAAGACTGACTTTTAGGCCTTAATGATCGCATTTGGAGTACATTTCAGACTGCCGTATATTACACCACCGGCTAAATTAGGTTAAATTAATAACCTTTACGACTCACAAAACAACAACTTACTTAGCTATTCCTATTGCTTTACTTGACGGCAACATAAAGTGCTTGAGCTGTGATACCTTAACACAAAGCAGCAAAAAAGATGTGGTTTCCGATTGAAGTTTAAAACAGTTGCTTAGTATAAAGTATGTCATGGCTTACCTGGATGCCATTTCAGTGCTAGTTTCCGATAGGCCTTTTTTAAGTCATCATCAGTTGCGTCCCTACTGACGCCTAACACCTCGTAGTGACACTTCATTTTATTCTCCCACGGTTGTCCACAGAATGAAGATGACTTTCATATAGATATCCAGAATTTTAGCCACTACCTTAGCTCTTAGTACCCACCTAATGATATGCTAAGTTACTACTGTCGCTTGCCGGAGCTCTCTGTAAAAGCTAACGTTAGTTGCCTTCGCTGTCAGGTACTACAGAGTCAATTTTAAAAATAATAAACGTGACAAACAACTAAGGAGATAAACGACATTTGAGAAACTGGTAAGTCTAAAGCAGATTTACAAGTAAGTTAAAGTCACATCCTGCAACACATCTACTGAGGCGTCCATGAGTACAATGTGGTTTAGAGAGCAAAGCCGCTGTCATCTTCTTCTTCTGATATTTATTTGAGAACCGGAAAGCGACTGTAGCGCATTACCACCTTCCAACGGTTTGGAGTACAACGACAGCTAATAGCAGAACACAGCAGCCATCAAAATGTCGAGAATTCCCGGTTTCCCTACTAGAATGTCGAGAATTCCCGGTTCCTTACTAGAATCTCCAAAGTGTTGAGGCGACATTTTGGACAGAGTGCTAGTGATTATTACTCAATCCTTAATGAAGACTGATTGATACAACAGCGACCCATTTAGTTTTCTCTTTGATTTCATCCCTCTTGAATTTCATTCAAAACTTCACTCACTGTGGTTTCTTGGTAGTAAAAGGAATAAAAACATGTTTAGACCCAGAGCCCACCGTCGAGGCATAACTGTTTATTTGAATCAACATATAGAACTAACACTCCAAAAGCAGAAATGGTATAAATGCATGCTTCCTCCAAGTCTAGTTGTGTAAAGTTTTGTCTTCTGGATCTCCAAGAAATCAGGGCATCACAGACACTGAGATACTGGGACTTGGGTCCCAGTTCAGTCATGGATTTGGGCCGTTAAACCCACTGGGATGCTTTTCATCTAAAAAATGCAGTTCTCTTGGAAATATATTCCCAGTAATCTTTAAAGTTTACCTTCACTACAGTATTTGAGCTACTGAGTATTCATGTTTACTCTCTCTACAGTACTTGGGGCACGGTTCCTTTAGGATGGGTCGCCACCAATTTCACATAATTATATTTGTTGGCTAGTGGACACACATTTTCATGCCATTTCACATTCCAAGATGAACAGTTTCATTTCATGCTATAAAGTAGCTTTTTTTTTAACAGTGGTGTAGACTCTGATGCTATACTTCCAATCCAATTTCTTTGTTACTCATCTTTCATTTCCCATTTTGAAGTTATTTGAAACAACAAAGGCTCAAGTTTCTTAATTCAATATTTACATCTGTACAAAGCAGTGAGCTTAAAGTGTCAAAATACATAAACAGGTGGTCATTATGTTTCCAGACATATGGTTTAATATTCTAATGAAAAACATACAAATACAACAGTTTTTACAGTTGTCATTCATCAGTTCAGCTCAGAGTGGAATTAACATTGGAAGTTGATTTCAGATTTCAGGCAACAATAAGATGTAGATGTACTCTTTATAGCTGTGACAAAAAGTACAACTGAACAGGATTACAAACTCAGTTTCAATACAAGCATACAAAAGGCTGGTCAAGTCTCTCGAACACCATAAATTAGTCAAAAATTGACTCTGGCTCCTGCTGACAGTCAAGAGAGCAATTTTTAGTCACTCCGAAACAAGAGTCTTTTATCTCAGGCCTTTGCGTTTCAACAGCGTCCTCTTCTTTAACTCTGTTAGTTTGCGTTTCTTTACTGGTTTTGGTTCAGGGGGCTCCAGTTCAACCTCCACAGGTTTCTCCTCTGCTGGCGTGGCAAACACGTCATCAGTCACATCTTCTGTCACCACCTCCTTGGCTTCTGATTTCCTAATCTTCTGAGCCTCCTTCACCATGTGTCTTTCACGTTGCTTAGCAACCTTGGCCAGACGGATCACGCGTCGATGCTAGGTATGAGACAGAGTGATGGTAGTTTAGGCAAACTCAATATGTAACATCTCAGAACATTTACAAATCCTATTAAAAAAATCTTACACATTTTTTAATACTACCTGCAATATGCAGCCTGTACAATAACTGGCTTTCAGTGTAGTAAGATGCTTGGCTTGCTTTCAATCATCATAATACCCTTAATACATTTAGCTACACATGTCCAGCATGTATTGCCACCATTTCATTTAAATTGTATGAGATTCCTCACATGTAACTGACTTAAAAGATAAAGATTTTAAGGGATATTTCTTGCATCTGTTACATACTAAATTGCCTTATAAGCTCACGATTTTATCTATTTATTTTCTACATTTCTTTCTCTCTTTCTTTCTTTTTTTTTTTTTTTTTACACATTAAAACTTATTTCTAAAAACTCAGTGTGAAAAATTGGCATGGAATTGATTTTGAAATAAACTCCTATAACTATAACACACATGGAGAGATTATTACCAGGTTAGGAGACTGAAAGTGTGGGTTTTCATAGAGAGTGGGCCCACCAAAACTGCCCTGGAATATTTTGATGAGGTTTAGGACAAATCGGGGCCCAATCTCCACAAGTGATGCATCCTCCTCGATAATCTGCACACAACATTACAATAAGCATTACTTCACCCAAAAACCGACACTGAAATATACACAGTTATCAAACAGGATTCGCGAGTAGTGAACACTTAACCCGAAGTGTGAGTATTGCCTCAGTGACAGTTCAGGGAGAGAGTATGAAGAGGCCATCACTCACTTGGTAATTTCTGAACCAAATTCTGTCATCTGCAATCGTGAAGGTAAATACATGATCCACAAACGGCTGGCTCTTAGGATGATACTGTGGTGTCGCAAACGTCTAAAAGGCAAAAAAAGAAAACAAGACATTTTCAGTATCAACAATTACTACCAACATTGTAACAGAAAAGTCATCAAGGTAAGAAAAGCAAGCAAGCACACCTGGATAAACAACTCTTTCAGCAAGGCATAATGGGGTTCCTTGTCGAATTTCTAGAGATTTAGAAAAGAAAAAATGTCATTAACATTTCTGTTTAAGTAACAGTCTGAATAACAAGAACCAAAAACATGCAGAAACAATGTGATAAGACATTGAAGTACCATCCATCATTACCTCTGTAATCTTCAATATCATGTGTAAATTTTATCATTATCCATATTCATCATCATAGTATCATTATCATAATATTGCATTGCCTCTTGTTCAGTCGCACTTACTGGGTCAAATGACAGCAGTGGTCTGGATCCCCTCAAACAATTCCCTGTCATCTTAAGTTCAGCGAGTGTGTGAACTTAGAGAACAGATAAAGAGAATTTAGATCAAACAAAAGCAAAAGGACTTCATTTCAGCTGAAAACTAATTTGAATCAAGCCAGGGTTACTCACCGTTTTGAACCAGAAATTTGGCAGATGGACCATGTGGCACATTTGAAATCCTATAAATGGAAGAAAAACACATGACACAGTGGGCAATAACCTTAAGTGGCTGCAGAGTTAAACTGGCTTAAGAAACAAAAACATAGTGTGCTCTAAACTCACCACAAGTAAAGGTCTTGTTTTTTCTTGGCCTCAAAGAATAAACACTTGTTGCAGTTTTTGATCTCACATACCTGAAATATTCACATAATTAAGCAAATGCAAATATCTAAAATCATCAGTTGTGTTAAAGAATCTTTAAAGTACACTCTTACCTCATTGACAACAAAAAGTTTGTCTTTCCTATCCATCTTTGAATCTGTAAAGTAAGGATGCAGTGCAGCTTGTGATGTACGTTCATATTTACGTGTAGTGGGAAATCTGTTTTACTACACAACAATTTGAGACAATAAAATGTGTGTTATTCCACTTTTACCATTGATAACTGCTGACTCTTAACAAGTGGAGATTCAAAAAAACAATTGTTATTACTGCTATTGACATACAGACAAGTCACAGACCACAATAATCCTCTCTTTCACATAATATTTAACGGGTAAAAACTAGAGTCGTGTCTGAGTGTTTTACCTGCTTTGGAGTGAGGCATCATAGTCCTCAAATCCTGCATTAAGTGTCTAGCTCGGAAGCTCACGCCTCGCGAAGAGAACACGAGAACCCTTTCTTTGTTTTTCCATTTACCCTGCAAGCCAACCACAAAAGATATGTAAGTTAGTCCAAGACACATTCCAGGAAATATTTACTACTTGCAAAGAGAGCGGTACTTTTAGTCTAGTGTAAATGAAGTTTGAGGCAACGTTCACAGCCAATAAAGACTCAAGTCAACTTATCTCCATGTTAGAGCGGATTACACTTTATCATGCACCCACATTCAAGAACAGGTTATAACGTAACGTGAACTTCCTTAAATAAATGTGTAGATAAGCTCACGGTCGCCTTTTAACAGCCTTGATACTGAACATTCGCGACTCCGGCTCTTCGCGACTTGTTAAGTTTTCAAAGCATCCACTTTTCAGCACTATGAATTAAAGTAACCTACCATTGATACCGGAGCCGGAACGCTGATGACATTACTCTGTTCTTGCTCTGTCGCTGTGTCCTGCTGTGACTCTCCATTTTCAACAAATTTCACTTTCTTTGCTTTTTTCGCTCCAGGACCCTTTCCTCCACGTTTTCTCTTGAGCGCCGACATTTTGCACTGTGGAGGTGCATGACACGCAGTGGAAGTGAAATACTATCTAAACAAAACGCGTGACTTACTGAAAGTATAGCGCCACCTAGAGATTAGGAAGAGAACGTTTCGTTACTCCACTATCAATACCATCATAGCAAGATGCTGTCAAAGGAATACAACACCTGAAAATTAAGAGAACAATTGAATCATTTCAAGTTTAATACAAACTTTTTTATTCATGATACACCAGATAACATAATAAAGAGTGCATTCACATTGTTTCCTACATAAATATTTAACAACACAATACATCCAGATAACAGAATGTTAAGACAGCAATTTACTTTCAAATCTGAACAAATCACTTCAAAAGGAAATCAGATCACTTTTCCAGCTTCACTAGCATTTGCTGTCAGAGAAACAATATGTATGATCAACAATTATGAACACAAGGAGAACTTCAGTGGACTTATATCTCCTTAATTTAAACAGAAATAAAATACACAGAATGGGTGAAACACTGTGCCAAGGTCAAGTAAATGCTTGGCCTAAATCACAGCTGGCCATATACAATCCTGGGGGGCCAAACTTCATTCCTACCAGCCACTCTGTGCTTGGGTTGGCAGAAGGGTACGTACATTTGTTTTTTCGAGGTAAAACAACATGAAGACCAAAGGCATAACTGCAGACCCCAAAAACTGGATTTAGGGAACCCAAGTTTAAATGATTACACATCAAGGCCTTAATCAGGCATCTTAAACGCTGCAAAAACTTACAGTGAAATAAATAGTCCTTTTTTACTTTTGAACTGCTGACAGCAATGTTTGCAATATTTTTAAACAGAAGAATGGCTTGAACATGCCCATGTTATTCCTCCTCAACCTCTTCATCTGGACAGCAGTAATACTCCACAAAACAGATCTGTCCCTCATCGTTCCTGACCAGGTACTGGAGGGAGAGGAAGCCTCTGCTGTCCGTTCTCACGGAGACTTTGCAGGACAGGGCCAGGGCTTTGGTGGAAGGCTTCAGCAGAGACATCTTGTACCTATGGGAGAGAAGACACAGAAAGAGTGCTCAGTAACACAGTTGGGCACATCAACAGGAAGTGAAGGAAAAGTAGTATTGTTATTCTATAAAGGCTTTTTTATTATAATTTAACATCAAAATTGACAGCAAGCTGTTGACACTTACTTGCTGCATTGATAATTGATTCAAATTTTGTTTGACTGTCCCTTCTAAAAAATTTTGCTATCATATTCAACGACGGCTTTCAAGCCAGAACAGTATCTCCACAAAATCTCCAACGCCTCTGCAAATAATGATTTTATATCCAGATTGAAAGCTCCTGGCCTCCTTTTCTGGTAAAGCCATTTCTGTGAGTAAAAATCTTTATTAGACTTTCCTTATGCTTTCCAGCTTTCTCTTCCTTTGACCTACAAATAGTGTGGACATGTGTTTGATTCATTCTATATGGCAATTTCTTTTTAGATATAAACCACAGGAATTCCATCTATATTCCTTCATGATACAGAGGCTGTTAAACAAAGTGTTACAAGTATAACACTAATGGGAGATGAGCGTAGTTCACCTGTTAGTTTGAGTCTTGGTACACTGAAACAGCTCCATCATGTCTGAGTCTTTGGGATAATCATAATGAGCATTCCCAGAATTCCCAAATGTTGACAACCTGGAAAGTTAAAGAGCAAAATTAAAGAAAAAGAAAACAAAAAACGCTCGACCAGAGCCTCTACAAACCCACATGGAATGACAGCTCTGGCCTAATAGTGAAAAGTGAAAAGCCCTTTTAGCACGACAGCTCACCTGAAGTAGGGCTGACTGGGCGACATGGTGATTTGAAGGATCTCACTGGTCATGTCCAGTTCAGAAAAGGCTTCTTTCAGACTGTCTGACTGCAGAATGACTTTGTTGGTTACATTGGTACTGCAGAAGTCAAAATCTAAAGGCTCTTCTGGTTCCTGGGTGTTAATTTTGCACACTGTCACCACTCCACCCTCCTCCAAGAACAGAGTAAGTGGGTAACCATAGCCATTATAGCACATCTTCAGTGCTGTGCTCACTCCTTGTTGGCAAAGTGAGAAAACAGATTTATTAAGCATTATGTATAACTATCTACTGTTATGTCAAACAGAATACAAAAGGACAACATTATCACTCTTTGGGACATTTGTTAAAAATTTCATTTACCTGGTACTGTGCTTCCACCAAAGATGGTCAGACAATCCAAAAGTACAGTCAGGTTAACCTGAAACCCCACTGAGTCCTCTTTAATGGTGAATTCTTGAAATATATCAGCCTGAGAGAATTAATTAAAAAAAAAATCATTAAAGATTGCAATTGTGACTAAACACCGATGATGAAAGCAACCGTCTCTTCAATCAAAATATATGGCAGCGACAACTACTGTCAAAATTCAGTGCCAGCACTCACCTGAATAAATGCATTTGCTTGCAAACACTTGGAGTCCTCGACTGTGACTTTCAGGCCATTCTTTGTGGCGTTAAATATAGCGTGCTCTCGGAAGGTGATGGCTTTCAGGATATTGGACAGATTTCTGACATTGTCCAAACTGGCGACCAGGACATACTGCTCATCTCCTGCCTGTGACTGAGTTGACAAGGGCATGTTTCTGGACCACAGCTACAATTCCTACTACTGGACAAACAAAACTGTTTACATACTTTGCTTCGTCATAGTTTATTTGTATGAATAATGTACGTGCTACTGTATTTTACACAGCCCAGTTTGTTGTCAGACAGCCATGATACGAAACGGATAACAATTATAACAATAACTAGTCAAGACACCAGACCTAATGACAATTATTGTAACACGGAAGCATGTATAGAACGTTGTATTAACTTACAATATATATATATATAGCGTCAAAACCAAGGATGTACGTCTACATAACTGTGGATAAATCCTGAATAACTTTTTTAGGAGTGTGGCGCCATCCTTTTTCCATTTTCCTCGTCAGTCATTGAAAGCTGCTTAGATTAAATGTGGCATCATTGCCCCCTACTGTACAGGAGGGGTTTAGCATAGTGGTATGCTAACTCCAGGCCCACGAAGAAACCTCTGCCTGTGCATGGCAATGGAAGAAATTGTTCTGACACTGCATTTTCCATCATTTTTGTCATTCAGGGAGACCATACAGAAACCAAGTTTGACTGTGAAGTGTTGGAACTGAAATCAGCTATTCACTTTATGTGAATGTCAGGTGGCTACATTTACATCCCACTAGAGGGCCCCTTATTACCATCAACTACAAGGAATTTCTCAAACTTTGATCAATGTAATCAGAGTTGTTTTTCATGAACAAACAGTCCCTTCCCTTTCCCTCAATAAAACACACACTGATCATCTACGTGTCTCTATAATTAGATTTGCCTCAGAAAAGATCAGCACTCTCGTTTTTAATATGTTGTGGTGGGTTTTGAAATTGCCTTTGATCAGTAAAACAAATCTCAGACCTCATTAATTGTTGTAACTTATGATGGGATGTGGCTTTTTGAAGGCTTTTGAATGGTTTGCTCCATTGGGTGACAGCAGCTGCCACCCATTCTTCATTCTTTGGAGTCTCTTTAATCCGTTAGGAATGGCATGACTGAAACAAGACACTGCTTTCCTTAGTAAGTCTCTCCTTTGGACATGGAATACTGGAATATCGTAGGCCCCTCCAGCATCTGTTGAATTATTACATATCCCGCAATATCACACACAAAATTATGACTTAAAATGACTTCATTCCTAGTAGGGTGAAAAATTTTACATTAAACTAGAAAGGATAAGCATTTAATAAATATTAAAATGACCACAACTGTAGCTATAATTCAATTTTACAAATGTTTTTTTAAATGATTTTTGTCATGATTAAAATTGATTTTCAGTGTCACTAAGACTGTGAAATTGAGAGCTTTGTCACAGTGTTCATGCGTTGACGCAGTGCTACTGGTGTTTCAGTAAGATGCTGAATGACGCAGTGCCTATAAGCCGTGCAGACATCCTTTTGGTTATGATCATATCTGAAATAGCAGTCATGGCTGAAGCATAAACCACGCTCCCTGCAGAACAATTTGTTTAATATCATTTACGAGCCAGTCCTTTTAACCTTGGCAGACTAAATACATTAAGTTATTATTTTCTTCTTCCTCCTCTAGTGGGCAGTTGGCTTCAGGTTTAAATTTTTCATGCACTGCAATGTGTGTCCCAGAATAGCGTGTTGAGCACCTGAAAATATGCTGATAAAATTGCAGCAGCAATAGTCGGGATAGGAAACCAGCAAAGATGATTCTATGAATGGACTGTTACGGCCGTTGTTTATACACTTTAACAAACATACTAAGCTAAATTTAATTCAGCAATTTATTCATCCATCACTGAAGCGTGCCAATAATCTGTTATTAGTGTTTGTCCTGTACACAATACAGTACTTGCCATGTTTCCATCTCGACAAAGCACTTGGGTTACCACAAACAGATGACACTTTGATCTTAAGTGCAGCTGCGCAGCATGTTTATGTGGTATATACAATCACAGGCTAGATCACACCCAAACAGAGCAAAACCCAACAACCTTTTCAGCTCAGTAACAGCTTCTGTGCTTCTGTGAGGATGGAGAAAAATGATAAAACTAAAACTGGATAGCATACAAGTAAAACAGTCTCCACCTTAGTTTTATGTTGATATGTCACAAAGACATATCACAGAGCACAGAAATACCAGATCCATTTCTTTTTTTCAAACCACAAAGCATGAATAATTGAATGGTGTGTGTCAGCATAAATTTACAAGAGTTTATCATCCACACCACAATATATTGGTCTATTCTGACCGATTTTTATTGCTCTCTGTTAATTACACGACACTTCTTTCACTGTAATGACAGGACTAGATGAATAGTGGGCTGTAACAGTCCGTCCACTAATGTCTTTGGTTTTGGGGTGGTTGTGGATATTCCTCCAGACCCGAGAGCTTTAGGATTATCATTCTTTTGTCAAAATAACTGGAAGATCATCAGTCATCTCTTCACCTCAACCTCACCTTAAGAAGGGTCATGACCTTTCCTGGAACTAATCTGTGTCCTTAAACTGCACATTTTAGATATGCTTCATGCATTTATACAGCATTTAAATTGATTTACTGAACATGAAATGTGTGATAATTTTAAACATATGATGTTCAGTCATTATCATACTCTGATCTGACTTACACTCATTGAATTAAATGCTAAATAACAACACCTTTTTAAACTATTTAACTATTAGAATAGGAATGCACTTATTGACTAATTTGTAAGTGTCAACTTTTTCCTAAAGAAGATTCAGTTAACTGGACTTTGGTTGGTGGTTTTCAAATGCATTAAGCTAATTTTAAACTTCATGTTCCTCAGAAATAAATTTAAAAAGTAAACACAATAAAACTATTAACTGAGTTGGTAAACAGACAAATGAACTCAGTCACACCATTTCACTATCCTCTTCAGAGCCATGACTTATTATCATTCTCTGCGTAGCAGCATAGATACACATGAACAAGTGACACTAAATTTAGCTTACGTGTGTAAGTAAGCCACACCTCATTGGTGTTCGCTGATGTCTGTGCGATCACAAGGGAGAGGGCAAAAAAATGCACATCTGTCTTATTAACCACAAATCAACTGCCCTCCCAACTGAAGACTGGTTTTGTGAAAGCATTCCACAGTCATCTGTTTTTCCTTATGAACACCACTCACAAAAAGAATGGAGATTACAGTCATCGGGTTTTATGTGCATTTTTATAGCAATACTATCAGCACTTACAGTGGGCAGACAAGACTCAGGAGCAATAAACTAAAGACCTAACTTATTCAAACTGCTAGTGAACTTTGTTAATACTGAAAAAAAAGGGGGGGGGATGCATTTGACCCATTTTTCTACTTTCACAACTTTATCAAATAGTAAAAGGCAGTAAATTCAAGTTAATTTCTATTTTATGACAACAATTCACATGTACAATGACAGGTTTGAATACATGTATTGGGGTGTGTTGGGGCTACATGTCTCTTACTGTATTCATTCTATGACAAACACTAAAGGAGATGTATGACTGATGGCATTTGTGTAGTATCTCCCATCCACTTACCATAAACAACGTGATGTTTTGAGAGTACAGATACAGTGAAGCCTTATCGCTGCGATGACTTTTAAAATTATAACAGCTTAGTCTAAATCAAGAGTACCGCTACAAAGACAGGAGGTATTTGGGGCACAGTTTTTCTAGGAGAGAGCTTTTACATCAAATTCCAATCTTTAAAACATTCTTAAAGATTATATTGATATAAGAGATGGGGCAAAGGTTTAGATGGAGACTTGAGAGACATGACTGCACTTGTACACTTATCTTCTTAGAACTCTGGTAAAGAGAACTTAATTATTTATGATGTGTATCTACAGAGAGAAAGCAAAAGACTGATTCAGGGGCTTCTTTTTCGATATTTCAGTGTTCTGTAGGTTGTTGAACAATACTTATGACACAAAAAATGACAGAAACCAAATCGATTCATGAGATGAATGAATAAGTCGTAACTCGTTCCATTGCAGTTCTTCAACAGTATAATCTCAGGAGAACTCTCAAGCGGTTTTCTGTACAGGCTGATTAAACAAACTGAGACTGGGTGCTATGACTCAAAGCTCTAATTGTTTGCAACAAGCACCCATAGTAGTCTGTTCTACCCCCTCTGTAGAGAATGAAGAGAAGACAAGGGGCTGTTTGTCCTCTGTGACCATGTTGTGTGTCCAGTCCTCCAACAAGAAAAATATGATGCAACCTTTGACCCCTAAACAATCAGCTTCTTATTGCTTCCCTCTATGTGCTTGTACAATAAATATATTTTGAAAAAATATTTTCAGTTTCATTTTTCAGGTCACAGCTCTCCTCTGGTTTGAAACACAAATCAGGCCCAAGCCTGAGCTGTGGCACTATGATGGGGAAATGGGGTATATAACACTGGTCTTATTTTGCTTTTATCCAGTGAATGGATTCAGTGCAAGAACAGAATTAAAATGAAAATTACGAATTCGGAGGTCAGCATGTGATGCTAACTCTAACTATTAAATACAGTATGTCGCTTTTCAAGCTGCTGTGTTTGTTCACCAGCACGTAACAGAAAGAGATTTCTTGCGAGTTATTAAACATTAAGTGGTTCTACGCCGTAGTACAACTCTTTTAAAGTCGTATAATAAAAATATTTTTAGATTTTAGATTACTGAGATTAGATTATTAAGATTATTTAGATTTTAAATTACTGATCGTATTTACTCATTCATTTACGTATGTTTTCACGAGGATGAAGTAGCTTAGATTGCAGCACGACCCTTTAGGAATGCAGTAGTTTAAGTGCTTAGAAAAAGTCTGTCATTTTCACTCCCAATTCACTCAACGCTTGGCCAGCTGGAAAGAGGAGTTGTGTGGACTGTTGCAGGTCTCCGCTGCAAGGCAAGTTGCTGACGAGCGAAGTTTCCAAAATGAGCATATGTTGAAAAAAAAACCCAAACAAAAAAAACTTACAGTTGGTACAACTGTTATTATGGCGATAATTAAAACAGTGAGATAAATTCATGTTTGTGCATTTGGGTTTCCTCTCTCTCTGCGCAAGTCGTCAGGACCATTAGGTTACCTTGCTCACCCCTCCTTCCTGTCTGAATTGATATCGTGAAAGGATTTTTGAATCACAGCAACAGCGCTGCAGCCGCCATGCTGGGAGAGACAAACTTGTCACGCTCCTACATCAACTTTGGACTGTTTTAACTGCTTGGAAAAACGGAAGATTTTCCTCATTATCAGGCAAGTCTGTTTCAACTAAGAATTTATTTTGGTTTTAGTCTGTTGCTGTATTTGGGTGCGGTTACCTCACAATGTTCGACAAGTGCTTGAAACTTACTATCTTTTGAGTAGCCGCAGTACCCAGATGAGCTGCTTTTACGGGTCATGCTTAGAAGACTTTGAGCTCGTCGACATGCACTTGTTACTCATAGAAACAACAGGTTAATATTTGGTCTCTGCATGTCTACATGTGGTTATTTCGGTGACATTCCTTAATCCAAGTTATTCGATTTCATTACTGAAGACAGAGGAGTAACCCCGCATTCTGAATAAAGTGGCAAACCAAATTCTTGTAATTTCTTAGATAACGATGTTGATGAACTGGCGACAGATCGCAACGTAACCCTGGTGTTTATCAAAAAGGTTTTTTATTATTGATGACTCGAGAGCACGCTCATGTTTCAGAATTGTTTGCTTTAGTGTGGTTTTACCACGTTTCTGTGATTTTCTCTCCCTCTTATTCCATTTTTATGGCTTTTCGTCAGAATGTGTGCAAAGGGTTTGCAGTGAAAGCGGCATCTAGACTTTTTTTCAGGTAGATGTTTGAATTCTCACGCTCAATTCAACAAGATGTTTAAATACGCGTCTGGTATTCAAGGGTCATCTGGGGGTTGCTAGTCGAAGCACGCATAAATTAAAGGATCCCCTTCTTTTCAACAACAAAAGGGCCCTATTTAAAAACGAAGGAAAACATAACGGTAGCGGGAGTTAATATAAACGATTTTGCATGTTATAGTTTGAACATGCTTTAGAGACGATGCAATTCTCTAGTTTACCGCGGAGTACGTGCAAGGTATTTAAATATGGGTGTGTGATAAACTAATGCATTTCATGTAAATCTCGGAGCTCCGCTAAGAGAGCCGAACGGATCGCACCCGCATAATTTGATTGCAGAGGGGCGATGTGTTAGCTCGAAGTAAGCTGATGTTCTCTTCAGCATCAAAGCGTCTCTGTATCTCATATTTTATAGTAAGATATGAAACCTCCTTCTCGGAATTATTAAATGACAGTATGATAGAATTTAAAAACGAAGCATTTATTTTCACTCAGGAGACTGTCCAAGATGGACACGTATAAATTTTGATTAGACTGAAATATTACCAAACATTTTGAACGCGCTCTCAGTAAAAGCATCACAACTCACATTGAGGTCTGTAAACTCGTACTACAAAATGTTCAGAAAACTGGATGCAGCACTGTTGCTGAAACGGGACATTACTGATGCTCAGATGTATTTATTAATCAATGAATCAGTTAAAATATCTAAACTCTTAGCTTATAAACCGCGAAAGCTAGATATGTAGTAAGGTCGGAATACTGAACAGTTAGAGTTTGTATTGTTTATGTAGGCTACGTGTGTGCTCTCCTTTTAATTTATAAGTATGAGCTGTTTATATCCTGGTCACATGGCAGAGTGCCCATTTTGGAAATGTTTGCTGCACATTATTGTCCAACAATTGAATGACCAAAAGAGGTTTTTTTTTTTTTTTTGTGATGGAAACTCTATTGTTCCTTTATCCCCTTTGAGTTCATCATGCCTTAGTCAGAGACCTCTTCATCCGATGGTTGTTCATTACATCTCATCTTTTCATTGTCAGTTCCCTGTTGTTTATTAGAGCACACACAGTCACACTCGATGTCTCATTGATGAGTCTATCATGACCAAAACTGTCCTCGGGCTTTTTGAAATGAAGTTTTGTTTTGTAGTGGGTCATGGGAAGTATGGTCACCATCCAGTCCCTGTCAATAAAATGGTCAGTGACTTGGTTCTGACCAGGCAGTTGCGTGTCACCGAAACCCAATTGCACTGAATCAAACTGGCACTGAATACCCCTGTGAAATGAGCTCCCAGAGCGGGTCAATTTTTTTTTTTATGAAGGGGACTGTGAAACCGTCCTGAAATCTTTGCGTTACTATTTAACTGCTGAAAATGCTACTGCCTATATTCATCTGTCTTAAAGAAGCAAGATTTCTTTGCCACAGTTAGAGAAGCAGAGACGTAGCAGAGGAGACATCTTGTTAAGGACAATATGACACACCTTTGCTTGCTTTGGTTTGGCAACCCTATCAACTTGTCAAATATTGTCCTGTGCGTCAGACTGTAATCTTCCATGATAACTGAAATTGTGGTTATGGCTGTAGTTCACATCAGTCTATAGCCTTTTCCTAACTCTTTGCCCTCAGAAAAAGAACAGTGTTAAGTGACCTGGCTATCCGACTGCACTGAATCAGACTGAACACAGCCAGCCTTTGTTTATACCTGCCAAGACCTTTCAGCTGATAGTCAGAGAGAGCTGGGAAACTCACTGAGAGACCCTGGATGTCCTTATTGTGTTACACCTCTGGAATACATGGTAGGGATTATACCCTCACAACAGGACTAAAGGGAACTGAACTCTGACACAGAGCACAGTTCTAGATTGTTTGTTTGTTAGATTATCAGTACGCATACAGTGTCACCATACCAGGAAGTATGGTAATGAATCCAAGAAAATCTTATCTGGTGTCACAAAATGAGATGGCTAATAAATCAAATTTCAATGTAAGGAGGAAAAGTTTATGGAGGAAAATAAAATCGTATTCTTTCCTCTTCTGAACTACACCCAGTTATGAAAAACCTTACAAAACAAGCTTTGTTTATGTTGGAGTAAGTGGCTATCACATGAAAAGTTGTTTGTTTTGTCAGGGATGCACGAACAGGATAATTAATTACCCCCCCCCCCCCCTTATTAAGTGGCTGTGTAATTGTCAGAAGTTAGTGCCTCTCCCTCTCTCTTTAAACCCCTTCTCTCCTTTCCTCTCCTCACCTTACCTCACTGACCAATTATATCCTGCCCTATGGTTGAATTGCAGGTAATCAGAGGTCAGAGAGGTCAAAGCTGAGTTTCAACTTGCAGGACACGGGAATGTGTGAGACAAAGCCAGTTTCAATTGGCAGAATATTGAAGCTGTTCTGTTTAGCTTTTAAATTGTCATGTACGTTGTGTGCTTTATTTGTATCATGGTTCCAATAGTTTTATTTTTGTTTGTGTGTAATTGTTATGCCCCCGCAACTATGCTTGTGGGTTTTTTTTTTTTTTTTAATGTATCTGTGTAACTAACTGCAAACAATTTAAATGGATCCCATTGGAAGCACAAGACTGACTAAGGGGGCTGATAGAATAACATGTGATAGCCAAGCTTGTTAAAGATAACATATTTACCCAGCGTGCCTCACAAATTTCCGCCTGATTCTTCAGTTACATTCATTACAGTGGTAATTGATTTACTGATGGTGGGAAATGCGCCTGAATTTGTAAATGTTGTTGTCTGTGGACTTCCCCTTTTATTCTGCATGCCGTGCAGTAGCGACGTGATGGAACTTATTGGTTGACTTCATTACATAGGTTTGGTTGTGAGGACCCTTATTTTGTTGTAGGTTTACTCTATGCAGAGCTGTGCATTCTCAGTGTCGCTTAAATTCCTCTTCAGTGTTTGAAATAGCGTATCTTTCTGCAGTGATTCAAACCAAAAGAGTGGAGGGAAGAACTTTAACTCCGCTCGGAAAAGGTCTTGTTCAAGTGTGAGTCTGTAATAAGTCCTTTCACTGTTAGAAGAAACTGCAAATGGCCAGAGACGTTTGACCTGCTTTCCACCCCCCGTGGAGGGGGACACTGTAAACATTACTTGGCCCATATCAGCTCCCTCCCTCACACACACACACACACACTCACACACACAAACAGAGTCTCATTTACATTTTGATTGGCCCCTATCCCTTGGCAGTTAAGTGCAGGAGCAGTGTGGATGGATTGTATTCAGTTGTATACAGTACCGTGGAGCCAATTGGGATGTCGGTGGTTCCGTGATGTCTGAAGGACCCCCCCTTCCCCCAACTCCCAACACCCTACAGGCTCCAGTTTTCAACTGGCACAGAGAATGAATAAAAGCTCCTGTTCGATGAAGTGACAGGTAACATTTCAGACTGCTGATTGTTGCACTGTATGCTCATTATCAAGTTCACAGTTTCACTCCTGTAAAGGACAGATTTTTGTCTCTGTGTTCTTTTATTTAAAACAATAAATTTAAATAAAAATACCTTTAAAAGTTTAAAAATAAAAATAACATAAGGTAATACTACATGGGCCTCACTTTATCCAGTTATGGGTTTTTTGCTTGCCTATTTTTCTTATGTTACTATGATGAAATTGAAGCCAGAGGATATTGAAATTGAAATTGAAGTCAGAGGATATCATCAGTGTACAAGACCCCCAAAATCCTCTAAAGTGGCTGGTTAACTGCCATTATTTTATCCTTTTTACATGCCTCGTTTTTATGTGATGACAGATTATACATTTCCATGCCTTTCCTTGCTGTGGATTGATTTTTTTTTTCATTTATATCACTGGCGTTAAATAGGGGCAAAGAAAAGACTAGTACATGATTCCCTCATTGATCTTGATGCGCTTGAAATGGTCGAGAGCCCTTTGACCACCCAAATATTACAGCTGTCCAGACTCTGTTCTCTCAGAGCAGCTGTTGCGAGGAAAGATGGAGCTCATTGGTTTAAATTGAATCAATAGGTACACTTTGTTGAAAATGATGAAAATAAGAGATAGATGTATGTCACAATGAAAACAAATTAGTGTAATGATTTTGGGGAGAGCAGAGACCACATTTGGAGACCACATAGAATACCAAAGTTAGTTGATCAGGAACACTTAAATGTGAACAAAGCATGAAATTCTCTTATGCAAAATGGAAGACTGTTTGGCTCGACAATGGTCAAGACCGGAGAGTTTGAAGCTTGCCGTAGACTGCTATGCAAAGCATAATCTTGTTGAAAGATCTGCTCAGTTCTGTGTTTGAGTCTCATAGTGAAGAGCACATAAAGTAATTTGTCACAGCATTGGCACATGATTTTGGTGGAGTGGTTATGAATATTTGCTTTGAGTATGCACGAAACAGATTAACGAACTCCCTTCTGTTCTTCTGCACAGTAAACCCTCAGGGTGTGAACTGTTTATACAGGCCAACACTGTCCAGCCTGGTCCACTGTGACCCCCCTGGAGCTACGGGGAGATTTACTACTGTTATAGTGCAGCTGGGCTAGTGAACACTATTCACCCTGCCAAAGAACACGCTGTGACCCTGTAAACAATAGACACACACTATGTCTCGCTCGCTTTCTCAAACACACACACACACACGCACCCGTTCCCAACCCCCTCTTCTTCCGTCTCCCCAAAAGGAATCGTGTGAGCATTGATGCTTCCCAGAGACCACATTCGAATTCGATTGCCTCTCGGTGAGCAGGGACACATAGAGTGTCTATCTGGCAGCTATTGTCTGAACCTGTCAGAGCAGCAGAGCTGCACAGCCACCTCCATGCTGAACGCTCGGTGAGTGAGTGTGTGTGTGTGTGTGTGTGTGATGCAACGGCTCTCCCTCCTCCTCCTCATCCACCGTCACATTTCTAAACTGGTTAGCTTTAATAATTAATTGTTATTTGGATGAGAGAGAGAGAGCATGAGAGAGTGAGAATACGAGAAAAAAAAGGAAGGGGGGGTGGGGAGGGAGAGAGAGAGAGAGAGAGAGAGAGAGAGAACTGAGGGAGAGGGAAAGAAAGGGAAAGGTTTTGGCTGTCAGTGAATGTTCAGGGCTTTTATCTCTCCTTTTGGACATGATTGTTAGTCTTCCTAGCAATCAGGACAGCTTGGTGGAGGCATTTGGTAGAGATGTGAACTTTCCCCTGCTATACCTGCATATTGGAACAGGGATGAGAGTGACACAGGGGGGGTAAAACAGAGTACCGTATCATTTTAACAGCATCCAGCTCCCAGGGCTTGCGTGAGAGAGGCTTCACAGCAGAGTCTGGAGCTGAACCGATTACTTCACTTCAGTAATACTAGACTAAACCTTGATTGCTCGCTTTCTAGTTCTAATCTGATGCCACACAAGGGAAATTGAGTCACGCTTAAAGACAGTTTGTTTAATACGTGATGTAAAATTGGATCTTGGGATGTTTTACCTCACTGTGTTTTTTTGGCCGGGCGGACACATCTCTTCTCTTGTGATCGCTTGGTGAGTTTGGTGCTAGTGTTGATGTACTCTCATCTTTAAGTTTTATTTAATTTGATATCATTGTTTAGAGAATGTAGGGTGAACAGGGTTTTTTTTTTTGTCTTAATGTAACAGCTGAATTATTTGGAATGGGTTAATGTCATTCTTTATTTTTTTGCTGTGTGTCAGATTTTAGTGATTCGTCAGCACAGGGGACAGGTTCCCTGAAATGCATCTGCTGCCAGTTTGCAGTCACCATTCCAAACAACATCAAGCGCATGTTTAAATATGGTCCTTTCCTTCTCTTTTCTGATGATGCCTTTATTATGGACTGTCATTTGCATGGCACCAATTACTGGGTACTGACAGTGTCTTTGGTTCACTCGTGAGCTAGGCTCTTCTTAAGAGAGTGCGGATCACACACTTGAACAGTCTGTGTTAGCCTCTGTCAGATCAAAGCTCAGTGGCACGTCTTTTAAACTGTTATCATGCTACTTCAAAGACTCCATGTTACCGGTCTACTGTGCACTGCTCTACATACTTACAATAACACAGACAGTTAGCCGTGCTTTTGTCTTTGGAGTGCCACCTATGAATAATACTGATACATGACAGGCGTGGCCCCCGTGTCTGATTCATGCAAAATTTAAAAAACGGGGCAAAAAGGTGTGTGTGTGTGAGAGAGAGAGAGAGGGAAGAGAAGGTTGTTAAATAGTGTATTTGCTTAATGACAATTCTGGAATGTCAGACGTTACCTCTCACTTTCTCCATGGGATTCTTAGTGGGATTCTTAGTGGGATTGTTAGTGGGATTCTTAGTGATGGATCAGTCTTTGTGCATGAAAATGGCCCGTGGGCTCCCAGGAAATGATTTGGCATCACACAAAGAATGCCTTTTTTCTTTTCCCGTTCCTTCCATATTTTAAAAATCATTTGTGATGTTGATGATTGATGTCTAAATGTATTTTCCATATATCAGAGGTTTTCTCCCAAATTCATGACAGTTTGAGATTTATGAACGGGTTTTGTTGATTTGTTGGGTTCTCTTGGAACTGTTGCCGAGAAATTCCATACTCGCGTCGGAAAGTTCTGAATTTTTTCCACAGTGTTTGCCCCGAGCATTCCCAACAACTGGTCCAATGACCATTCTGTGGAAACAAGTAGAATCTGCACATATTTCATACATACCGGTTCAACCATTCTATTACGGCTAAATGCTATTGACTGTGGAAAAATCAGCCTTTGTTGCCCGTTACGCCAATGCATTCTTGGATTTTCACCGAGATTCCACTGAGGACCTCGAAAAGATTTGGGCTTTTGTATGCAGATCTGAAAGCTTCATTTTGGTTGGCTCTGATTGTAATGCACAGAGCACAAGAGAAAGATATGGATGGTTTGATGTTGCTGAGGCAGTCAGACTTGTTAAAAGTCTAATGAGGAGAAGTCAGATGGGACCCTTTAGATAGACAACAGCTTGGTGCATTTTCCCCCATAGACTTCTCTCCTCACAGTCTCATGTTCTAAGACCAGGGGCTGGCTGGCTGGACATCTGGAGGCACTTTTGTGTGGTGGGATAGGTTAACGCTATCAGAAAAACATAAATCCATTCCTGTACTGCCAGCAAATGCTGTTTGGATTAAACTGTTTGAGAGAGCTTGACCTGCTTGCCCAGGGTAAATGCTGAGTAACGGATGAACTAACATTGTTTCAGCCTTAACAGCTGTGGACTGTTCCATTCCTCGTTCCTGCGTATGGAAATGGGAACTGATTGGAGCAGTCAGAAATGATTGATTAGCCTACATCTGAGTTTCTTGTCTTTATTTTTTGTCCTCCTAAGTCTGTGGTTTTTCGCTCTTTCTCTTTGTCGTTGTATTGTATGCAGGGACATGTCATGTAATCTATTAAGCTAATGTGTTGCTGTTTTAATCGGTTATGAAGGCAGATAAGCCGGTAGCTTAGGCTTGATTTTGCTGATGTATGGAGTTGGACTGAAACACATGGGTCACATATGTGCACCAGCAAATACAGCTTTTGAAATTACAGAACGTTCTCACTTGGCCTCTTTTCAGTTTGTTTCATTTGAGTGGAAGGATACGTAACCAAGAATAACGTATTCTCTTATTCTCTTATCTATGGATTATTTTAGAGATTAAGTGCATTTTATTAGGAAGGATTTTAATATAATGTGGACAACAGAGGTTTAATAGATGTCCTCATGGTTTTTGTTGCTCATTGTCATCTTTATGACAGTGCACTGTGTGAACAGTTTTTTGTTTTTTTTTCTTCGGCAACACGTTTAACCTTTGCTCATTTGGTAAATTGTATCCATTGCTCCATAGCTGTAGCCACATTTTGTCTTTTTTCCTGATTTAAGAATTCCTCGGTGCTCTCAATTTATTCTCCTCAGCTCAGCGGTAGTCATGGCAACGGTATCCCCCACAAAGTTGGCGAGGGCCTGTTCTTTGGCTGGTTAATTGTAAGGAAGTCAGGCATGGCTGTGAGGTAGCCCATTTTGTTCAGATGTCTTTTGTCTGAAAACATAGGCTGTTGTGTTTTTGTCCTTGTTAATATAAGCATTTCGGTGGTGTTGGGGGTCTATGACAAACAGAGAGATGCCCCAACCTGCACTTGATTTAAATGAAAAGACTCCTTGATGTTATGTTTTTACTGACAGTGCAGATTCATGATTCAGACTGACTTGGGTATGAACCCCCCAACCCCAGAAATGCCACAATCTCTCTAGAGATTCTCCATGACTATGGAAAGATGTCTGACTGGTTGTCAGGCTACAAGACTTCAGCTATTAGTAATGTAGTGGGTTGAAACACTTTGTTTAAGTTTGTGTGTGCATGTCTGTGTGTACATATTTCTTATTTTGCTGAAAATGACAGTTATGTTTGAATAAATGCTTGCTCCCAAAATGTCGTGGTGTCCCCAGAGAGGTTAGACTTGTGAAATGGTAAAACGGCCAAACAGAAGATTTCAGCTATTTGAAATGGAAGGGGATGATCTGTAGGGGAGTATACATTTCCTGATTTGGTTTTCTGTATCTAACAGCTCTCCTTTCTTCACAGAGTGACACAAAGGATCCTGATCCATATTCAGCTGTGGTTGACTTCATCCAGAAGAGGGATTTTCATGAATCAGTATACGCCAGTTGACGCCATGACATACAAGTAAGTTGCTGTTCCCGTTTTGTTTTCTCGGTGCCTCCACACAGGAATAAAGAGTTTCTTCAGTGGCCTGCCTGTTCTCCTGCATGAAGCAAGAAGATGTCATCATGTTTTCAGACTCCGATTACGTCCGACCTCAGTACAGGCAAACGCATCAGACGCCCAAGGAAGCAAAGACATTCGCATATAAAGGGTCCTACTGTTTAGCCCCTTAAGATGCGTGCCATTTGCATGAGGGGTTCATTTGCATGCTCATTTGCTTTGGTATGTTTGTGGTGGCAGCAGTTGGCATTTCTATTGTTTTTCTTCTTAGTGCATTGAGTTGTTTGAAAAGACCTGAGTCTATGCCATCAGTTTCTATGAGTGGTCTTGGGAGGTTGAGTCCTCCAAGCAGCAGACAACAAGGGGAAAAAACAGGTCATAAAAATGAGAAGACTCCGTGAACAGGTACAGAGTCGATGAATAGTGAGGAGGAATATAGGAGATGCCCAAACCCCCCCTTTGGATTGTTGCCTTTTTGTTAGAGTACAAAGTAGACACGAGTTCAAGTCACAGCCTGTTCATAAATACACGGAATTTCAAAACAGCCAACTCTGTAACAGAGCCCAGAAGAGGGATGAAGATTCCTATCCCTACCCCCCCCCCCTTATCTGAAATCCAGTGTTTACCACCATAAAGATTATCTGTGTGTGTGTTTGTGTGTATTACGTCAGGATTCTCTGTTCTGGACAGGGCACATCATGAAGCACTTTGTGTTCACTGATGCATATCTCAGTGACTGACTGTAACTGGTTGTGTCATCACACTTTGGTACCGTGACTCCCACTCCCAATCTGCACTGCACCTGTTCTGTGCATTAACTCGTGCGGTAGGCCTGGTAGTGTGATAATCCCCGGAAACCGCTAAAATGCTTTAGGTATCACTACCAATCCCTTAACAATAAAACTGATTCTTTCCTAAGCCTTCTTGAAATGGAATGATAAATCAGTCATTGATTAGCTGACGTGAAGTTGCTAAAGGCTTTCAAATGTTTTAGTCTATAAAAAAAAAAGAGAATGCATCCTGACTTGAATGCCAGCCCTCGGATTGTGGGGAAAGTTAGTGACACGACGAAGGCGACTCGGATCAGAACTTGCAGTCCTTGAGGTGCAGTCCTTGACATTTTCCACTTCACCAAGGAGTCATGGTATGTGATGCTGGAGCCAGTGAATTGCTATAACTTTGTAACGAATTACCAGTGATTTAGGGAAAAAGGCTCTTCCTCCTTCTGTCCATCATTGCCATCAACAACAAGAAGAGGAATAACGACTTTGTCATAGAGTTGTAAGTAAGTGATGAGCTTGTTGACAAGCTGTCTGGAGGATCAAAGGTATCCTAGCAACCATCTAGGGGGGCTAAGGAGCCCCCGATTTAGTAGCCCATTGTTCTGCCTGTGCTGGGCTGTGTTGTAGCGTGATTGTTTGTTTGGAAGAATGATAAATGTTCTGCCAAAAGGAAGTGAAGAAAAACGGAGGGATTGGTCCTGTCATGGGGAGTAACAAAGCACTCTTCTACACGGGACTACTTAAGATTCATGCAACCCTGGGTCCACATCATCCCCACCCCCTCCTAATCTCAGTTTGCTGTCTGTGTTACGTCTCCGCAACATTGACACACGAGTTCCTCAGAAATTGTAATAATGTTAGGGTCTGATGTTTCTCTCCTGAGTTTCTGTTACTAAGTGTATGTTTAGACTCATCAATCTAATGATATGGTGAAATTTTGAAAAAAAAAAAAAAAGGTGTGATCAGCCAGTTGATTTGTGAGGGGCTGACAGATGCTGAAAGAGATTTGGACAAACCTGAACACGTAGTCTGTTTTTCCCATCAGTACACCAGTTGTGACGTGTTTTTTTTTTTTTTTTTTTTTTTTTTTTGATTCACCTTGATTTATCGACACCAGTTGTGTTTTCCAAAAAATTGCTTCAGGGGCTTAGGAGTGTTGCCCAGGGTTTGTCCAATTTGCAACTTCTGTTTTTATCTGGAAGTAGTAAAGATTGCAGATTGGTCTGCAGCCAGCAAAACATTACCCCAAGACTTTCACAGCTTAATGTAGAGAGCTTTTTTTTTTTTTTTTAACCCGTTGGAGAGGCCGCTTGGAAACGATCTGGCCTAAGCATTCGGGCATTGTAGATACAGCGAACTATTGTGTTTCATGTCTTTGGTTGGGATGTTTCAAAAGGCTGATTTCAGCTTCAGTTCTTGTAGACAGGGATTTTTTTTATCTGATGCAATTCAAGCCCCTGTAATCCTTTTCACTGCCCTGGACTATGCCAGCCCCTTCATCCCATGCTCCTAAGGTCCTTTTTTGGGGAGCTGCGGGAATTTTCACTCAGCTTTTTCTGCATAGGTTTCTTTCTGGCTGAGTAGCACACTCTGGGAGGTTAAACTACAGCAAGGCTTTTTGGGATTTCATTAAATGTGCACAGTGGAAGTGACAGACTCCACATGTCAACCAGGATGCGCAAAGTTCTATTCAGCATTAGACAAAGTTTCTGTTGTACAGCTTTTAAGAGAATATAGGAGTCAGTTAAATGCTAAATCAGCTGATCGTGGCTTTTCAGTGCATTATACATGTCGGCAAGAAAGATATAGCAAATTTGTAGTGAAAACTTTGTGGCCTGAGGCCCCAGATCTTCATCATAGTTATGTAAGAGTGACCAAGATGCCAAGTTGTATTCATCTATCTTTCTCTTTCTCTGTCTCCCTCCGTCCCCCTCCCCTCATTCCCCGTGATGGCATGTATAGTAGAGAGGGTAAATCTGAAGGTCTAAATTTGGGGAGGGCGTGTTTACCAGACAGATCACATGATGTTGAGATGATTGGCATTTCCCAGCCTGGTTGCTTATTCATCACTCAAAGCTGTGTTTAGACACAGTTCAAGGTTCAAGAGTCTCAAATGCAGCCATGCTTTAGTGGCTGCATGAGCATTTTCCTTTCCATGTTGTCTTCTGCTTGTGTGACGCTTCTATAACTCTCATGAAATCTGCACCCATACCATAGCTCTCTTTTTGACTCATGAATGTTTAGGATTATTTTGTTTTGAGAGTACAGGTATATTATGCCAGATCATGATCATAAGATACAAAGGTACTCACAAAGTCAATGATTAGCATTAAACGCTAGTAAGCTTCTGAGACAGTGACATAGACTGGCTTTGTCAATTTCTCACATAAGGGTCAAAAGATTTTATAAATTACTAATTAAAAAAAATACAAACATTTCTCTGACATCCTATCAGCCAGAAGTACTTGGTTAGTATCTATATTGCAATCAGTCCTGAAGTGTTTCCTCAAACTTTCGTTCAAGTGTGTTAGCCTTTATACCATCAATCACATGCATTTGTTTTCTGTTAGCTCCTTTCACAATTGATCCTTCTTCTTTCGATTCAATAAAAGCCATCATCCATTCGGACCGAGACGTCCGTGACATCCAGACTTCCTCTTCTGCCCTGGTTTTCAGTCAGAGGGGAGGGGACACCCCGTAGTGCACGTCTCATAGCGCTGAATTGAGATATGCCTGATGCCGGTGTCACGTTTTGTGAAGCAAAGTCAAACTACTTCCTCTGTCCGTTTGAGGGGACATGACCCGCGACCTTTCGCCCATCAGTTATAGGCTCTTGTCATGTTGCACCAAAACTTCTGATGTACCCCAAACTCTCCTTCAAGTGTGAAATGCTGGCACCCCCCATGATGTGAGAGAGTACAGAGGGCGTGGTGAGATGGGACATTTGTTTGGGTTTCTGGGCTCTAAGTAGGACACAGACCTCCTATCTGTTTAAAAAGCACTGTCTTTGTTCTGGATACCGCCTGAAACTGCTGTGGCCACATGTTGGTCGCATCTGAGTTCGTTATTTCATAAGTTGGTATAAATATATGTTACCACATTTGCAGAATATTTACCCCATGAGGTTTCCACTGATGTGTATTTTCTGTTTTCGTTGACCTAGTTTGAAGTGCATAAATGTATAAGGAATCTAACTCTTTCCTTTGAAGTGCATGAAAAGCTTCAAATACATTATTTAAATGAAAGACTCGCTGTAATTGGGTTGAGTAAGGGAAAAATTTAGCATGGAACATAGCGGGAATCTTGCATGCGACATGGCAAGCATGGCTTGAGTATAGCATATTTGCTCCCTCTGTGAAAGACCAGTATTTGTGTGTGTGTGTGTGTGTGTGTGTGTGTGTGTGTGTGTGTGTGTGTGTGTGTGTGTGTGTGTGTGTGTTTAAGGGGGGGGGGTTCTCTCAGCATGACTTGTTGTGATGGTCTATTATCAACACGGTACACATGAACAGTGCAAGTTTGTGCAGTGCCTGAATGAATTCCTGCTGACCTAAATTGAATTGTCTGGCAGATTGTCTCTGTAGCATGGTATAGCGTTTCTGCTGCATCGCCCAACACTACAGTCAGGGGAAGAAATAAGTATTAATTTGTCATTCTCCTCACATTTTAAAATTTTTGGAAATATCTGTATGACCACTGAAATGATGAAGACATCAGTACACTGTCATGTAATAATCATTTAAAGACATTTGGATTTATATGTTCAGGAGCTGTAAAGAGGACAGTAGCACACTGAACAGTTTAGATAAGCTTGTTAATGCCATATTTAAGGAAAGTTAAAGTTAATACTTTTCTTGAGGCTATATTATGACTATTGAATAGTATATTGAGTAGCTGAAACTCCTCGAGGAGGAAAACTTGTAGGGCCTTTTGAAGTGCTTTAATTCTGCTCTGGGAAGTGGGTTGAGAAAAAGGGAGAGTTTTTTTGAATAGGAGGCTGGCCATCTGTCACAGACTCTCTATAGACTGAGATTTCCTTTCCTACTACTTATTACTGACGCTTGGTTTCCACCACTGCACAGTTACGTCCTGCAAGTTCATTGTACCACATGTTTGTATCCAGCAGGAGACGTTTTAATTTGCATCTCCTTAGGAAACAATGACAGTGTTGTGATATTTTAAATGGAAGAGACTAGCAACAGTTTGTTTACAATACATCTTGGTCTTTTTCCCCCCAACATTAGTCTCTGTAACTGCTTATTAATGTATCCATTGGCTTTAAATAGTCTTTGATCCACTGGGACAGTAATTTGTAGTTGAGTCGGTTATGACTTGATTACCCCCAAGAGTTCTGATATAATCTATCTGTCTGCTCGCCTATCAGTCTGTCTTTCTGTTTTTGTTTGGTTGTATGCTTAGTTATTTCAGGTACAGAGCTGCGGCCAAAGTTTTGTTTACTACTTTGGAAAATATTACGAATGTTATGACATCTTTTTGTACTCCATAAATCTATTTTGCAAGACTCATATTGCTTGTTAAGCTGCAGTATTTTTTGGTTCCATTTCAATTTTTACACTTGGATAATAGGTTGGTATAAGCTTTTCCACATAAAGACCGCGCTGTTGGCCGTTCGTCTCTTGGGGGTTTGCGTCCCTCAGTAAATGAAAACCGTGTGAATAGAGAAATGTCTTGTCATGTCCACAAAGCCTGCAGCTGTTTGGATGAGTACGCTGAACCACACACACACAAGCATGCACACACACGCACACACACACACACATTGACCTCCCCTCAGAAAACCTCTTTTTGCAAGGTCGGAAAGGTGGCCATTCTAACTGACAATTAAAGCTGTACGCTCAGGCCTTTCAACCAGTGACGTTCATTCTCATCAAGAAAATTTTGGTTTATTTCTGTTTATTCTTGAATGTTCTGCATACAGCTGTTTATGGTTAAATGTAACCCGGGAGAACTATAAGCACTGCGTTTTGGGTCAACTGATTAAACGAAGATCCTGGTTGTGGTGTTTAATCTGTGTTCCAGGACCTGAAGTTAGCTAATCATCCTCAGACGTGCCCTAGGGCTTGGGTGTCTAGGAGTGTGTCAGTGTGGTGTTTTCACATGTTTCTGAGATGTACTTCACTGATGTATTTATTGCACCGAACACATTCTGTCTCGACAGTTGATTTCAAGGTATGCCCGCATACGTTTGTGTGATTCGTCGAAGCACCGAGAAGGCCGGCATGCATGAAAAAACAGTCACGCACAGTGATAACCTTGTTGCTTTTGATTTTTCTGTTTCTCTCTCTAGCGTGAGGATTTTGTAACTCTCCCCGAAAGAAGAGCCTCTCAACTAGTTGAGCGACGTGGAAGAGCCACAGGTCAGAAACACCACCCCTTCCCCCAACCCCCCCCCCCCCCCCCCCCCCCCTCCCTGTCTCCGTTTGTTTGGGCTACTCGCTCATGCACTTGCGGGCTTGCATGCTGCAACACGAACGCTGCATGCCTCTCCTTGCTAACCCTCCTCCGCATGTCCTGCTGGGACACCCTGCATGAAAGCAACACGGTGATGGTTCAAACACTTTCTCCCCCCCCCTCCCCCTCTCGCTTTGGATTTTTGACAGTTCAGTAATTTTCAATACTCCTCTCTCAGATTTGATTTACTCTTATTCCAAACTCACTTTCTTTTGCTCTGCTTTCTGTTGATCCCCCTGCATATTTATTTATTTATTTATTTATTTTTCACCTCTTATGCCTTTTGTGATTGTTACTGTCTTGAGGGGCTAGTCTGAGCTCCCCTCTCACCTCTTTTTCGCCGGCACAAAGAGGGGGCATCGCTCGGATCCCTCGTTCGGACGGATGGAACCTGCACTAGAGACTGATCGCACTTTTATGATTTTTATTTACCAGTATAATGTCATAGATGGTTCTCTTGTCTCTATTACGCATTCTTTTTCTCTTTTCTGAAGAGTGTAGTAGCGATTGGGGGAAGACCCCCACCCCTTTTAAAAAAAAAAAAAAAAGAAAAAAGAGAGAAGCGATGGTCGGCACACACGAAAAGAACAGCGACGCTTTCACACACAGCTTGGTAGGGAGCGGAGGGAACAAAAGCAGCCATGGCTACGGTAAATTAAGGAGTCAGAACACTTTCTGAGCTCCTGCTTCTCTTCAGATGACACGTCTACAACCTTCTCACACTCCACACAGATGCCTCGAATTCACATGCTCGCTCTCTCTCTCACACACACACACACACACACACACACACACACACACACACACACACACACACACACATAGCCTCTGGACTGTAAAACACTGCTAGCTGAAGTTGGAGCTAAAAGGGGAAGTTTTAGGACGAAAAAAACCCCACTCTTTTCACGTTAAGTTTGTAAGGTAGCTTTTTCTGAATTTCACATAAGCAATGGAGGTGATTTCTTGCCACCTGCAATATATTTATGGTGAAAGAGATTGGAGAAACTACATGACTGAAAAATGTGAGTGACTGAGTTACAAAAAGAGGGGGAAAAAGGATGGAAAGGGTCCTAGAGTTTTGTGTTCGATAAAAGGACAGAGTGTCAAAAAGTGGGAGAAAAATCTCAACAGAGTCACGGAACGTCCATCGATCGAACGCCTGGATTCCTCTCTTGCTTTCTTCTCCTTTTACCGTGAAACACAATATGTTTTTGATTTTTCTCCTCAGGCAGCTCGCCCATCCAAGATTGGCAGAGAGAACTGCTGGAATGTGTTGACGCGAGGACGTCTCTCTGTGTTATGTTAAAGCAGTGAAATTTGTACATTCACCTCCTCGTGAATTTCATCCAGAAAGCTGCGCTGGCACTATTTGAAGAGCCAGTGGGTGCTGGGTGTTTTTCACAAGAGAACCTTAGGGGCTTTTTTTTTTTTTTTTTTGTCTTGGACCAACCAGATCAAACCATGAAATCAGTGCCATGCTAAAGATAGCTCAGTGCTTCAATGAAGAGCCTTCTCCTGAATACCCTGTGTCACAGTGTGAGAATGTGGATGTTTGCCATGGCTTTTCAGACTCTCATTAAGGCCTCATGCACATGCGGAGAGGGACTCTAACCAACAGGAAACTGGTTGATATATCACATGGAAAACCGCTGCTTTTACGACCCTCGCTTAGTTTGGCCCGCAGAGGTGTCGTTTTTTTTTACAGGATAAATGAGGACATTTAGTGTGTTTTCATTATTTGTTAATAGATAACAAAATGACGAGGAACACTACAGTATAAAGTTTTCAAAGAAAGAAAGGAAGAAAGAAGTTTTGACTGTGTTGTAATGGTAGGTATAGCTATATCCATTTTCAAAGGTCAGATACATTGGTGAAATCCTGCATTACAGTATCACTAGAAAACCGCACTTTATTTATTAAAGCACACAGGAAACTGAAGCAAGCTGCATGACTGAGACTGGCCATTAACTATAACCACAAGCTGTTTGTAGCCTTATTTATATACCGTGGCAACCAGCGGGTAACACAAGTACCATGAGTTGCTTGTACGCACACACACTCTCATTCATTTATGCTCTTTAACACATACACACTCATTCATTTACTTTCTCTCTCACACGCGCACACACACACACACACACACACACACACACACACTCACTCACTCACTCACTCACTCAGGTACACATACTGTACACATCTATGAGGATAGACACTTGGAGGTGGTGTCAGACGGTCTTTGTAAACGATCCGGCCGTCCAAGGTTAAACCGGATCTCCCTCTCGAGATGTCATTTGTGCCGGCCGTGGGCACCGTGGCACCTGCGGCCGGACATCATGGCAGAGGGCAGGGTTCAGCCCCAAGAACGCTTCTGATCTCTCATGACTCCCAAAATAGCCACTAAATAGAATAGTGTGACTTGAAACTCTGAGCACAGAGTCAAGTTTGCCTTAAGAAAATATCATCCCTCATAATACAGTTACGGAAAGTCACTAAACGTTGGTGACTGGCAGGCTCATGGTTACTCAATGTGTTTACTTTTTGTGTCTCACTGGAACTGTCTTCCAGATTATTTACGCTTCCTCCATGGTCCCGTGTTATGAGTTGTTTTGCATCTGTTGCTGTTTAATACTCCTCCGCACACACTGATCAACAGTAGGTGCTTTTACAAGGAAGTGTGTGTGTTTTTATTGGAACTTCTTAAAGCCTGTAATATCCATGTGGTTAGGGAGGCAGGCAGTCCCTGGGGAGGTAATTACATTGAGTGGAATTCAGATAGTTGCATTTTAGCACATGGGTCACCTCTGTGTATGGAGTCTTAAGAATAATCTAGAATCCAGTACAGATACAAACTTTTCTACCACTAGCGTTTTGAGGTAAGGTTTGTGAAGGACAGACTCCACAGTATGCTGCAGCCTTGTGTGACTGCTTACTGTGTTTTGTGGAAGCCGAAGTTATCGGTAACTCGGGGGGGAATTTAAAATTGTTCTGTTACATCTTTGATGGATGGCTTTTCCCCCACTCCAGGCCGACAGAACTTAAGTTGTAAAGCGGCGTTAGCTGTTAGGTTCTCAGTGAGAGGGTCAAGAAGATGGATGAAGCAGGAAAATTCTCGGAAAATGATTTTATTGTGCTCTGTCATAGCTGAGTGACTGTTTGTTGTATTTAACCAGACTAGTAATTACAGGTGACCTTTGAGTGCATCAAATTTCCTTTTATGAGTCACTATTTATCGACGACAGATTTCCTTGTTATTGTTATGCTCTAAAGAAGTCCCACGTACGCCGTCCTGGATTTCCAAAGTGAAAGGACCCCTTTTAACCCCTTTTAGCAAAAACACCTGTTGAATTTTGTTGAGAATAAGTAGATAAGAAAGAACTTGATGCATCACCAAAGGCTCTTTAACTCTATTCACAATTCACAACATAGCTTGAATGGCTTGTGTGGCATTGATCTGTTCGTGCCTTTGACAGCCACACTTGAGTTGTTCGTAGCTCTGTTTGACACCTGTTCTTTTGGTAGAGGACAGATCAGTCATAAATACTGTTAAATCAGAGAGCTGGGAATTGAAGCCCCGTCTAAAAGTGTGCTGAGAATGTTTTGAATGACAGCAGGATGGCGTGTCATGTTCTGAGAGCAGCCATGTCTGTGCATGTGTGAATGACAATGACAGGCTTGACTGCACAATGGCCTTGCCGGAGAATGTTACCTCTCTCCATAAATAAGAAGGGAAGTCTAAATGTGGCTTCCTTTTCTTGTTCCGCGAGTGACGGGCACTGCTTTGTTTTTGGATGACCTTTGGCACATTACTGAGTTTCTTCTTTAGTAGCTACAAAAGTAAAAAAGCAGCAGTGTAGCAGCAGGCCTGTCATCTTGCTGATTTAACGGGGGAGACAAACGTAGTAATTATATTTTAAAGTGTAGTAACCCAAGTGTGTTTCTGAACCGGGAGGCCCACTCTGATTCAGTGTTTGTTTATAGGACTTTTCCCCTCTTCTTTTTTTTTCTTTTTTTTTTTCTTTTACACTCCCTCTTTTTAGTCCATGTGACCCATTCAGGGTGTGTTGTTTGGAAAAGTGTTCCAAAACTGACTAAATATACTCCTTTACTAGGGCTGACCCTTCATTTGCCTTTAGTGTGGTCAATTTAGGGTGACTTGCAAGCTCAGCAGCCATCCTGCATGTAGTAATTATATGTGAGAGTATCCATTTTGTGTCCTCTGCACACGGTTAGTTTTGCCTGTCGCTCTTCGGGATCCGCTGCCCTGGTCGCAGACTCTGGCCAATGAGAGCGACGTAAACTGCTTTTAGCTAGATTTAGAACGCGTACGGTCCGTGCCTTTTTGCAGCGTTTTCGGAGGGGTGAGCGCGAAGCTTACTGGATCAAAAATGAGCATTGACCCCAATCCTTTGCTCTAAAGTGAGATTTGTCAGATGGGCCTCAGTGTGCAGTGGGTTTCATTTCCTTAACATGTTGACTGAATTAAAAATGTAGGCCACAACTGGCAGTCTCGACACAGTCTTTTCAGGAATGCTCTCTTACAAAAGCATGCATTATCGAGAGACGGGCTTTTTTTTTTTTTTTTTCCCTCAACGCGTTATCAAATGAACGCCGTTAGTAGCCTTTTACTGTACCCTGGTCTTTGCAGTAGCGTAAAAACTTCAGAGATAAAGAGTTCGCGTCTCTTTTTATGATGATGGTACAGCAGTTTGTGAGAAAAAGTCTTTTACAGAAGGCAAGCTGTTAAACATTGCCGTGCATACTTCAGCCCTACCAGTTATGTGGTCATCAACCTAAGATTTAGATCTAGGCTTTTTTTTTTCCCCCTCTGCAGACTCCAGATTGTGAACATTTGGTTTAACTAGTCTCAGCTGTCTGGGTTTTTGTTTCAAGTTTCTGTTTCTGAAAGGGACTCCATGTCCGTGAGATCTCAGAATCTGATGTCACGTGAAGACTTGTCATATCTAGTGCCAAACCGAATACACTGTATCCACTCATTATTTATAGCACAAGAGACATCTGTCATCATGTTGAGTGAGATGTGGTCTGAGTATTGTGTTGCACTGAAGCTTGACACAGGCCACCCATTACCACACGTGTCGCCAAGCTTGCTCTCATTACGGCCCTGTCGTGCAGATGCTGAAGTTATTCCGGAAAGATCAACTCAGAAAGGACCTGTCTTCTCCTTTCAGGCAAACTTCCTTGTGTCCTCATAGATCATGTTCCTCTTCAAAAGTTAAAGGTCACATATGCCTCGAAGACAACCCTTACACTGACTGAAGCAACGAGCCAAGCATAATTTAGGTTATTGATTTTTCAATATTATTTATACATACAAATGCCTACACACACACACTAGAGACTTTACCACTTTACAATGGGTTGAGGGGGTGTCAGGCAGATAGTGTAACACAAGTTCTCACGTTTCTGGGGAAACAAGGTTCAAAACAGTGTTGATATAAAGGGGCAAGGGCAGTTAATTAGTAACCAGGAAGAGCACATGCACTGTCTCTCCAGAATGCCTATATACAAGGCCCGTACGATAAGGGTTGGAGAGAGAGAGAGAGACAGAGACTGACTTAAAGAGACTGTGGGTCTTTGTCAGCAAGCACAGCGGGGAAAGCTGATTCCTGCCGGATAGCTCTCAGGGGTAGTGAGGAGTGCCACCATATTGATGCCTGATCAATGCTTTAGAGTAGCGGATGTCAGGGAACCTGGAGGGGCTGCGGGGGCTTGGCAGACACTGAATGTTTGGGGCTGACACATGGCCACCCAGCAGGCATGCTGCCAGCCTCTGTGACCTGTTTACATTTTAGAAAGCTCAGAGCACTAAGCTCCAAGCAGGTGTCTCTGTGTGCTAAAGGAAGTCTGCACATGCTTATTAGCGTGCGCGCACGCGCACACACACACACACACACACACACACACAATCATCAGAAACTAAATATATCTATTTTTTGTTTGTTTTTACATCTAAGATAATTATGTAAACGTGTATGTACACTAGTAAGTATGTATGTATAGACCAATACCCTTATCATGTGTCTTGGTTGCAGTACATCTACCAGGACAAGATATGAAGGCATTTTTCTTTTAAGATAACACCATACCATCCTGAAATGTCTTTAAATCAATATGGAAATATGTACAGAGTTTAGCCAGATTTCTTTTTTCCTGAGTCGTCGTCCGGATTGATTGCTTTTTTCTACCTTATAGTCCATGATAACTACTTTCAATAATCCAGTTGCCTGGGAACACCACAGTCCTGCATTTTGACTGATCTGTTTGTGAGAGGTTGAGATCACTGCACTGCTTGGCTCAGTGTTTGACTAATCTAGTCTGGCATGTGAGCTGATGGTGGGAAAAAATTGGGTGCAAGGAGGAAGTGAGTGAGCTCTCAGCATGCTTTTGGATGGCATTGTTTATTTACTGAGGAAAATGCACAGAGAGAGTGTGTGAGAGTGAGCGTGGAGATTACGCTTGTCCCTATTAGCTAACAAAAAGTCCTTTGTGTCTTTGACCTCCTTTTATACAGTGTTGTGTCATAAGTATGTTAGGATCTGGGTGACACTGTTCGTAGTAGTGAGTATTACTTTTGGAATGAAGGTGATTGCATTCTGCGTGACATTTTAGGCCCCAAGGGTGAAAATGACCATGTCAGATACAAATTGTACACATTTTGTGTGTATTTTGTGTACATTTTGCGCGTTAACAATCCTCTGAACGGCCGGTCCCATTTGCATGGGATCAATAAAGAATTCTTTTTTTCCAAATATCTCTGCACCTTATTGATTTCCCATGCTTGTATAGTTTGTGATATGCCCTGTGGAAAGCTTAACTAACCTTACTCTCCAAATTGGGTCAAGGATGTTTGGTCATGCAGAGGTTCAGAAACTCACTTTCTTTGTTTTGTTTTGTTTTTTTTAGCGAGTTTTCTGCTGAGAGTTTTGGTCGGTGTGAAAGCATGAATCCCTGGCATGCTTTCTGTTAAATCAAGTGATTCCGCTTCTCATTATTAGAATTTGTCATTAGTTTGCAGTCAAAAGTCCCCTCAGGCAGTCGTCGTGCATTTGTAGGGGGGGGTTGGGGAGTGAAGCGGAAGCAACTGGGAAAACTCATTTGAACCATGTATTGGTCTTTCATGTCTCAGCTTCGCTCAGGGGTATTTCAGTTGCACAAAATCAATAAAAACGTTTCCTATGATACATGTTGAAGTGATATTCTGTTGAATTTATTGCCATAGCAACTGGTGTCTTTGGCGATAACTTGGAAGCACTTGCTTTGTAGATATATTGAATTCCTCTGCTACTGTCTTGCCCACTTATTTTGTTTCCCTTACTCTCAACTTTTTCGTATTCCAAATAACAAAACAAACAAACAAACAAAAATAAATAAATACATAACATTTTGATGCACTGTGGATCCACAGTATCACATGAAGACACTTCAGTCTTACTATAAATACCTGAATGGGTCCGTCCAGTTTTGTCTGAATCAGTTGGTTCAAAAAGTGGTAAAAATATGCGTGACTCTGCCATGTTGCCTTTTGATCTAGAACTCAAAACTTTTGCTGTTTAATCTCTGAGCAAACTTGAGATGACCCGTTACCGATCACAATGTAATTACATAACATCTGTTATCACATCGCCATGTACTCTGCGCACAGGAAATTTGATACATACAGTCCTTTACATAACCCTATCTCACCCTCCCACCCCTGCTGGACTGCAGAAACACTAGAAACACTCTTTTCACACACCAGAAAAGCCTAAAAACCTGTTTTGCAAGCTTTTGCAGAAGATCACGTTGCCCCCTCCACAAGTAGAACAGCTGAGTGTGGCACGCAATGTCACTAGACACGCAAGCGCGCACCATCTGCCCCCTCGTCCTCTCTGATTTAACGTTGGCCGGCCAGGGTCCACGAGCTAAACTGACATTACTGTGGTAACAAAGCCCTGTTTGGAGCTGAGGTAGGATTTTAATGAGGAGGTCACACCGCTACTGACAAGTCAGCCAGTGAACTTTTGACAGGGGGAGAAAGGCTTCAAATAGGGACTTGAGCACAGAGGAAGCATTGTAACGAGTTGCATCCTTCTAACGAACCCTGCCTTTTCCACATGATTTAATATAGAAAAAAGAAGGTCCGCTGAAGTTTGAAAGTGAATTATGGTGTATATTCATGAAGGCACTAATGCATTTAAATACAAGATGCACTTAAAGAGGAACAGGTTTCTGGTTAGTCTCGTGGTAATATCAAGCAACAAGGAACGTATAGAATTATTGACACAAAGCAAAAAATGTCAACATGTATGTGGTGTGTCAGCCTTAGCGTAAAGGACAGAATGACTAGAGTAGTTCTGAGGTTAAATTGTTTTTTTCAAAGTGCCCAAAGGGTGATTGATTCAAAAGGGCTATCTCATGTCATTATGGTCTCTGTATAGTCTGCATAAAAACAAATTCCTCAGGCATTTCTCAGAGGAGAAAAGGAGTAGATATGCGTGTCTATCCTATATTTACTGCTCTACAGTTGCACAACAATGTTACTTTGGGGTCAGCAAGTTGCATCTGCTTATTTTGTTATGGCAACAACCCTAGGGGGTTTGCAGTTTTTGGCGTCACCCAAGGTAGCCTAAATAATGAAATGTCATACTGAACTAAGCACAGCGGTTTTATGGTTATCTGAAATATAGGGACACTTATTCCTTTAAATTATAATCGTACTTTTTCTTTTATCTGACTCCTTGGGTATTTTTTTTCTGACTTTTCACGCCAAAAGGGAATCATCGGGTTTGAGCATTTTCTATTCGAAGTTCTCCGATGGTCTGAATTTATGCAACTATGAAGGGCACTTAAAAAAGAAAAAAAAAATGTTGTCATGGAAACCATTGCCTTAGATATCACCTTCCTGTGCTCATCTAATTACACAAATGAATCTCGTTAACTCAAAATTCATTTACGAGTCAGCATATCCGGAAGGCAGCGACAGTTACATTTGGCACTACAGGAAAAGAGCAATGTTCAGCAGACAAGACATCGTTATTGCTGTAGTTCGTAATGCTTCAAGGTCTAGCAGTGAAAGCCAGCTGATGTGAATTCCCAAAGGTATAATGAAGCGGGAAGCTAACATGCTAATGCTACCCAAGATATGTAACCATGATGTAACCTAGTTTCATGTGCTAATGCTGACATGCATGTCATCACATGTTCTCCAAATTGCCATCTATAACAGACTGCTCCGTAAACAGTCAAGTTGCTTGATCCAAATACTGCGATATAATAATACTATTATTGTTGTATATATGCATATTTTGTATTTTATTGTATTGAAGAATAATATTTTTATGTTTGTGAAGGTCTATTGCAACACCTGTTCATCAGACTTGCGTTAGAGGGTTTATGCGTCTCATCCCAAGTGTTACGCAGCTTTTAAAAAGTGGCGATTTTACTGCTCAGCAAAACCAGATAGAATTGTGAATACTTCCTCTTGTCAGCTACCGCTGAATCCGCAGACAGTTTTAAGGTCTACATAATGTACAACATCAGCTGCTTAAATGTTTGTGTTTTAAAGTGTTTCGTTTATTTTTGTTAAACCAAGCCTCTGATTCATGTAGCGTTCAAATTGTAGCAGCAGCGCTTTCGCGGGGAAAGAACGGAAACTGCACGTGCCCAGGTGATCAAAACTAAGGGAAAAATAGTTAATCTTGTGCGTAGCCCTATAAAAGGTATTTATTTGTTTTTTGAGTCTGCAAGGCATCAGGTTTGAACTGTGCTTTTGGCTCACAGCACAATGACCTTGGTAATGTGAAAGAAAATAATCCTTATTTCCAAATGCAGCCTTACCCCCCACGCCTCCCTTCTTTTTTTTTTTTTAAAGTTGCCACTCTGGGTAAGTAACTTAGTGGGCTGAAATGGCTTATTTTGTGGCAGTTGCTCATAAATTTAAACTGTTACTTCTTTATTCCTTTGTTCTTTTTAATTTGTTGTTTGCCAGGACTTGTAGTCGTTGAACACAGATGCGTTTTTACGCGCTACCTCTCCCTCTCTGTCTCTACGGAAGTGGGGAATCCATGTGGTTTACAGTGGTCTATTGCGTGCGATTTCCTGTCTCTCGTAAGAGAATGGTGTTTGACTGACTTCATGTCTTTTATTTGTTTCTAACAGAGGTAACCTCACCTTACCCAAAATCCCGGAGTCGAATATGGCTTTCAGTGTCTTGGGAGTTTTTCTAGGACTGCTCTTGGAAGTCTCCACTCACGGCCCCTCCAGTGTGCCCAGGTCATCATGGAAACATGAAGGTAGAGTAAGAGGAGATTCTGAAATGATCTTGAATCTATTGAATTTATTTTGATGTTTTGAAAGTAGGGTTAATGTATTTTCAGTTCAAGTTGAGATGATTTTTGTTATGTGTCTGAATTAACTATTTACATTTGAAGTATTTGAAAGGTAGAAATAATTTTGGTTAAGTTTTTTTTTTTTTTTAATTAGATACATGACACTCTGTGTTCCTGCATACTGTTTCATTTGTTGTGGCATTTAGTATTTCTACAACCACTCAACTGAACTGACAGGATAAGCAGTTTTGCTTTAGGTTTTTGTGATGATTTGGGTGATTTTTTTCCCCCCTTTTTTAGTTTGATGCAAGAAGTATTAGCTGTCTTAGCTGAGTAATAAGTTTTAGAGAGTGAAGTAAGATACTTAGATTTTGGGTGTCCCCTGAAATATTCAGTGCTCAAACCTTATCAGTTGTCCTGAGCTCATGTCGGTCTCACTCTAGCCTTCTCTGTTAGTCTGTCTTTCTGCAAATGTAGAGGAAGTGTTGCATATTATCTCAAGCATGCTTCAGTGGTTGTGGGTCTTATTTAAGAACTAGTCGGTATCTGAGGAGTTATTCAGAGCTGTGTGGTTAGAGACGTGCCTTTTCTCAAGTATGAGGCATCAGTCGTGACAACCTGAACCTTTTCACAGCTGCCTACTGCCTGTGCCCGATGCTTATCTAAACACTAACCACTGCCAGAGTCATTGTAAATTATTCCTCACTCACTCACTCACACACACACACACACACACACACAAGATCTACAAACTTTGTCCTGGACCCTGTTCTGGTCTGTGTGAACAAAGGCAGAGCCAGACTTGCTGGATGCACAGCATAGATCCTCATACTGATGCAGCATTGGAGAGATTATGCTAACGATATGATATATCAGGGTATATCTTACAGCAGCTGCTCATTGTCAGAGAGGATTCGAGACATGTGATGCTTTGGGGGTGATGAACCTATTGTCAAGTCAATAATAAGGATAAGTTTAGATGCTTCAATGTATTTTCAGTTGCTTGAGCATGTTTGAGTTCAAATTTGATCATGATTTCAAAAGTATTAAAACATGCCTGCCCAATGGATAGTGCCTACTTTGCACCTTCTTTTTAACAGTACTCATACCCTTTGGTGTGAATTGATCATTGCTGATAAACATTCTGTGTGTACTCTGTTGTGTATATGAATAAATGTTTGTTCTCTTTTGTACCAGATGTGAATTTGGTGGAGTTTTCTGAACCAGGCATTTTCAACTACTCCACATTGTTACTTAATGAAGATAAGGGTGCTCTGTATGTGGGTGCAAGGGAGGCAGTCTTTGAGCTCAGCGTAAAAAACGTGTCAGTCAAGAACAACAAGGTAAAGATGGGTCAGACACCAGCACACCGCTCTGATATGTGAGACTATTCTACATTGTTAAACTAATATATATATATATTTTTTTTTTCAATGTGCCATCTCATAGGCTGAATGGAAAGTTCCGGACTTGCCAGTGTCCATGTGTGTTCTAAAAGGAAAATCTAAAGAGGTATGTCATTCAAAAGATTTAAAGGATTACCTGTTATTTGAACCTTTTTGTGTTCTGTACACTGTATTTCTAAACATACAGATCCTCCTAACAATATTTATTTATGTGGTATTTTTGACAGAGAGACTGTTTGAACTATATAAGGGTTCTCCAAGTCCTGGATGCAGAGACATTGTATGTGTGTGGAACGCACGCTTTTCAACCCCTCTGTGACTACCTGGTGTGTATGAGTACCTCTTTGCTGAACTCACGAAACATCTTCATTATCTTGTTTTCTTCTCTCATCAGTGCTGACACTATAATGGCTTAAAGGGCCAAAGCAAACTGGCAGAAACTGAAAAAACCTCTATCTTTTCTTTGTCATTTTTGCCAGTGCAATCAAATGAAAGCAGACAAGTGTTGGATTGTTTTTCATGAGTCGCTCAGCCACACTCATGAGTAATTCCCTTTTTTTTTTTTTTTTTTGTGGTTAAGCTCCTCATTTTAATCTCTGTGTGTCTTTGTGTTCAGTCTCTGAAAGACTTCAAATTGCAGAACAAACAGGAGGATGGAAGAGGGAAGTGTTCATTTGATCCTGCTCAGAGTTTTACCACTGTCATGGTTGGTAAGTCAACCTGAATTGCCAAGCCAGTAAATGCTCAATGGCCTTGGACATGCTACCCAGCAAAAAACCCCAAAACAAAACTATAACCGTAACCATTCTGGTTCTCTGTCAGGATTAAATACGTTGCTTTTTTTCTGTAGCATTTATCATTATTGTTTGGTATTTGTTTAGATGGAGAACTCTACTCAGGAACAGCATATAACTTCTTGGGAAGTGAACCAATTATCTCTAGATATTCTCTCTCCCAGAGTCTGCTACGCACAGAGTACTCAACATCTTGGCTGAATGGTAAGTATCAAACTGCCTCTCCGATTACTTCTCTGTCATTCTTTAATTTCAGTCATTCACTAATTTATTTCAGGGTCTACTTAATGGATTTTACCATTAACCTTTCACTGTGACTTTGTCCCTGCATACAGAACCCAGTTTCGTCTTTGCGGATGTGATCAGAGAAGGGAGAAACAGTTCAGATGGTGAAGATGATAAGATATACTACTTCTTCACTGAGGTGTCTGTGGAGTACGAGTTCTTTGGCAAGCTGCTGATCCCCAGGATAGCACGTGTCTGTAAGGTCAGAGCTCGCTGGCCATCTGTTGCCATCTCTTTCTCTCTCCCGGCCTTTCTCTCTTGTCTTTCTTCTCGTTCTCTTTCTCGTTCTCTGCTTTTCTATCTCTCTCTCTCTCTCTCTCTCTCTCTCTCCCTCTCATGACTCCTTCTCGTAGAGAATCCAAATGAAAGGATCTATGAAATATCAGCTGATGCCAGTGCAGTAAATACACTTTGATTCAATATCTGCCAAATACCTCAGGGAATAACTCTAGAGCAGTGTGTTCTCTCACAGAAATATTTCACCGTTTGAGTTTGTTTTGTTTTTTTTATGTAGAGTTTTGTATCTCTCTCTCTCTCTCTCTCTCTGGTAGGGTGATCTGGGTGGCCAGAGGACACTTCAGAAAAAATGGACGTCTTTCTTGAAAGCCAAGCTTGTGTGTTCCATGCCTGAACTGAACTTTGTCTTCAATGTGGTCCATGACGTGTTTATTCTGAAAACGCCTGACTGGAGAGAGACTGTCATTTATGGTGTCTTCACCTCCCAGTGGTGAGTCAGTCCGCAACACGGGTTTGTGTGACTGCATGTGTGACTGAGAGAGCAGAAGACCGAATTTAGACAGAGGGGACTTTTGTGGTGTTTTTTCAGTGTGAACATCTCACGAAACTGGTTATTCATACTTTAACCTGAAACAACACTGGGTAGAGGAGATCAAAGCACAGTGATCATTTGAGGTGAATTTGATGTTAAAAGAGAGTTTTTGTGGTCTAAATGATTTGTCCTGTTCTGTTCTCATTCCCTCTCCCAGGGGTAACGTTGGTTTGTCAGCAGTATGTGCATACAACATTAAGTCAGTGGAAGAGGTCTTCTCTAAGGGCAAATACATGCAGAAGGCCACAGTTGAGCAGTCCCACACTAAGTGGGTGAGATATAATGGAGTCACCCCAAGCCCACGACCTGGAGCGGTAAGCACAGAGCAGTTTCGGTATGAATGAATGTATTCCTGCCGTGGAGAAAGTGGTCTGTGTAAATGTGTGAACTTTCACTGTCTTCCTGGTTTGGTTTGTACTCTGGCTTTTGGGCCACAGTTTGGTTTGTATCATGGTTTGGTTTGAAAGAAAACTGAACCAATACAGACCTGAAGTTCTTCTTTATTTTTGATTGCTACAGATCAACACAAAAAGAATAAATGTAGTACAAACAGGAATTAAGCTTTTTCTGTCATGAATTATAGCCAACCCGTCTTCAGTACCTTTTAACTAGCCTATACTGGTTTAAGACTGGATAGTAGCAGCTTGCTGGTGTTATGGTTCAACCATATTTTTACACTCACCAGTAGGTAAATCATGGGAACACTACCTAAAATATCAAAACAGTATACCTTGTAAAACCAGTGAGTAGTGCCAGAATCCAGAGCTGCCGGTTTATAAACTGGAACATAGAAGTCTACGAAGAAACACCTTCGATCCATTTAATGACATTTTTGCTTACATTATTAGAATGAAATCACTGTTTAATCTGTTTTTATTTTTGCTCCAAAGTGCATCAACAACCAACTCCGCATGCAGAACATCAACAACTCCCTGCACCTGCCAGATAAAACACTTCAGTTTGTGAAGGACCACCCATTGCTGGAGGATCCTGTTCTGCCCATTGGCGGTGGCCCCAGACTCATTACCAAAGACGTCAACTACACGCAGGTCGCTGTGGAGAGGGTCCAGGCCCTCGACAAAAACCTTTATGACGTTATCTTCACAGGAACTGGTAGGCGTCTCAATGTGGTTATGGGTATTTAAAAAAGGCCAAAAAAACCCCACTCCCAGCTGTATACATAGTGCCCTGTGTTCTAATTTTGTGAATTTGTGATGTTGGTCCTCTTAAGTTTATATGTACCACATTTATGTGTTTAGATACAGGCATGTTGCATAAATCGGTGGTCTATGAAGGAGAAGTGCACACTGTTGAAGAGATTCAACTTCTGAAGAATTCTGAGCCCATTAAGAGTCTTCTGCTCTCCACACAGGGGGTAAGGAAATGGATGAATGGAGGTGGAAATGAATAGATGAGTGATATTTATAGAATAACTCATGCTAGTATTTTTGTAGTGAGTCATATGTGGTGTTAGGACCCTACCTGCTCACTCATCCTCTGCTGTCAATGGGAAAAACATGTAATTCAAACCCAGTTCGCACATAGTGTAGACTGTATCCCTTATAATGTTTTATCAGTTCTTGTTTTTCACTGCTCTTGGCGTCAGCTGGCTGCAGAAGTTCCACATTCACGCGAAACAGTTTATCTTCACTAAGCACTATAGAGGAAGTTTCCAAGCTCGGAGTCAGCCATTCAGATGAGAAAGACAGCCACAAATCCTGTCATTTAGAGAGTCATCACTCTCTGTCTTCTGTCTTCACCGCATACACAGTCAGCAGCACACACGCAATGGCTGTCAAAAGTGCTTCATATGAGTATTTTTATTATCATCACTGAAATTGTGTGTCTGTATGTGTGTCTACAGCCCAGATTCCTGTATGCGGGGTCGGACTCTGGAGTAGTTCAGTCCCCCACAGCCTTCTGTGAGAAATACTCCACGTGCGTGGACTGCATCCTGGCCCGAGACCCTTACTGCGCCTGGGCTCCCCGTGCCTCTGCCTGCGTGAATATACTCAAGGAACAAGGCAAAGCACAACAGCGGTACATCCCTTCAATAACTCTCACGTCCCACAACCATATCAATTCCATGGTCCATACGGACTGAGGGATTTATTTCATTTCAATCGAAGCTTTAGCAAGAGTTTTTGAGACTTCTTTGACATTTTGAATATTTTTTCAACATAGAAATTTGCCACCAGCATAACACCATGACTAACATTATTAAGTGTTGCATCATATCCTTCATTTAATCATTTCTTCTCTAACGAAAAGTAGATCCATCTGTTTTTTTTTTGGTATTTATGTTACTAATGTGTGTTGCAAATGGAAATTTAGTATCTCATCAATATGATTTTCAAACAGGAAACTGATCCAGAATCTGAGTGGAGATGCTGATAAATGTCCCACAGGTACGTGCTGCAGCTCACAGTGGGAGTGACTGGAGTCCCAGTGCCACTTAATGAACTGCTATCAGCAGACAAAGAGCAGATGGTTTTCAGATGAGCATGAGTGATGTGTCTCCAGGCCCTACATTAGAGTAATGTGATTAGTCCATTATGATCAGTGTTTTATGATCAGGAAGCTTTACTCATTCAAGACAGAAAGCAGAGCTCTGGGCTTTTGCCTGGGTTGTGTTGGTCCTAATTCTGTTAGTTATTAATGTCAGTCTTCCTGTCTTCTAGAGGTGAAGAGGATTTTTATATTCGATTATAATTTTTAAATTTTTTGTAAATGTAATTTTTTTCGACACAATATATCTGAGATGTTCCCCTTCTCATGCTTCTCTTTCTCTCTCTTTCTGCAGTGAAAGGCCTGTCCGTAGAGGACTACCAGCAGGTCACAGTAAAGCCAGGGAGCTCTGCAGAGCTGCCCTGTCAGCTGGTATCTAACCTGGCACATACTGTGTGGAAAATCAATGGCACTGCTCTGACTGAGGCCTCACGGTTCCACCTCATGAGTGAGTCCGGGCTTCTCATCTACAGCGTAGCCCCTGAGGACCAAGGTCACTATGAATGCTGGTCTCTGGAATCTGCTGCCAATAAGAACTTCACCCGTCTGGTTGCCGGCTATAGTCTCATCCTGGACATGCCCAAAAGTGCCCATTCTCCTGCCCTCCACCCATCCTACGCCTCCTCATCTGACGACACTTCTTCCTCCTCAGCCCCTGCTGGTTCCACATCCCGTGGACCCACTGTGGCAGCTGCTGCTGAAGGTAATAGAGCTGGACCAACCCAACTAACGTCTCTCTCTCCCAGCACAACGGCCCCCTCACTAACATCCCCACCCACCGACGTAATACACGTCATCCCCAGGGTCTTTCGCCCTCGCCCAAGCGGACCGCCCCGCCCTGAAACACTGGACCCAGAGGCCGAGTACCTTCAGCACGATAACAGCAACGCTCTGCTCTTCCTCTTCCTCCTTTTCTTCCTCCTCTTCCTTGCGGCGTTGGCCTATAACTGCTACATGCAGTACCTGCCTGCGCCGTGTCTGCGGCTGCGGGCTGCGCTCCTGGGCAGCCAGAAGAAGTCTCAACCCGAGTACGTGGCCTGCGAGGCCGGGCTGATGGAATCGGTGACAGAAAAACAGGAGCAGACAGAGCAGCCGCAGCAGAACGGGGCACAGCTTCGAGCCCTCAGGGACACGGGCTACGAGACGGAACCCGAGTGCAGCAACGGGGGCATCCCCTCTCACGGATACGGGGACGAGAGCCCGCCCACCGGGCGACCCTTCGATATTGACTGTGAATCACAGCCAATCGAGTATGCAGATGCGGATGCTCCCTGCTGATGAAGAGCGTAGAGTATGCGCAGCAGAAATGAGTGACCGTGCTGCTCACAGACAGATCAGACATAGATCAGCTATTTAGAAAGAGTCGTTTGTATTGGTCTTCTATGCTTTAGAGACTTGGATTCTTTATGTGTGCTGAACTTTACTTTCCGATCTCTTTAGCGCAGAGATTATGTCCCATCATTTCACTGTCATTTAATTCAGTTTAACGGCCCTCAGCATCTGTAGCCTTAGAGAAACATGTAATTTTCTTTGGCTCTCTTCCCTAGCTAGATGCAAATGCGTGCACCTGCCCACCAGTATAAATGCAGCGTTAGATTCTGTATAGAAGTTAGTATTGTAAGATTTCACAGCAAAAAAAAAAAGAAAAAAAAAAGCATTTTAATTCCAAATTGGAAACATGGTTTACCAAATTGGTAAGTTAACTCAATGTTTTCCAAATTGGAGCATTTCATTTTTTGTACAGTTTTGAAGAGAAATTTTCCATGATCTCTGTGCTCTTTAATTGCTTGAAGCATTGTGTTTGCTGTTTTCTTTCATCTTGTATTTTATTTGGTAACTTCTCAGGGATGATGTTCTGTGTTTTTGGAATTCGTCAGAACAAACACCTAGAGTGAATCACTTTATGCAGGAATGGTGTGTGTCAGAAGACCAAAAGGACAGGTAGCGTGAGCAGCACAGTTAGTGGAGAGCTAAGCTGAGAGCTGAGAATGAGGAATCAGAATGGACAAAGCAATATCCAAGGGAATCTAGGGAATTAGTTTTTGTTTTTTGTTTTTTTTTCTTTCTCATCCTCCGCGAAGCAAAGCCACGGCAGTCTAAGGATGAGACGCTGGACAAAATTCACACTAAGCAGCCCCTTAGTTCCAACCCTTTAGGTGACGGTGGGAAAAATGACAGAACTCAAAGAATGGCAGATGAGGAAGTGGACATTAGACTAACGTACGCATCATTTACTTAGTGTTGTACATAAGCTGTATGTGATTCCAGAACAGGACAGCAAACAAACAAAGCAGTGCAGCATGAGAATGTGACGTGCTACTATCAGTGACCAAAAATGCAAGGACACTGAATTGGTTGTGTCCTGTGTGGAATATTCTGGAACACCTGCTCCACACACTGACTGTCTGTTCAGTGTTTTTTTTTTTTTTTTTTTTTTTTTTTCCCCCCCCAACTGTGACTCGGGAGTTTGTTTTTGAAAGGCCACTTTAAGGTTATCAGAGCAGCCTGGTTCTGTTCTCCCTGTGGTTGTGTGCACATATGTATGTAAGACTATACTCTTTAAGTAATCACAGCTTTAGAGAATTACTGGAGAGAAAGATTATCTGTTCTTAAGTTAAAATTTGGGCTCAGAAAACATTTTTTTTGTCTTTTTTTTTTTCCTTGCATTTTTTGTTGTCGTTGTTCTTGTTCAGAAAATGAGAAGCTTTAAATTTTAGACTTTAAAAAAGTAAAAATGGTTTAATCGTTTATTAGTTTTAGCAAGCTTTTATTTGAGTTTCATTCGTGATTAGTTTTAGGGGTGTTTCAGTCGCTTCACAATGCCTTTCAAAAAGGCTAAGCAGGTCTCCTTTCCTTTATCCATCTACCTGTCTGTCTGCATGACGCTCCTGAACCTACTTGGCTGTGATCCTAAGCACTCTTTCTTCTTCCTTCTCTCCATCTCCCTCCTTCACTCCTCCTCTCCCTCACAGCCTCCTCCGTCGCTCCTCTCCCTCCCGTCGACACCTCGTCCTTGCCCACCTCAGGGAGTAGTCCCTCTGTCTGCTCTTCCTCCCATTCATCCTCCTCTTCCTCTACTTCTCCTTCTCCCTCCCGGGCTTTTGAGAAGGCTGGGGTGCGGCTCCTGCCCCCCCTGCTGCATGACCAGGTCTGGGGAGTTCAGACTCACCAGACCCTTCTGCTCTTCTGTTTGGCTCTGGGTGAGTGGTACATTTGACCTCTGGTCTCTCTCTCTCTCTCTCTCTCTCTCTCTCTCTCTCTCTCTCTCTCTCTCTTTCTCTCTTTCTCCGTCCCCCTCTCTTCCTCTGAGTGCCTGACTTTGTCATATCTGCTGTGAAAAGACTCTTTTCCTTTCATCTATCCTTCTTCTTTCCTCTGATCTGAAATGACTTCATCAGTAAACAACAAAATGGCTGACAGCCTAGCTTAGCCATCTGATTTGGCTGAGATTTTGCTGTTTGGCTGATTTTTACATGGCTAGTCTCTTCAGATCTCTGGAAAGGAAGTAAGAAAGGAAATAATCTGTTTGAGATGGTGCTTGGACGTCTCTTACTCATTGCATGTTGCCTGCTCCTTCACTCCACCTCTCCACTGCCTCACCCTTCTTCTTAGTTTTGAGCATAAGACCTTAGTGTATAGGAGCTGTTTTTCTGACTCCCTTTCTCTAACTCCAACAGGATGGTACAAATAAAGAAAACTACTTCCATTCAGACTTTGAGAGACTGTTTTTCATATTATATATATAAAAAAAGATTGTGAATAATTTATTTCTAGGTTTATCATAGTTTTCCTGATGAAGCTGACACAAAGACTTCATTTTATAACTTTTCTTCGAATTGCACCTATTACTTCTTTGTAAAAACGGATCTTACCTGAGCCCTGCGGAATAATGGACCGATTCTGCTGTCGATAAGGAGCAGCTGCCTCTGAACAAGTGAAGAGGTCAACTCAGTTCACATTGGAAATAACTCTTGAACAAAAGACTTTGTCTGGTTTCTCTTTGCCCCAAATCATTTCCCACTCATTTCAGGACAGGGAGTACCTGAAGTTGTTTGTTTTTTTTTTGTATAGTGTAAATATTTGTACATATGGATTATATACTGTCACAGATGTACATATTTTCCATAAAGCTTCCGTATTCCAGGCTTATGAAATAAATTTTTACTTTAAACATGAGAAATGCTGTTTGTTCATTAACTACTACAGTTTTGACTATAGTGTGTTATTTAATGGTAAGTTGTTATTGTACATAATCAGCTGTACACACAGGAGACGTGTATAGAACCAGAGAGGAAGAAAAGGCTTGTTCTCTACAGGGGTCTGAGTAGAAACATATGAGTTTCCAATGCAGCAGTAAAGATCATGACTGTAATTGCGAGGACAGTGAATATTATTGTTCCTTTATACTGTAATTGCTGTTTTTCTGGTAAGCTCAGGGTTGGCAAAGGAGTTTTTTGACTGCTCTCCTCCTCTCTCTCTCTCCCTCCCTCTCTTTCTCCCTCCCTCCCTGCCTCTCGATAATTCAGAAATAAAGGAAGCATGTTTCATTTTGCTGTGAGCCTTTTATTACCAGAATGCAACCTCGCTACGTGTTCCGGCCTTCAAAAGTAGTAAAAATGTGTTTATGTTCAGTCTGTAGTAATACTGCATGAAGAAAAGCTCTAGATTGTTTTCAATTAATGCACTACCAAATCCACACCCATCGCACAAGTCTGTGTACTTACAGTCTAACCAGATGAACGTTTAGACACTGCTCAGTGTAATTTGCTGCGTGGTGTAGACAACTGAAGTCAACATCCATGTGAACTTTCTTGAATTCTCTGTTAAAATGAGTGGAAGATGTTGGAATCAGTACGATGCAGTGTGTGTGTGTGTGTATGTATGTATGTATGCTCGTATGTATGTTTGCGGTTGGCAAATCTGAAATCTATCCTACAGGTCCCAGTGACCTCAGCATTCATTGGCAGATGAATAGGCGGAAGCTTGAGACGCCAGTGACAGAGTACCGTCACACCCTTACCCAGCAGGCTGTGCTAGTGAGCAGCTGGGTTAGAGAAGAGGACCTGGTCAAGGATGGCCAGTACCAGTGCACTGCCGTGTCTCGTGCAGGAAATGACACGTCTAAAATCGACATCCACCTGAGCAGCCGAGGTGGGAAATGACCCCAGATCTGAGACTGTAAATCATATTTAAGAATATTTTTGCTGACTTATACATCTTGTGTAAAGTTAAAAAATAACCTTAGGAAAACTGGAAACAATGACAATGCTGAGTGAGGGATAGCTGACTGTTAAACATATGAACACAAATTGTAGGAACGTAAACAAGCTCAGGTTGTTTGCGTTCATATTGACCAGTTATTTATTCTTATCATTGTCTAAAAAGTACAGGCATAATAGGAACACTTGTTTTCCTGTCTTTGGACAGATGAAGACAGTGTTTCGTCTGCTGATTTGAATCAGTGGAGGAATGCACTGATGGATCATGAAAATCTTCTGCAGAAGTGGAAAAAGACCTGGGTAATTTCCTTTTAGTTCTTGAAAGGACAGCATGAAATGATATGCTGCCTTTAATTATTACTTCAGTTTTAAAATCTTGCCCCAATGTCCACGTATGCTACATGATGCTAAATTCAGTTTCGTGCATGAAAGTTTTTGCAAGGCTGCATTTTGTTTGCTTTGAGTGCTGAGTTTGATCCCAGAACCTTCTAGCAGCTTTAGTGCTTGTGTGCCACATCCAATTGTGGTTGTCTGAGGAGCTCTTACTGCGTGCAAAGTCATGTTTTATTTTATAATGTCAAGTAGGCAAAAAGTGGTTTGTTCAGTGTGCTCTCATTGCTTTAGTGTTGCTGAATGTGGTACACACTGTGAATGCATCATTTCAGGCTTAAGCTGTTTTGTATCATTCCTTTGTATGTGCACTATTCTTCTGTAGGAGAGCTGTAACGGACAAGGAATTCTCTGAGCTGGAGTTTTATCCTTGTGCCAGTGTCTTGAGTTTCCACGCTTCAGCCCAGGATGATGCAGAATTTGGGGAAGATGTTGTGACATCATGAGTGATGTGGCAAGCTTCACACAGATTGATGCACGAGGCATAAATTGTCTGCATCTTCAGTGTTCACCTGGTTGTTACGGTAGCGTGCAATAGACCCTCCCATTCTGACAAGTGAAAAGTTCTACTGAACGCTCTAAGTAAAAAAAAAATAAATAAAAACAGAAGTCAGTGCATTAGAGTCTCACAAAAGTGGAGGGATCGGAGTGTCAATGTAAGATGGAAGACACGCAGTTCATGTTGGAAGTTTGCACTTTTACATTTACAGTCATGTTTTGTTTGTTTTGTCTGTGAGTGATCCACCCCTTTCACTTTATCCAGAGACATATATTGTTTGACTCTGAATGTCTTAGTCTTTCCCTCTTAATCAAAAATGGGCCTGTGTGTTTGTTGCGTTCGAATTACTATGCAAAATTATTTTATGTTTCAGAATAAAGGTTTTCATTTTTGTGATAGGTTGCTGTCAAATATTTAAACAGATCTTTCATCCGTGTGACCTGACATTAAATGAACATATCGGAAGCATAAGTTTTGACTTGATCTGGATAGCTCCTGAGAGCTATTTATTTGCACTCAGTATTTATGACAAACATCCTTAAACATAACATCTACCCAAGTGCATATGACCTTCTCCTCCATATCAAATCTGTCACCTGCACAGCGTTCTTTTCAAATTATTGATTAACGTCTCAAATTTTATTTTCTCTTTCATCGTGCCCTCTGAACCTTTAAGCACACTTTGGAAACTTCTGAGTGGAACAGCCATCAAATACTTTTCTTTATTCTTTGTTAACTGATAAATACTCAGTTGCTAAAACCCAGGTGGTGCTGAGGCTCTAAAGGATGATTGGGCAATCTAAATGAGCCACAGAGACTAATAAGACTATCCAGCTCACACAGTGTTGTCACAGAGACTGATAGATGTGATACCCAGCGGGCACAACGTGGTTCTGTGTGACACAGAGCAAACAAAAGGACTCCAACTTTGCTCTCCAGTGCCAGTGTTGAGCAGTATGTGACCTTGACCATCTGGTTTCCAAACAGATCCTCCTGAGGTGACTTGTATGGATTTTTTTCTTTTTTTTTGTACTGCTGTTTGAAAAGGAGGGACATACTGAAATTGAAATCTTGTTTGCTAATGTTACAGTTAAGAAAGGATTAAAAGCCATGGCAGCTGTAGTTGAATCTGTCTAAAAAGTGAAGATGAGGGTATTCTAGGAAACAGAGACCACATCAAAACCAGAAGACATTTAAGGAGAACATGTTTTAATGAGGACGTGCCACGGCAAACACCAGTTTGAGAGCAATTCATTATTTGGCAAGAGCCACAGAATATTCAGAATCACATGATCAGCAATGAATATCCACTATCATTCCCTGAGGGCCAAAACAGCAGAAGTGACAGAACGATTCAGCCATGCTAGGACTGTAAAATACCTGTATTATAGATTTACTGAGAAGTATTAGCTCTTTAAAGGTAAATATCCACACATGCCACATATTTTTAATGAATTATGCTGATCATCTTTTTTAAATGATTAAACCCACATTGTAAAGGTCCAAATCAGAGTGACCTGTTCTTGTAATGAGCATTACTTGTGATAAAATACCAAATTAAAAGATAAAATAATGTTCCCATTTCTTTGTGTGCAAAAGAAATACTTAGGTTACCCACATACTTCTGTGAATGATCGGGTATTCCTCATTCTGACTCAACCCATCAGGTGCCAAACATTGAACACTAGCCTGTATCATATCACCCTCTTGTGGCCAAAGTTAAGATTACATGCATAGAACATTAAAAGCCAAATGGAGGTATAAACGTTTATTAAGTATAAAGTACTAAAATTTACTTGCATTATCCAATAAAAAACATGTTTGCTTTTTGGCAGGTGAAAAGATACACATTTATTTGTCAGTTTAATTTTCTTTTTCAGTCAAGATATTTCAAGAGAAGTGATAAAACACTGCTGACAAGCAACAAATCCCTGATCTCACACACAACCATTTTTATCTGTGTCTATCTCGCATGAGATGAAACAGCATGATTTCTGTGTTTAGACCAAATGTGCTAGAAAAAAAAATTACAAAACCAATTGCTGTACACATGGTGGCTACTCTACAATGTTCCCTGTCAACAGTAGGAGGAGCTGTATTGCATAGTGAAAGGCAATCTCTGGAACCACTACCAAACCCAACCAGTTTTATTTGCCTGGTAATGATACATAGATTGTACTAGACATCAAAGGTATGTATTGGCAAAAGTACATCATCTGCAACACTGTTCAGTGATTTCTAGCTAAAAAACCTACAATCAGACATGTATAAACAAACTATGAATAGGTGCTGTTCTTGTTGAAACTATAAAAGAAAATCCATGCTTCCTGGGTACAATGTCCTAAAAGGCTACAGGTCAAAAAAAGTTAATAACAGAACCACAATGGAGTGAAAACAGTACAGGAATAGAGGTTTTTGAGGGTACAGTGATATCATTTTAGCTGTTAGTTGACATTCCATTAATTCCCTTTGAAGCTCATCTGAATTCATTATGTTTGTGACTACACAGTATACAGACAAATGCAACTCAACCTTAATTAAGATAGAATTCAACCCTCTGCAGTAGCCTATGAGATTATCTTCTCATTTATTCTGGGTAGAGAAACAAAATCCAAGGCATGGACTACACAATGACAACATACAATATATTCAAAGAAAACTTGTCACATGATTAAAGAAGTGTTTATGCTTTAAAATATACATGAAACTATTAAAGGCAGAAAAGTGGATCTTGATCTTCTTAAGACAAATCAGGCTATTAAAGTTATCATGCTTTATTTTAATTTGGTCATAAATTGGTCATGATGAGCACTGCCAATGCAACAAAGACCTTTATTTCAAACATACTGATCAAAAGTCATAATAGGCACTTTGGTCATGTAGTTCTTTTTTGTTCATGTCAACAGCCACTATTTAAATCTGTGCCACTTTGACAAAACATTCACTCATTGCTTGGAAATCAAACTGAGCATAGTTGCTGACATAAACACAGCACGTGCGCAGGAGGCAATAATTGGTAAAGTTGCAAGTATTCACTGAATACCAGAATAATACACAGGTTATGTTCCAGAAGATCAGATGACCAACTAAATCATTGCTTTGGAAGAGGTCTTCTAAACAAGAGAATGTGAGGTTCTGAAACACAGAAGATAGAGGCAAAGTTAAGAATTGCGCTCTCTCTTTCTCAAACAAACAAACATAATATTACGGAAAATTGTTCTTAAAAGTACAAACCAGGTTCGTGGATCATGTAATGCACCCATCCAAGTGACTGCTGAACTCCTAGTCGTCTCCATTCGTCCTCGGACATCAGGTGGGATTTGGGAACTTGTTTTGCCAGTTCCCGAGGTAACACGACGTGCCTGTTGCATGTCACAGACAGGAACGACTTAAAAGACGTAAAATACATTCTATAACCACTTCACTTATATAAGAGTTTCCACATACCGAGTTCAGCTGGCAATTATCAAAAGTGAAACAGTTGACAGCCAAATTTGACCCACTCTCGAGGCCAGTTTTACGCTTGACAACAGTTTTTCATCAACGACATAGAGTTAATAACGCAAAAGCAGCCAACTATTAACTGACTACTTGTAGGCTCGCTTACCATACTGCCATCGATTGAACTTATAGCCAAGGCAGCAAGCTATACACTATTAACAGGATGCCACATGACAAAGTAGGTTAATGTTAGCTGCTGAGCTACTTAACCACCCTGCTCGCTGCTGTCACGACGCTGTTTGTCATTACTGGTGAATCTGAGCTTCTAAATAAATATCTGAATTAATATGAACTAAGTATGTTGTAATATCGATTACATTAACGATAATAACTAATTCAACTAAGAGACGTATGTAGCACAGGTTAGATAGCAAACGGTCATCTCAAAGGGGTGGCTATGCTAGCTATTTGCACAGTTCCAAACTTGTGCATTTTTCATTACCTGTATTCGTAGTGCTCGTCGTTGTATTTGTCTGAGTAGTAGATTTGTTTATTCGCCATTTTTCAATTCAAATAGTTCGTTCTTAGAATCTGTAAATCAGTTTTAATGGACCGTAGCAGAGAAATAGAACTTTTTTTCTTTCACTCCCGCGAGCTCTTCTAACCGACTCAATTTGAACCCGCTATTGAACGAGGGTTGTAAACGTCTGATTGGATAGAAGCGGTCATGTGAAAGAAGCAAGGAATGCGCTTGCGACATTGGGGGAGTGACAGTTTCCCTGGTAATTACGAACGTCTCTTTGGTTCAATGTCCGAATCCGCGCCAATTTTACAGTATCGCGTCATCATTACGGTCATACGCAGTGTAAAGTATTTCCATGTAATCTATGCTTTTGTAGTTATTTCTTTATCGAAAACCATTGAAATATATTGATTAATCTACTTAGAGTGAAGATATTTATAAGTATATTTAAATAATTTTCATGAAATAACATTTTGTCACGCTGTTATAGCGAGAAATTTCGAGAACGAGAGGGTAGATTTACAGTGTTAGTTTATGTTGCACAAGTTCTGCATGTTAGAGACATTTATGATATTAATGTTATTACGAAACAAATACCCCCCGGACTTGTCTGGAAATGGCAATTTAGCAATAATCTGCATTGCTAAATCGACCCTTTGATAGCCTAATTATTTCACCATGGCGCCGGGACAATTAGACCCCTTCACGATGAATGTGTTGCACACCTGCAGATTTTTGATTAAATTAATATTATTTTCTGGCGTAACTGAACTGCGATGCGATGACATACATCAACATTTACAGTATTAGCAAGGGAATATCCACAGAATCTTTGGTAACAGTAACTTACTGTAAGGATATACTACTCCAATTATTGTAGATAATGGTACCCTTATCTTATGCGTGCCTGCAATTGATAACACCTTCCTTCCATTATTATGTGTAAATAGACAAAAGGTAGCACATTTACACACTATATCTCCGATGAAATCACAATTCATTTGTGCTGTAAACTATCGGGAGGCTTGCTGCGTCTGTACTGTAGGGGGATAGACATACAGTATTCATTCACAGTGTGGAGGTTGAATCGGTCACCTAGTAACACGTTTTCTGAATGTCACTTTTCTGCCTCTCCCCACCATACTACTTCAACCTGAAATTTGTGATGGCATGCACGCTTGAAGTACATCCCCACCAATACCAGCACATAGCCACCAATGGCATTTGCTGCATATAAGCTGTCAATCTCTTCAGCCAGCCCCCTCACCCCATTCCTGTTGCTATGCTGTTTTTGAAACTATGGTTACGGTAAAGGTGCCTTGGGGAATATCTTTCCTTGCTGACATTCCACAGTTTTATGTTATAGTCACTATATATGGAGTTTCTAGGGGAAGGTTAGCTTACAATCAGTTACAGTATTTAAAACAGGAAATGAGTTTGTTGTGTAATGTTTGTTTTATGTGTAAAGCTCCTGCAGAATTTAATGAGGTAACGGATATATGCAGTCTGTGCTGTACATGCCTGGGTAGAGGTAAAATAGCCTAGATATTACATTTGGAACTTTTAATTGCCTCTCTTGACTCAGTGCTTTATTTCTTACCTTTTCGTTTACAGAACATGGAAACTTAAAGTCCCTCTGTTGTTAGAAGATCTTGTTTTATGTATATCTTTCTACTTTACCTCAAGGATAAACACCAAATCAGAGCAAATTTCTGTTACCGGAACACGGCGCTGTGGTGTTTGTTAAACGAAGCGGCCGAGAGGGATGCCCTTAACACCATCCCTGATGTACAGCCCACTCAATGTGCTGCACTTCCTGCTGTTTAATGAGCCATTGTAGGAGTGGACCTGACAGGCTTCAGTCACGACTGTGAAGATGATCTCAACCCAGTGTTGAGTCCTTTACCGTCAACAGGAAATCTCTCTCTCTCTCTCTCTGTTTCTCTCTCTTTCAGTCTCTCTCTTTCTCTCTCTCTCTCTGTTTCTCTCTCTTTCAGTCTCTCTCTTTCTCTCTCTCTCTCTCTCTCTCTCTCTCTCCAAACATCTAGATTACTGTAGAGGATTTTTAAATGCAACTGAAATGTTGATATCACAATAACATGTCATGTTGACAATTATACTATTTATATCAGTGTTGACATTGGTGGGGAAAAATGCAGTACATCATGGTTGGATATAATGTGATTATGTGTGCGATACAACCCACTCAGAATAGCATGGTGCACATACAAGCGTTTTAATATCTTTCTGGATCTCTTCCTTTACAGTGCTCAACCTGTAATTATAAAGTGAGATACCAGTTTTACAAGTGATATTATGTTGATGAAAGTTACTGTATAAAATATACACTGGCAAAACCTGTGCAGTGATTATCACTTTGTGGAGGTGACCACTATACAGACGCTTGTAATGTTTTAAAGCATTAATCTGCCTGTGTGAAGGTTAGATGCACTGATTTATGGAATTAGTAATAGCTGTCTGTGGATTTGTTATATAATGCTTACTCTCCGTTTCAGTAGAGCGGCACAAAAAAAATCCGGCTGTCTTGATTTGGATTTGCTTTTATGGCAGTCGTATTTTCAAAAAATCATTTTTGACTAAAAATCAAAAATCACTTGGTCTAATATCCTCTGTAGTTTTAAAGCTGATGAAAATATATTGTCTTGCTCTCTAAGAATAGATAATTAGGTTTCCCCTCTGAACCTGGCCGCAAAAACAGATGAATCACTCACACTTTGCTCGGTGCAAATTGCAGTGCGAACATACTGTACAGGATGGCTGTTCTGATGACCAGCCATTCATGTGGATCTGAAAAATGAGCTCTCAGGAGGACATAAGGAAATGTTTGCGTGCAAGCGTTGTATTTCTGGGAAATTAAATTCATTTCTTTTTCATTTTCTTAGACAGAAAATTAAAAATGAACCCCCCCCCCCATCATGTTGGAACAGAAAAAAATGCTTTTTAAAACACTGCATGGGAATAGAATTGTATTGCATCTGTGATGAGAATGGTCTCTCCCACTATTCTGCAAGACTAGCCTGAATGAGTCATCCTGCTCTGTTCTGATTGGTCAGGACCATTCCATCCCTAGGGATAGCCTTGCAGAAGTGGAAAGGCCTTCCTTCATTCACAGAAACACTGGTATGCCAGTCTGCTTTTCCATTCACATGAAGACAAAATAATATTCGCCGTCTCCTTCCTCACTATCCTCTATTGCCTAATTTTTTTTCTTCCTTAGCTGTGATAGTGTGAAAAGGAAGGGGGGGGGGTTGTGCTCTTATCCTTCCTTTTGTGTTTGATGCTTTCGTCTCCGAGGACAACGCAAACGTGCTGCGCTCTCTCTCTCTCTCTCTCTCTCTCTCTCTCTCTCTCTCTCTCTCTCCTCTATCTGTTCTTTTCTCTTTTTTTGGTGGTATTTGCCAGGCAGGAAGGCGAGATGCTGGGAGGGACTGCAGTGCGAATCCTGCAGCAGCAGGAGGAGGAGAGGGGAGGAAGCTTGTGAATGACTGTCTCCAGATACACACTCCTGTGGACATTTTACATGAATGGCAATTTTTTAATTATTTTTTTATGTGGATGGCTTCAGACTCATGGCTGTTTTTTTTTCTTTCCATTCCTTTTTTTTTTTTTTTTAAACGAGACTATGTGCTAATGCTGCCTCTGATTTACTATGCCGCTGTGTGAGATTATGGTCTGCGTAGTTAGCTCACATCTTAACATTTGTGTCTATGCGTGACTATTAATTATTCACCAAGATAATTCAAGACAAGGGCTTGGCTGTGTTTTATGTTGAAGCACCCGGAATTGATGTGGGTTGCTTAGCTGCTGCTGAATTTCCTCCTAGCTCTGTTGCAGTGTGTATGGAAGGGCAGAAAGGATATAGGGATGAACAAAGGGAGAAAAGCATCTTCTCTTGTGTGTTGATGCTAATTTTATTTTTCATTTCTGGGAGACTAAATTTATCAAGAAGATGCCCCTAATTACGTATATATAAAATGCTTCTAAATTACAGAAATAAATGAGAAATAGGAAACGGGCAGTATATGAATATATCTGTATTTCTTCTGCAGTTACAGCCCGTAATCTACCAGCTTTTCAAGTTTTGTAGGGATTTTGCTTGTGTTTTGTATCAGACAAAAAGATTATAAAATTGTCCTACGCTGCTGATGGACAGCTTGCTTAAGATTACGTAGTCTGTGAGCTTTGTAGGGGGTGCTTTAAGTGTCATGAAGATTAGCTGACATTATGGATTTTAGTTCAGATTGGATTGTCCAGAACATACACAGAGATAGAAATCTTATTTCTTGTATTTTTAAAATGAAGTTCAACATCATGATTTGAATTTCTTTCATTTGGGGTGTTTGTTTGTTTTGTTTAATTTTGCGCTTTATTTATGATATCCAGTTGCTTTATTAGTAGCATTTATTCATTTATTTATTTTTTTGTTCCTCTTATCTTGTTTAAAAATTAGATTAATATTAGCCCCTAGCGAGTTGACAACGACAGCATAATCCGTATCTTCTGGTAAAATTTTGAAGGGGAAATGACTAGCAAGCCAGTGGTGTGCCTTTAGTTAAAATTCCCTAATTACCTTTTTACTGAGGTTTTTATTCTCTCAGATGTCCTTTTCCTTGTCCACAGAGAGCGAATAAAACAGTGAAGCTTTCCTGCAGTGAGGGGGAAATATTAGTCTGGGAAATTTGAGAATTGATTGGTTCTAGTGTGCTGTAAGTGGGAGTTTTTTTTTTTTTTTTTCAACAGGAAGTGATTTGCAGTGTTCAGTAAGCCTTTTGTTGCGAAGGCTCCTCTCAGAACTGTGAGTCATGCATTTGCTGGGAGCCGGCAGGCAGCACTGAAAGGATTCGCCTTTTCCACCACAGAGATGTCGCTCTCTGTCGCTGGACCTCAACGCTTGATCTGAGCTTCTCACCAGCCCAGAGATAGCCCCCACCTGCCCCCCTCTTTTTTTTTTTAACCCCACTCTCTTCACCACCTTCATGGATTGTCTTTTTTGCTGTTTATTCCCAGCGACCGAGCTGGGTTGCTGTGCTGGATTTTCATAGCAGCACCTTCAGCCTAAGCAGCAGGAGTAGCCTACATAGGCTCTTCCACCACTACCATCACTACCACCACCATCATCACCAGAAAGGAGAAACGGAGAACTACATCCACATAGCCTTGTGATTCACTATAAGGCATTTTCTCCAATATGTTTAAAGAGGGGATAATTAGCTTGGCATTGCATCTGCCGGTGCGTATCTAGGCAGGCAGATAGAAGGGCATGCTTCACCGTACTAAATACAACCGCTTCAGGAATGAGTCTGTGACGTCTGTCGATGAGCTTCTTCACGGCCTCTCCATGAACGCCAAGGTCTCGGCTGCCTCGCCACCCTCGGGTGAGCCTCCTTACACCCCCCCAGCCGAGGTGCTCCCTCCCGACCCAGAGGATGGGGGTACCACCCTCTGCACCCTTATCAACAAGGTGTCCAACCTCAAATTCGCCAACTCGGGCGGCCTCCTGGGTATCAAGAGCCTGCCATCGGCTGTCAAAGATCTGGCTGTGTCCAAGCTGCAAGGGGGTGGGGGTGCAGGTAGCCCTAGTTCCTCTGGCTCATCTGCGGCCACTGGGGGCAGCTCGTGTGGATTGGCGTCCTCTGTCTCCCTGCAGGAGCCAGGCTCTATGAGCACAGGGAAGAAAGGAAGGATGGAGGAGACACAGCAGGGAGGAGAGGACTGGAACCCAGGCGTTGGAGGTGTTGGTGGTGCTTGCAGGGGACTGGTGAGCAAGCCGTGCCGAGGATGGCTACATTCCAGCGAAAAGATCTCTGGACCTGGAGTGACGTACATTGTAAAGGTAAGTGTTTTTTTTTTTTTTTAATCCATCTTGAGTCTTTCTCTTTCTCTCTCTCTCTCTCTCTCTCTCTCTCTGTGCTTCTCTCTCTGTCTGCTTCTCTCTCTCTCTCCCTCCTTTCATTCTCTCCTTTCACTCAATGAACGACGGGTGGGTGAAAAAAAAGCAGAGAATAAAGCTGCATTTTGCTGTGTGCTGGTAAAGACACGGAGAGATTGTGTGAATGGCAAAGCCAGAACACAACCATTAAATAATTCAGGCAACAGAGAAGGTCATCTCTGGAAAAGTCGAGAGGGAAAAAACAGCTTTGAAGGCAAAACAAAAGCACTACCGCCTTGCTTCCACTGTCAAACTACCCTTTACATGGAGCCTGTTTTACGTGGAGTCTATTTTCAATTACTGTACACTGCTGTTACTGTTTGTGTTTGTGTCTATGCTAGCTGTGCTACCTGTGTATGTCTGTGTGTGTGTGTCTATGTTTGAGTTTATTCATTCTCCATGTACACAGATTGCGTTTGTATTTTTTAAACCATGATGATCTCTGTACATGGTGATTATAATGAAAGAAGACAAGCGCCAGGCATACACATGATAAAACACTCATTTATCTCTGAATTCAGAGGCTGATTGTATTTGCCATTAGATTCTGCCAGTCCTTTTTTAAACCTCATCAGTTTAGTCACAGTTGAGACACTGGGTGACAGTCTATTTTTGTCCATAAAGACTTGATCCATCAAAATGAATTACAAGTTTACCATGTCAAAAGGAATTCAGATACTGTAACCACAGTGACCTGCTGTTGAATTGTCACTGTCTTATCCAGTCTCTGTGTGAATCATAGTTTTTGAAATATTTATTTTGAGCTTGTGTAAAGACTGAGTGCTTCTGTACGGATGTTATTTTTTTAAACTATATTCATCTGTGTGAAAGGTTAGACAGCAAAAAGTTTCAATTAATAGAATAAGTGTAACAATTTTAGATTTTTTTTTTATTACTGTAAAAACATTCTGTGATGCAGTGCATTTTTATGGTTATACAACCCCAGCCTAGCTGTAAAAAAGATATGAGAAATACATATGAAGCAAAACAACAACAATAACAAAAAATTAAACTAAACAAAGAGCCCCATGTCCACAAAATTCTTGGATGTAGGAATACATATTGGAGACCCTACGTATAACCCTGCGACATGTGAGATTAGCTGTCTTTAAATAAGCGACTATATCATTACATTAGCCCCATTGAAGGAAGGGTGACTTTGATTCATCCGGTATGATTCATAGTTTACTCCCCTGGCCCTGTTGCATTTTGAATGTGAATCACCATTACACATTGAGCTTCAGAGCACTAACTTTGAGTCAATACGCTGAAATGGAAGGGGGATTTGGGCCATTTTTCTTGGCAATGGATACGAGGGGGGGGGGGGGGTGTATACCCCCATCCGGAATGCACCTCATTTAGATGTCCCTGTACTGAGTTCAATATGCAGTGTTGCTCACAGCACTTTTAATTGGCGTCATGTGCCTGACCGTACACATCATGCACCATTACGCTAAAAGGACATAGACTGACATTGACAGTACTGTCTCGTCCACACTCGCTCGACATACACAAATGCCACATGTAGGCAACCGCTCGCTCGGAAATTTAGTGGTATCCTGTACAGTTAAGAGCTGGCTGATGACTTTTTATATATATATATATATGACGTTATGAAAAATAGTCTCCCATTCCACTCCAAAGGTTTTGGTTGAAACATGAGACAGTTTGGTATTAGTTTTTAGCTTTTTTAATGTTAGATATTGTTTATTCATACATGGTTCTCTTGGTCAATTGATAGGGACGCCTTCATCAGTGTTTTCTATTGTCTTTCTTCTTTTAAATGTTTCTCTTCCTAATAATGTGCTTCAACACAGCAATGGGTGAGCTGCCATGTCAATGCGTTGTGGTGCACTATTAGTTCTCAATTTGATCATTTGTTGCTTTTGTGATTATTGTAATTGTAGTGTAATAGTGAGTAAACAAGTATTCAGCAATAGATAGTTGTATTATGGGTTTATTACGAAATTATGAATGTGTTATGTCATGTTTTTTGAGTGACACATGCAATTGTGCCGTATAGCTTCAGGAAGGGGTGGTAAATGTTGTTGATGACAAGTCACTATGTTCAGGTGAGTTGAGAGAAACAGGTGAGTCATTGTGTTTAGGTGAGTCTATTGATACCGATGACTCACATTATTCACATGATTTTGGGAAGAAAGGTGAGTCATTACGCTGTGGTGAGTTTGAGGACATGTGATGCGGTGAGTTAATGAATTGATAAAATGGATGTTTATTTATTTATTTATTACAAAATTATATCAGAGCCTGGAACAGTTGATGGGATGAGTTTGGAGAACATGTCATCTATTGAAGTGATATTCTTTCCAGGTCATTTTTTTTAATTCATAATTTTAGTTTAAAGGAGGGTTACCAAATGGTCATGGGTTATTTAATTTTTGATAAATAAAATTTTCCTTTTTTTTTTTTATCTAAAATGGCACAGATGTTGTTGTTGGGTTTTAGATCACAGGATGTGTGATCCAGAGTTTAGACATAGAGGTTTGTGTTGTAGGCTAATATAAACTACACATATTGGGTTTGAGGCTTGGTAAGGATATACCATCACTGTGTTTATAGGTGTGTAAATGTTTTTTGTTTGTTTGTTTTGAGGGTTTTTCTGCGTTCTTTGTTTGAATTCCTGCTTAATACATTCTAACTTTTTTGAAAACGGTGCAATGACTTCATGTCAACCTTAGATGTGCAGCACTGACAGCCATGGCTAGACTTTTTCATACATTTTATATTGTTTCCATTTTATTCATGTATGTCATCTTCTACTAGCAGTGGGGGGGGGGTGATAGTACTGAGAGTTAATGGACGTATTTTTACACTGTCTCCATTGTACACTGTCTCCAGTTTTATGTTTTCTCCAATATCTAATGACTTTTACCTTTTGTCTTAAATTTATGAGTGGAGACATGTCCATGGTTAGGATGCTGTTTGCATATTGCTTATATAACGATAATACAGGGTTTCACAATTCTGCTTACATTTTAGTTCATTTTCTGTTACTTTGACTGAACCTGGTCCATCAATTTCTCCCCTAAAGCTGGCAACAATATTACCATTTTCACTGTGAATAAAATGTTTTATACCAGACTTTTTTTTATATTTTATTTTTGTTTGTTTGTGTTATGTTACATTTTAAAGTTAGTCTTTCATTTAATTCTGAGATACCAAAGTTTTTACCAACATATGAAGGTGTTACCAATATATGAATGCTAAATCCATGATATTTTCTATACAAACCCTTTGCCTAGTGCAGTGTTAAAGGCATACCAGAACACATGGCTTAAATGAGAGTGTGCTCCATTCTAGCACATTCTCATCTTACTAGGTGTGTTTGTTTTAGGGAACAATTAACACGTCTTTGTAAGGAAAAAAACGCGGCCTCCTCTTTTTTGTTTTTCTGAACAGAATGTTCTCTTTGACGTTGGTCAAAGAAGTTTTGTGAGTAAATATTTTAATACTTGGATTTGATCATACTGTGCATACAGGTTTGGCACGCAGGGTGAGTTAGTTTTAGCTCCAATGTGGCTGAACCTCTAAGAAAACATTTCAATGCTGTAAACACAGTAAGATCTCTTATGAGATGTATTGAACCACCGCCTAAAATCTTTACTCTTGCCTCATCACTTATTTTGGGGGAAATTGGGTACAGGGTGGAGCACTAACATTTAAAGTTAGTTGGTCTGGCATCACAACCTGATTTCAGGTGCAAAAAACACTGGACAGTATTGTTTTTAGATTCTGTGATGTTAAATGTGTCATTTGGTATGTGATGTCCTGTTGCAGATTTGCTTCTATGATATATTGGACACAGTGTTTTAGACTTAAATGTGTAAAATGATCAAAATGATGTATTAATGCTAATTTTCCAAGGTCGTCGACATTTTTATTTAAAAGTGATACGCCCCAAAATTCTACTGAGTGTTTCACAGATATCATACTTATAAATATTCTTCATGTCCTTTGTGCTAAATAAATATACTGTATAGATTTGGAATACTTGGGCTGCTGAGAGTTTGTTTAGACACAAACCTTGTTCATTCTTCTTATTTCAGTACTTAGGCTGCATAGAAGTTCTTCGGTCTATGCGATCCTTGGACTTCAACACAAGATCACAAATAACAAGGTATGGAGCTCTCACGCTGCAAATCTTACATTGGTAAATTTTCATGCTTTAAAAAAGAGATGGGGCATAAATCCATTGAAAATCGATTGATTATAACTCGTTACATAACATGAGTGGAGAGAATAAGAGAGAGAGAGAGAGAGAGGGAGGCTGGATCCTAGCGCTCTGTGACTGTTTATCGGATAGCATGACTGTGTGGGTTGAAGGGGCTTAGCAACGGACTGAGCCAATGAATGCGGTATGTCACGTCCACTTTTCTGCTTGACTTCCTGGAGTCAGTGGCATTAACACTGGTCCAGGGCCACAACATTATTGCTCTTCATTGAGCAAGGAGAGATGTACCGCTCCATAGACTCGATGAGTAGACTTCCTTACAACCTGAATTGAAAACCCGCAGCTGAAATTTCTTGTGGTAGTCTTTTGCGGTTCTGTGGTTGCGTGTGGACAAAATGTTTTAAATCGTTCTGTCTATAGTTTCATCATTCAGGGAGGAAGGATTCTCTTGATGTTACAAATATGATAAAACACACCCAGATTAAGTTTTTTTTTTTTATTGGTGAAAAAATCCTACACGGTATGTGGTGAAGCTCCCAGGCATGGAAAATCAGCTCTGTCACTCTCTTCTTTTCTCTCTGTCCTTTTTCTTCTTTTTCTTTTGTTCATTTCTCACCCTGTCCCTCTCTCTTCTCTCCTTTTTTTTTTTTTATGAATTATTTCAGAGAGGCAATCAGTCTGGTGTGCGAGGCTGTCCCAGGTGCCAAAGGAGCCCTTCGTAAGAGAAAGGTATGTTGGGAGATGGAGGGATGTTAACAGAGAAGGATGGAGAATAGAAAAAAGAGAGGGAAAGCAAGAGAGAGGGGAAGTGAGAAAGAGAAGAGGGAGAGAGAGAGAGAGAGAGATGTGGTGTGGTACTGTGTGCGTAGGTGTACACAAAGCCCACGGCACACACTGCAAGCATGGTGACTCATGTAGTATAGAGTATCACTAATCAGAAGGCAGAACTGGAAGCTTTGCTCCTGCTGTATGTGTGAGTGTGCGAGTGAGTGTTGGTGTGTGAGGGGGTGTTGGTGTGTAAGTGACTGCATGAGGGAGTGTGCGCGCGTGCGCGTGTGTGCGCGCGTATGTGTGCGAATCTATGTGTCTGTGTATATATACGTGGTTATGAAGATATGTGTGACTGTTATATTCACACTGGTGTTAATCAAGACCTTTCTCTGAGAAAAAGTCACACACTTGTTTACTGTCATGCATCTTGCTAAAGGTCATATGAGATATACTTACTGGTTGTTTTCTGTGTGGCATAATATACGTAGATTAACACATTATATTGGTTAGGTTATAGATATTAATCACAAGTGCTTACGTGTTGTTGTTGTTTTACAGTGTCTGTGCTAATTTAATGTAACCATATATGAGGGGCAGATAAAACTCTGAAATTACAAGGACACCATAAGGCATTTGTAAGAGTCAGTGGATATATGTTATGAAGTGGACTGTTCACTGAGCTGGCAGATTTGTATCTTTAATGGACTGATTTTGCTGTGTTTATGGTGTATTCTAGCTAACAGTGCTGCTGTCTCTCCCCAGCCACCATCTAAAGCTCTCTCAAGTATTCTGGGGAAGAGTAACCTGCAGTTTGCAGGCATGACTATCAATCTCAACATTTCCACCAGCAGCCTCAACTTAATGACTCCCGACTCCAAACAGGTGGGCTTAGTACTCCCACATCTACATGCACATGTACATACACATACACATGCACATACACATACACTTACACATGCACTCACAATTACACATACACTCACGCATTCACATACACATTCACGTACACGTACACGTACACGTACACGTACACATACACGTACTCTTACACTGTTGCATGTACTGTGTTTCTCTTACAAAATGTTGAAGTCTTTAGAGTCTTTTTCTCTCATTTCTTAACAAGCCTGACATGAAGAGATCAAAATTCTGCTTTGTGGTACGCTATGAATACTGCTGTATAGTTGCTATCTTAAAATGGATCTCACTAAAGATCTGTGTTTTTTTTTCCCTTTTCCCCTCACAGATAATAGCTAACCATCATATGCAGTCAATATCTTTTGCATCAGGTGGTGATCCGGTAAGAAATGAAACAAAGATATCAGCAGAGCACATTAAATTTCTATTCAGCATGGTTTTAATTTCATGAAAACATACTTCATGAAGAAAGCAATGCCTGAGGAAATACGACTTTAAAATGTGATTTGTGATTTCACTGTTCGAAATCTTTTTCGCTCTCTTTTTCTCTTTCTTTCTCTTCGATGTATGCAGGACACGACTGATTATGTTGCCTATGTAGCGAAAGATCCTGTTAACCGAAGAGGTGTGTTCTCTTTCTCCTCTGTTTCCTTTCCAGTTTCAACACCTTGTGCCAAATCTTTTTTTTTATTTGTTTGTTTAGTTTGAGGAACTCGCGTTTTATTCAACCTTATGTTTCAGAATCGCATGTCATTTTTGTTTAAATGGCCGTTCTCTCACTAATGAAGCTTTGTTATAGCAGAGGGAATATCTGTAGCGTGGATAGCACTACTCCCATTGTTTTCAAACACTCTCTCTTAATAGCATACAGTGTGTCCTAGATTGGCTTGGTGGGAAAGAGCAGCTGCTATCACCAATGTCACCACTGGCTTTCCATGCCAAGGGCAGTTTTACTCTTCGTTAAAGTAACCTCTGACACAGTCATTTCGCCACACACACACACACACACACACACACACACACACACACACACACACGCAGCCTGTTATGCTGCACTCGGAAACAAGGGAAATTGATTGCTGTAGACCAATGATTTAAGTGTAAAAATCAATTCGTGCTGTAACTCCGTGTCTCTCTTTTTTATTTCCTGTGTCTTTAACACCCTGTCTGCACAATGACTGCATTTGTTCCTTTCTAGAGAAATTGCTGTTTGCAGTCTTGCTCTTTCTGTTTTGTAACTTCTAATTGGGGAAGTCCATTTTTTACAAGACTGATTTTCAAGACAAGCTACGTCCACTGATTTTTTACTTTTAAATTATTGTGATCAGTAATCTCTTTAATATGTGTTATGATGATGGATCTTTATTAGAATTTGCCATGTCACAGTTAGGCTCTATCTCTGGTTTTATAATTTACTTATGATATTACTGAATGAGAATCTGTCATGTTTCACACACGGCTCTAAAACGTTTGTATACTGACTTTTTTTGGGGACAGCGTGCTATTATCAGTGGTTTAAAGTGTTTCTAATATGACCTGATCTTGTTTTTGTGTGTGTGTGTGTGTGTGTGTGTCTGTACATTGTAGCATGTCATATTCTGGAATGTTCTGATGGTCTGGCTCAGGATGTGATTAGCACCATTGGTCAGGCATTTGACCTCCGTTTCCAGCAGTACCTACAGTGCCCCTCCAGCAAGGTCTCCACTATACATGACAGGTGAAACTGATCTGTACACAACAGACATATGTCCACTCAGTGCAGGGTAGAAGAGGGCCGCAGGACTGGCAGTGCTCCTCAGTGTCTGTGTTTGGTCCTTTCTTCATAAAAGCTGTGACATTTACACTGCTACGAGTCATTTATATGTAAGATACTGAGGCTTTTTGTCCGTCCATCGCATTATTTTGAGGATACCGTACAATTTAAGTTTTGAACTTGAATAAAAAATGTTAAGAGTTTGTAAAGAGTTTAATTGGCTTTGAAAGTCTTCCCTTTAATTATCAAGTGTGTGACACATATGTTCAGAGAAACAGAGAGTAGGAGGCTTAATTCTAAGTGGGTTGTTTCAGACAGACCATAACTGATGATATCTATATTCAGTCACATTAAGGCTGTCTCCCATTTTACAGCTCTGAAAGCATTTTCTGGAATGGACATTGGCTAAATGTTAACACAGACTGCTCCTCTTTTCTTTCCATATGAAACCATATACATTCAACTTCCAAATTACAGTGCTGGCTCTTCAGAATGGTTTTTGCGTTATCCCAGTGGTCAGTGGTGATTTGATGTAATGAGAGGACTGTGTACACAAACTGTGGAACAAAGTTAAGGAAATTCTGTGGTAAAGACAAACCATGAAGAGCAAAATGACAGGTTTTTAATGTTTAATAGAAGCTTACAGGAGAGAAGTTTCAGGGAATACCTTCAAACACATTTTCCATTTGCTGTTGAAGACTGAAAGCAGATTACCCAACATTCTATATCTCTGTGGAGGTATCCTTAGTTTTGAAATCTCTCCCTCTCTCTGCCTCTCACTCTCTCTCTCTCTCTCTCTCCCTCCCCCTCTATGTGTCTTTCTCTCAATCTGTGTCTCTCAGGGTGTTAAGTTTGGAAGAGTCTCCATGGACGGAAGAGGAGGAAGAACCTCCTGATCATCCATATTACAACAACGTCCCAGGCAAGATGCCCCCTCCTGGTGGCTTCATTGATGCCAGACTGACCAATCAGCCACCAGAGGGCAACCAGGTCTGCTCCGTGGTCACCCTCACCAGTTCTCACACTCACTCACTGACTCACTCACGGACTCACTAACTCACACTCCTCAAAAACAAACTGATCTATATGCAGAATTAGCCTTTATAGTTTTTTGCCACATTTACACACACATTCACGCAGAACACAGTCACACACTAACGTGGGTGTGCGTATGTATGCATGTGTGTGACTCCTGGGTTATTTCTGTTAATGAAGGGTCCAGGATCAGTTGACCAGACATACTATCAGAGCAGACCCATGCTCATCCAACAAGGTGAGGTCAATCTCATTGCCGTCAAAGTTGTCTTCAATTAAAAAGTTTTACATTCAGTTTACTGGGCAGTCACAGCCCTTGTAACATTTTGAACGTATGCCACACACAGGCAGTCAGCATCGTCAAATAATCCATTTGAAATATGAACACTGATCTCTCTCTATGTCCTCTCCTCTCTGCCTCAGGCTCCTGTGACATATACAGTCTGCCTGAGGGGAAGGGTCAGGCACCAAAAACAGGGGACATTCCCACGTATGTAAATACCCAGCACATAGATAGCCAGGTGCTGGCAGCGCTGCAAGGTGAAACAGACCTGTCCACTGAGGGAGGCATTGGAGGGGCAGCCAAAGATAGTCCACGGAAAGACCTGTTTGACATGAGTAAGAATTATAAACTGCTGCGAATAGATATAAACTGCTCCTAACCCAGAAACATACTGAAATTTACACCTGCTGGAAAGTGTCTAAATGCGAAAAACTTGAATGAAATCCATATTCAGAATGCCCTTTCATCTCTCTCCCACAGAGCCTTTTGAAGATGCCATCCTGACACAGGTGCCGCCCACAGCCCCGCCCCCTGCCCCTGCCCCCATGCTACATAAGGAGGCATCGGTGGATAATTCCAGCCCTTTGCTGGTGCGTTCAGCTGCCTTCAGGGCGCACGAGGAACTGGAAGGTCAACCATGGTACCACCGTGAGATGAGCCGTAAAGATGCAGAAAAACTCCTCAAGGACGATGGAGACTTCCTGGTACGCAAGAGTACCACCAATCCAGGATCCTATGTCCTGACTGGCATGCACAATGGAGTGGCCAAACACCTACTACTGGTGGACCCTGAGGGCACAGTAAGTGCATATGTCTGTCTGTTTAGATACACTTTCCAAGAGATTTCAACACTCTTGACAAGGATGACATCTATTGAAGAGTCTTCAATAAAATGTCTTTGACAATTTCTTTTGAAATGTTTTGAGAAGTTCTCTGTATTACATCTGGCAAACAGAAACACTGAATAAAATGTATGTCTCCTCCAGGTACGAACTAAAGATCATATATTTGAGAGCATCAGCCACCTGATTGGCCATCATCGTGACAACAACTTGCCAATAGTCTCAGCAGGAAGTGAACTGTGTCTGAAACAGCCCGTGGGGAGGAAACAGTGACAGTTCTCTCTCAGTCTGTGAGAGGGGAACAGGGTTACGAAAACCCAGAACCTGAAACTTGAAGACGTAATCAGAGAATCTATAGTTGTCTGAAGGTACTGCTGTCTGACAGAAGTAATGGTCTGTGAAACCGTCACTAGGTACCTTGCGGGCCAATCTTGCTGGACGATTTGAAGGAGATTTGTTGATAAAAATGACACATGATTTATAGAACTGTTATTATTTTGTTGTGATGATTGAAATTCTATATTTTTTGAGAAGACATAGGTGCATTTGGACATACATGTTGATCTGGTGTTTTAAAAATAAAGAAGCAACTGATAATACAGCAATTTAGATGAAGAGCAAACCAACCTCTTGGAGGAATAAGATATGAAAAATATAAGTATTTTAGAATAACCTAAAAATTTTAGTTTTGTCTATTAAGCACAACCAGATTCACAGTTGTTGGTAAGAGTTAGAGGATAAACAAATATTTGAGAAAAAAAGTTGTTTATATTGAACTATTTTAGGATTTGTCCTTCACCGCAGCTAGTGTGAAAGCTAATTTGGTAGGCTATTCTATCAAATCACAGTTGATTCTGCTTTTATGGGAAAAGATGTGAATGTGTTCACTTTACAGTAGTTACACAATGAAGTGTGTGATGGGTACATGCTCATGTGCTCCTTAAACACACACACACACGCGCACACACACACACACAAGTACACGCACACACACACACACACACACACACACACACATTCACGGCTTTAAAATACTGACATTTTTTCTATGAAGTTCACTCCTGTGGCACCGCACTCGCATGACTTGAAAAATTAACTGTTCTTGTGGTCATCGTTCGTAGACCTCGACCCCTTTGAGAGGTGCTTGTGTATGCTCACAATGTAAAATATTTATGCTTTTCAAAACTATTTACTGGATTTGGCTCCTTCTTAAACTTGTAAAGGGTGTGTAGTCAATTAGTTCAGGGCTTACTTTATACCATGGATGTTTATATCATTTATGGCTTTTATCGCTTCATTGTGAGCTTAAAACGATTACATTGATATTATAATTATTATTTCAAATTAAATTATTATTATGGAATAGCACAATCAACACTTAGATTGTCTGTGTAAAATCTTTGACTGTCAAAGAGATGGATCACCAAATGTGTTGCTGCACGAAGTCAGTGCTTGTGAGGTTAATGAATTAGAAATGTCATGATTTTTTTTCCCCATCACACTCTTATTTCAAAGATAAACAAATCAAAATACGGCACTGGATAAGTCTTTCCAAACTGTAACATGCATTACACAATAACTGTCAGTTTATCTTTTACATGTGGCTTTTTGTGAACAAAGGTCACTCAAGGACGTCCTTGAGGAAAAATTCCTATGTTCATTTTGTATGAGGCTGCCATTCACCTACGCAATTATCCTTTAGAACTTTTATTGGTATTTAGAATACAACAAAAGTTTGGATCAATTGTATAATATTATTTTTTAAAAAAACAAAGTCTTGAAATTAGCTGTTTGCATTAACAGTGTAAAACTGCTAGTCACATTCTCTCGGAACATTTCTTATTCGATAGTTAGGTAATTGCATAGGTGTAATGGTCATTTTCATATAAAAACAAAAGCAGACAAAAAAACTATAACAATTTAAAACTATCATCATTGTCATATTGTATTCTTACATAACTATTGGATATTGCGACCATCATCCTCTCACATTTGACACGTGACACTGGTATGCAGATGAAGTTTCACCTAAGATACCTAGACCACCTATGGAAACAGCAAAAACGTCAGTCAAGTATATGAAAAGACCTATGTTTGGCTCTCTCAACACAAAAAAATGGTTACATTTACTTCGTGCCTGCAGCTATAATGCATTATTACTTGTTGTAAGCATGACTAATCTCTTCCTACAATGATGTTATTATATAAATTCATTAATACGCTTGTACTGTCAGTTTTTCCACAAAAGAAATGACTGACCGAGACGAAGAAGTCTGAGCTGACAATTCAAAACGTAGTTGTAGTCATACATATGACAAGGCTCAAAATGCATTATAACTGATCCATAAAGCATTACATACACAAGCTTCAGGAACTATATCACCACAAACTTTTAATTATAACATTAAAATGATAGAGTCGCTCAATACTGAGACTCTAGTTGCTTTGATTACATAGCTTTAGGGTTTTTCCCTAGCCCCGTACAGACAACTTAACCCTATTAAATGGCTAGAACTACAGAGAAAGACACTGACACTTTTATTACAAATACAGGCATATTTTTGACCAGAAATTTTTGAGAAGTTTGTACTTCTAAAAGGCAATCTAACTTATTTCCCCTTATTCCCAACAATCATACCTTTGCATTGAACTGCTTTGCATTGAACTGGGGAGTTGATATTTTGAAGCAGTTAACGTACCATACTAGTTGAATGTAAAAAAAAAAGAAAAAAAAGATGGTGGCTGGCATTAGGGTGTGCTGCTCTTATTACCTCCAGAACGGAGGACAGAATCAGTGCTTTATCATATCTGGATACTCACTACACATCACATCATCTTCAGTTTATTAAAGAGCATTTTCCTGCATTCCGCATTTAGTTTCTAAAAATAAGCCAAAATGTAAGATGGTCCTATTATTAAGTTGGCAGTACTCTCTCGACATTGATGCTCACCCAGATTAGGTTGCTCAGAGTGTGAAAGACGCAGAAGGAATATTTGAAAGTCTGTATGATTCTTAAAACTGTAATGAATTCACAAAGAGTGGAGCTCCTTTGCTACTCTTTTATCCCTGTTTGATGTGGTTTTCACCTCAGAGAGTGAAAAATCTGCAACTGGGGGAGAGCTAACTAGTCATTGTTTTACAGCCCATACCCAGTGTTCAAATTCATCCTCAATGACTGATTTGTAAAACTTTGCGCTTAAATAATGATGTAGACAATTTCATTATCCTTCTCATGACTCAAGCAAAGTAGGTTCCAAAAGCAAATTCCCACTGTTGTAGTAACACAACAAGTAGAATGTTATTCCCTGTAATGGTAGTGCTCAACTGCCTGTTTATTTAAGAGACTTTAAATAGATACTTCTTTGGTCAAACTAAGTTTTCATCTTTATCCCAAAAAAAGAGTGAAACCAAAACAACTCTTTTTTCAGACATATACCAAGAGCATGAACAGAACCCGCTTCTGTGCTTACTGGCATACAGAAACTGTCATGTAAGATTACATATACATTCACATAATATTTAAGATAAACTTCATCATCCCATGGAAAACCTTTCAGAGAGATTAAAGCAAGATTATTGCTTTATTCCAGATTTCTGTTCATGGAAATGTGCCTTTTATTTGTACCAATTGTGTTTTCTCTTCAAAGTGCAATAGCTAAATCTTCTTTTCTGGTTGTGGACAGTACCTTTCAAGGAGTTGAGTTATGGCAAGATATTGCTGCTTAAGATTTGACAATTCTGTTCTTGTCTAATTTCCTTGTTCCCAGAAAGAATTAGCATAGTCCACAGCATAACATTTCAGGCATTTTAGAACTCAAATAAAATAAAAAAAAGGAAATCAAACAATCAATGAAGTCCAAATGATGTTTACAGATTTAATCTTCGGTTGTATGAGTTACCATCATCCTGTATGACTGTTGGCAATAAATTGGTGAATGTGTATTGCTCTTCTCTCATAATGTGTTTGTATCCTGGTTTATCCAAAAAAAAAACCCCATCTGAATCCTGTAAAACACAACAGGATTTTTAACATCAAACTAATCAAGCTTTTTTCACATTTTGCATTCAATAATACAACAGACAGTTACTTATCATTCAAGATTACATGATAAATAGGGGTGTTATAAGTTTATACTCCATGCCCATATTATTTCTCTCAGTCTCTTTCTCTCTGTATAAATATGTCGTAGGATCAAATGTGAATATCATTTCCTCATAAAAACTGAAATAACAAGGTTACTTACAATTAATGTATTATCCACAGGAGGGCGCAAGGCTCATTGTCTGATCAAATGCTTCAAAAGCGACCCAGTGCTCTCTGGTGGGTGAGGAAACTTGAGCTTATATGGACATATCACAGGTTTTGGGATGAATAACAGCTTTACATTTGAAGAAATGCACTTAATGTAGTTGTTCAAGCCGAAGTGCATTTAATATGTTCATCCAAGGTGATAAATGCTCACCAGTTAAAGTGACTCAGATCCTGTGACTTTTTTACCAGGCGATACTCAGCCCAACCAATGCTATACGCACACTGATGCATCTCTGAAATTATCTTTTGTCTAAAAGGGAAAACATGCTAATATGATTTCTGTAGATTTTACATACATAATATTGACGTTGAGGGTGTATACCCAAATACAATGACAATGAATAGTTTGTTTTCTTGCCAGAATATTAATGATGAATAAAACATCGAATAAAACTTTTCAGCACATTACCCAGCAGTTGCGCAGCAAAGGGATAAGCCTGTGTGAAACAGCCAATTGCTACGTCGCGAGTTCATCTCGGCTCAAAAAACGACAACCAGTCTCTTGTCCAGTCATAACCATTACTGGTAAAACGTCAAAGATGAGCCAAGGACAGCAGCTTGGGATGCATTGTGCATTCTCAGCATACAGTGCCTGAACGATAAACCTCTCCATTTCATTTTAGTTCATCTTTGGATGAGACAAGCTTCCTCCAGGAGAGCTGCATCTCTTCAGGCAAGTGTGGGTAAGGGTTGCATCTATATCCATAACTTTTCTTTTACTTGTTTGGTGACTGTGTATTTATCATATATACTCAAGAGCCATTTAAACGTGTAATAACCTGAAATTTGATCTTGGAATTAACTCAAAAGTCAGTAGACTCCCATTCTTGATTACTCCAAACTTTGTAGCTGGAACATTGCTGAACTGCGTCAAAACAAAGTGTTTATCACTGATGTTCTTCATTATCACAGAACTTGTGATGCTCCCATGCATTGTACAGCCAGCTAGTCCAAAACTTGAGCAACTCAAATATCTTACACAGTATGGATTTAAAGGGTAACATGGCTTATGAATCATGTGCAGTCTTTACTCTAAGTCACCACTACATCAAAAAAATAAAATAGTATTAATAAAATTGAACATCAGTTACAGTTGTGTCTGAAACCTGCATCCTACATGGAATTCTTAAAAGGTTACATGGTAACACTAGTCTCATCACTTCCCTCCATTAGCACTGGCTGGGATATTTAAAGACGCTTGAGTCACAAAAATCTCTGGGGTTTCCTGTTCGTTGGCTCTATGGCTGTGGCTAGTACTGGACTTGCTCCTGTTTGGGTCAGTGTTAGGTCTGCATCCTTTAACACCCTTTCTGAACAGACAACCGCATATCAAGCTAAAGAATGCCCTCCGCATCTCTCGACTGGCCAGGGTGTAGATGACAGGATTCATGGCTGAGTTGACAACAGCCAAGACAATAAACCAATCAGCTTTCAGCAGCACAGGACAACGCCTGTGCTCACATGCTACATCGATTAGCAAGAGTACGAAGATGGGGGTCCAACAAGCAATGAAGACTCCTACAACAATTATAACAGTACGTAGAAGTGCCATGGAGTGCTCTGAGTTGCTGTGCTTGGTCACCTTGCGGCTACTTGACTTGACCAGCATGTAAATTCGGACATACAGCACAGAAATGGCGAGAAGTAAAACCATGAAGATAGTGATACAGAAAGCTACATATTTTTTTGAGTATAGGGGTAAGACTGTAGAGCAGTCTGCTAAGTTGTTCCGACAGTTCCAGCCAATGATTGGCAAAGCTCCAAGAGTTACGGAAATGAGCCAGCATGTCCCTATAAGCAAAAATACCCTGTAGTTCTTATTGGCATCATAGGGCCTCATTTTGATCATGGTTAGATGCCTTTCAATGGCTATTGCCAACAGACTAAAGATAGAGCCTCCAAGAGCTACAAACATACTCCCTTCCCGAATGAACCACTGAACAGTGGAGAGGTGTAGAGTCTTGTCCCCTGACATCAGTACATTTGCAATGTAAGCGACTCCAGTCAGAAGGTCACACAAAGCCAAGTTCCCAATGAAAAAGTACATTCGGTTGTGGAACTTATGGTTCTTCCATATTGCAATGAGAACGATCATATTCTCAAGGACTATGAAACTGCATATAATGGGAAAAACTATCGATTTTGGGTCTATTGTACCGCTGGCAGTCTCATCGCGATTGTCCAGTCTTCCTGTGTAGTTGTAGTGTTCGAAAATCTCTGTATTCATTTTCCGTTTGTTTAGAGTTTCTCCTGCAGGCGGCGTTGGAGTCAAATGAAGTGTTTTGCCAACTCCTAATGGTCCTGAGGAAAGGGAACGAAGTTTCGTTCTATAAAAACTCTCATGAAAGTAACCACAGATTAAAGGCAACGCGGACAAATGGCGAAATTCTGTGAACGGTTAATCTTCAAAATTTCGCCAAAAGTGGTCACATCCATCGCAGTCATTGCCAATTAATGAGCATGTTGGCTTTCGCTGGGACTTACGTGCACATTTTTCTCTCTAAAAAAGGAAAAAGAGTGAGGGAGAAAAACGTTTTTAGAAGTTGCAAATGGTCATAAATAAATGGTGTTTAAAAGCAGCTCAGTAATACTGCTAACACTGTAGGAAAAGTGGGTCTCTGCTGAAACATGGACTACGCAGTTTAACGTGATGAACTGTAATAAGACAAAAGCAAGGACAACAAACTTTATCAGTATTGCCAGTTCGTTTGATTCCGCAGGGTTAGTTCTGTTTATTTATTTTTTCTTAAAAAACATGAGGTCAGGATATAAGCTAAAAACCGACTGCTTTTAAATTTCAATCCTCAAACGAAACAAAATAGAATGTGCTGCCGTCATAAGCTGAATTAAGTGTGACTTTCCACTGGCCGAAAATAAATAAACAAAATTATTGTTATTATTATGATTATTATTATTATAACAACAACAACAAAACAACAACAACAATAATAATAATTTCTTCCCATCAGAAAGCTTTTTAAGTTTCAACATCCCACCTTGAAATGTGTTAAGCAGAAACAGAAAAAAGTGCGTCTATTTGTAAGTGGCTTCTTACCACTGGAAGCCTGTGATGGCCCTCTCCAAAGAAACTGGGAGTTAGCCGGTGTCTGCGCGAATCCTCGTTTCATATCACCAGCATCTCAAAATGAGGTTGTTATGACGTTCAGTACTTAGGAGATGCGAATACACATGCAAAATGTTGCAGTGACTGTTTCTGCCCGACTTCATACATTACCAGCCACCCACTTCTCTTGTGAATTAGTTACACCCCTTATTCCGACCTCATAACCAAGGACCGCCTAGTTATCACAGGAGCCGTGCGCAGCCTAGACTCTGGTCCTCATCAACTCAGCTTGAATTTGACGGGAAAACGACTTTGAAATTTTTTACTCACAAATCATACAAAAACAGCCAAGAATAAAAATACGATAATGGGTATGGAATAATTCTATATAAATATATTTGGGGGGGGTGGGGAGGTAATTGTAATATTCATGAGTATACATCAAAAGGAGGCAGACCTCTTAACTACTTTTGGGCTTCTAAGAATGTAAAATGTCTGTTCATTTTATGTCTTTTTATTTACTATTACGAGTCAGTATCCTAAATTTAAAGGCTGACTGTTGTGTTTAGTCAAGGATTCCTCTTTGAAATGGTGTCTTTAATTTTCTTTCAATGAAAGTAGTGTGTGTGTGTGTGTGTGTGTGTGTGTGTTTCTGTTTACCTAAGAACTGTAATTCTACACCCATATAAATTGATGAATAAATTGATTGTGTGTGAGTCTAGCATGCTGTGCTTTGGGCATATCACATTTGTGATAGCACACTCCAAACTACAGCAGATTCTGAACCCAGGAACAGAGACAGCTACCATTAGAGAAAGACATGAAATCTTGGTGTGCTGACGGGACCATCCAGCAAAGCTGAGCATAATTTGACCTGACTTTAAAATAACCCTGTGCTGCATAAGGGTTTTACTATGGTCTGTGGTAAAGGCGTATAACTATGGTGAAGAGTTCTCTGTGTGTGTGCGTGCGCGTGTTTGTGTGTGTGTGTGTTGGAGGGGTATCCAGCTGTGTCTCAAGATTTTAGCGTCTGTCTACATGTACATAACATGTCATTAAACAAGCCTAACTTACTGCAACAGCATATTTTATAATCACCTCTGTAGAACTTTACTGAACAGAACGGACTAGAATCATAATCCACATTTAAATATAGTAATGTAGCATATGTTAACAAGTTCAAAGTCAGAGTTACTTGTCTGATGTTTTTTAAAAGCTTTGTGAAGTGTCTCATCACCTGACCAGTCTTCTTCAATGCATCAAACTGAGACATTACCCTGGAGCTTTATTGGATTCACTGATGCTGTAGGTTGGACCAGTGGTTTTTATTCTGCCTGACTTGGACAGAGTTTGGCAAAGGGGTGGATTTTTCAAAGCTTTTCCCACAGCTTGAGCAAAGTACCACACCAGCAATACGACTTAAGAAATCTGGTATTGTCCTGGGACTTCACAGGAATAGGGAGGCAGAGGTGGGGACTGTTACCCTGGTTGCTAGGATAGTGAGATGTAGCTGTTGAACAGATTATTTTTATTTCATGGCAGCGGCTATTTCCCATATGTGCTGTAGTAGGACCACCAACATTTTGCTAAATACACCTCTGTCTGTGTATGGTTCGGTTGACATGGCAACAGCCCTATGCTAAATGCCAGCACACCAGTTAGGTTCTAAACAGGAACTATAAGACGAGGAACTGAGGAGGTTGCAGAACCTAATGGGAGAGTTAATAGGACATTCCCTCTCCTCAAGATCTCTGGCTCCTTACGGCCCAAAGTATTTGTGAACAATCTTTTGTTCAATTTCTGTACTTCTGCATCCTACTTGCCTTAAGCAAGTACATCACTTTTCTACACTTTGATTCTTTAGATCAGAGCATGTGCTTATGATTAAAACAAAAAAAAAAACATGATAAGTTTGGGTGAGGATCATGTTTTTGCAGGCAGTTCTCAAAAGCTCTGAACCATAGCACAACCTTTCAGTGAGGTCCTGTTGCTTCACTTTACCTCTGGGTATTATACTGTCTCCACAGTGTGAACATGCGTAATTGCACTACTGCTCTGCAGCATAAACTAGCATAGATATGATTTAGTTGAACAGCATGTATTTGTCATCCGCCTTCCACCCTGAGCCAAATCATTCACCGGCCCAGAAACCGAGAGAGGCCACGATTTGGTTCTGACAAGTTTTGTTGGAAAGCTCTCGCTTGTTTGGGGCTAGTATGAACTGCTTCCCATGCACAATTATGATGGAACTCTTTAATTTTCCTCCTCTCTCTCTCTCTCTCTCTTTCTCTCTCTCTCTCTCTTTCTCTCTCTCTCTCTCTCTCTCTCTCTCTCCCCCTCTCAACCTTTCTCTCTATTTTCTTTATGCTGACACATCTCATGAATCTGAAATACAAACATGAAGCCAAGCGCTCTCTCTGACTAGCGGTTTCATGAACACAGATTCTGCTGGGGCCCTGTTCCTCTGACAGGAGACTAAAGGGAATGTTTTAATATGTGTAGTCTCTGCCTACTATTCCCAAGTCACCAGAAGGGTCTGTGCTATATCACTACCTCAAACAAATTTATAAAACTGGCGTGAATTGCACAATATAACTGCAGCATCAAATGCAGGTATTCAGTTGTTTAGTCCTATCTTTAATTTGTCTCAAAATCCAAGTCATGACATTTTATATATACATTGTATTCTACTGCTAGTTCACTTATATTAATGATGAGAACCATCCACCTGTCTCAGCAAAAATGTCCCTTTGTCTTCACTACATGAAAAAACTACTCATAGTAGACTAAACTGACTCTTATTGCTGGTGCTGTGCCTTTCTGAGTGAAACATGCCCCATTTGCTCTAATGACATACTGAGAAAGTTCAGTGCTATTTTACCTCCATTACAAGAACTCATGGAAAATAAGAGAGGGTTTGTCAAATTGCCACCGTTGTCCCAAACTCTGTAATTTTAACTTTATGAGCCAAGTGTCGGACGTCATATGAGCTCTTAGTTTCATGCTATTTATTTATTTATCTATTCATTCCTTATTGCCATGAATTCCAAAATATACTTGAATGAGCTTGGCATAACTTTGTACCACGATTTCTACAGTCAGCCTTTGAATACTTTAGAGAGGACACTGGAAGTCTCCCATAGGCCTAATTATTTCTCCACTTTAAAGTTCTCCTGTTCACAGGCCTAAGGGATGGCATGCTTTTGTGGTCTCAACCTTTTAATTGTTTATGTCCCGGAACCCAACCACAGATCCAGTCATTCACTAAGACTCCAGCTGTGGAGCTCTTAGTCATCTAGATATAAAATATTTATGTCCCATGTACAGCAGTATGAGATGCACATGTAGATGCTTAAAGCAATTTATGACTCAGAGCTTGCATAAACTCAAATTTTCATATCCAAGTACAATCATTTAAAAGGGTCATATTGACCAACACAAACACAAAGCACATTAAACGGTTAATAACAAGTTTATGAATTATGCATAATAAAGTTGAAAGTTTGGGGGGGAAAAAAAGAGTCTTGTGATATGGTGTTTGGGGCTGAACATATCACGGGGTGTAAACTTTGTAACAACCTTCATAAATATGATAGCCTATCTGTTTGCTGGACATAGCCAAACCAACCGTAATTTGAGTCTGGGTCTTATAATGTCAAATTTGCTGAATATTTGGATAAAGCTGAAAAGTTTATGGGAGGTCAGCTTAAGGTTAGTAAGCACACTCCTCTTTGACATAACTTCTTGCTGTGCATAACTTCAGAGATGCTTTTATCTCCATACATGTCCATATCTCCATACATGTCACCAAGTGTATTTGATTGATACAGGGTATCAATCAAATACACTTGGTGACATGTATGGAGATAATGGTTTGCATTCATTTCACGATCTCCAGAATCTTTCCAGTGTTTCCCATCATTCTGCTTCATCATTCTTTGTGTATTTACACATTCGTTGTGCAATTTGGGCATATGGGGTGCTGTTGGTTAGTCTGCCTACGATTCACCCACTGTCAGACTGGATAGAGTCCTCCCCTGACTAAGGATGCAGGGTGTCTGTAATATATAACTCTCTATTAGAACAGTCTGTTAAGTGTTTGGCTGTAGAACAACTCTGGGAACGAGGGCTTTCTCTGGCTTAATTTCAATCAAGTCTCAAGTCTGGCTCATCGCCTTATCCACTAAAATACCATCCACAGAGCGTATGCAACCCCATACAGAAGACATCAAATGAAATTTACATCTGACTGTAACCGTGACATTTGTAATGTTAACTCAACTAGAATATTTTTACACGTTTTGGGAATGTCACAAAGGAGCAGTTCAGTGGTTTTTTGGTGGTGTTATCCCCCTACTTGATATTGATTTTCCACTAAAATCCCATTTTTGTCTACTAATTGATCACTCAAGTCTTGGATTTAACTGGATTCAAGCCACTACTGGTGAGTTTCAAACCCACAAAAAAATCCCTCCTACAGGTTTTGATGCACATTTCCTTCAAATCAAAACTAGAAAGATGAAGTCCTTTGAACACTGGATTTTCCCAGTGTTTTTGTACAAATTTAGAAGTGAAACATCTGAACATTCTCATGGGGTTCAAGCAAAAACGTTGCAAGTAGCTGTACGTTCCTGGAATTTTTAGACATGTATTCAGCTGTATGGATGTACACTCTTTTGGTAATGAATGGACTGTTTAATCTGATAATTACGCTGAAAGAGGAAAAGAAGCAGACACAAGCCTATTTGGGGGTTGTGGGTCAGACAAGAGCACAGGAACAGCCCGCAGAGCAAAAACCCAAAGCCCCTGGGTTGTGAGGCTTCTAAAAAATTCATTGGTAACATATTTTAATCACATTCGTGAATTAGGTTTTTGAATTTTGAGATTTATTTTTTTTTATTTTTCAAAAGAGTGGAGCACACTAAGAAATGATGTCAGATGCACTCCACCCCACTGCACAGTGTCCATGTGAACTCTAAGCATTTTCTTCTCTCTCTCAGGCAGCAGATTGAGTATGAGGGTCTCATGGACAATCAGGCCTGTAAAATGTTCTCTAACAAGTCAGACAGTTCATATAGGTATGTTCCGACAGAACAGCTGACACTGTTTTGATTTTTCCCTTTGCACAGAAAGTATTACAATGCTGTAAATCCTAAATTTTAAAGCATTGTAAACCGTTTCTTTGGATACTGATCGTGTGTTCCAGTGTAAAGAGGTGAACGTTATTGCTTCAGTACATTCAGGCCTGATCCTTTCATGAAGTCTGACACGTCCAGTATTTTGAATAGGTTTGTTTGCCATTCACACAGCAACATTCCAGTAAACATCTCTCTGTCATTGCAGAAAAAGGGGTATATTTCACATAAATATGATGATTGCCCCCCCTTACCCCACAAAAACCCTCCGAAAGACCAGTAATTTCTGAGATACACTGATCACTTGCTGACTCAGGTTGATAAGTTGAGAGTACAGTAATAATGATAATAGCTGAGGCGGCTATATGCATGCTATACTACGAATAATGAGCGGTACATTCTACTACTCCTCTAATGCTGCATGTGTACCTGTGATGGATACTGTTAGCTTAGAGACATATTGATCAGACTTTAAGAACCATATTGTACTTCCCATTTACAGAGTGATTTTTAGACCTCTTACATCCTGTCGTAGTGGAGGTACTTTCCTTCTCTCTGTGATTCTTTGAATCGTACTTCCACGAGAATGACTTATATCCTTTTGTCTATTTGACCATAAATGGCTTTAATAAACATTCAAAATTTAGACAGAAAAAAAAATGGGATGTGAACATGATAAAAAATAAACAGACACGTATTGACCTCAAGATACGGCTTGTGCAGTCCTGTCTAGTCTACAGTTCAGTGAATTAGGATTTTGACTCTTACCACTCACTGGAAGGAGAAACAGACACTGGATGGATGCCAGTACAAATAGGTGAATTATCTTTTCTACAAGTACAGGATTCTGCTGTAGGAGTGACCGCTCACTTGCTGCCCATAGTCAGACCTTTGGGTGGAAAAGCCATAATTTTGATTGTCATGTCCTTGTGGTGGGGCCAAACTAAACAGCTAAGGGTTTACTTGGCCTTGTAGTGATGATGAGAGGGAGACATGAATAGATGCTGATCCCTACCTTTTTTGTTCATGTTTTAATTGATGTTATGTCAAATGAAAACACACTTTGGCCCATATTACTGTATGACTCACAGTCAAGCACAGACACACAGACACACAGACACACACACACACACACGTTTATTGAGAAATATTTATTATGCACTGATGTGATTTGAATACATGCTAGGTACCACAGATGCTTCAGAGAGGTTTTTTTTTTTTTTTTTTAATGGGAGAAAAAAGCAGGAGGAAAAGATATATTGATTAAGTTACCTCTTGCTGATGGGGTTTCTGACTTTAGACTCCCCCCTCTCAGTTTTTGCAAACAGCCGATGTTTTTGTTTACTTTAATGCGATCATCTAGAGGCCTGTTGTTTGGATCAATGATTAGAGTGAACCTGGTGAGCTGCATTTAGCTCTAATGGATTCCTGCTGATGGGTTTGTAATATTACAATGTTAAGTACTACGACCACACAGAAACATTTATGGCACGTCTTTTGTCTTCTTAGACATTCCTTTGCGCAAAATACTCACAGGAAGGAAACTTAAATGTGACACACAAAGATCACACATATATCCTGGCTTGTGAAAAAAAAAAAAAACAGCACAAGATTGTCTTTGGTACGTTACACTTGATAGTTCCCCCTCCTGATGGTATTATCTCCACCCTGTTCCCTGGATTTCAAAAGGGATGTTTGTAATACTGGTAAGAGAACAAACAAGTTAGCCTTTGAGAGATTCTCCTTTATATACCTGTTGCTGGATTTACTCATTAATTGACATCAATATCTTTGAACTAAACATCTGGGGAGAGCAACAACATTGCAAATGGCGAATTCTTGAATTCTGCAGTCACCTTAACACGGTTTGAGACAATAATATTTGACTATTGTTTGCTGTGAAAATTTTAGAACAAGCTATTTATTAGAAAACAAAAATGGAAGTGTCCCATTTATAAGATGAGAGTGCTTTTTAAAAAAGTTTCTGTCATTGTGATTGAATAATTGTCTTTTGTTTGGGATAAGTGACATTGCTTTGCAGAGCAACATATTAGCATGTCTACTATCCATTCTTTCAGAGATTTGTTAGTCCTCCACAAAGATGTGATAATATCTGTCATAAGCCAACAAGGTCTACCATATGCTGGGAAGCAAACCATTTCATGCTCATACACTGAGGTTTGTTGTAGGCTGTGTGTCGTATGTCATGCATCTTTCATAAGCTCTTCCTCAGTGACTGATGTCTTCCTGCCTCTGTCTTACAGACAGAGGGGCATTCTTAGAAATGCCTTCAGTATCCAGGGTGTAACTCATTACAACCTTTTAAAGACAGACTTAACTCCATTCTTAGTTTTACTGCAAAGAATAATCCTAGACCCGTCTCACATAGGCTTTCTGACAGAAAAACGAGCAGTTTTATTTAGTTTTGAGATCAGACATGAGAGTAAATACAATGACTCACATAGTGTAAAAAACGAATGGAATATTTACAATGACACTGTCAAATTGATAAATTATAATTATCAATGCAATATAATATAAAATATAATTTATAGGTAAATGTAATAGCTGAATTTACTGGACTGAAACAGTGCTGGCCACAACTCAAAGGCTGAATCAAATAACAGGAAGTGGCTGAAAAAAAAACGCACTTATGTGTGGTGAATATAGTCTAATTATAGAAGAGCATCATTGGTCAGAGTTCAGTTCTTACAAGGAAATGATTTTGAAAAGAAACTGACGCTTAAAGAGTTCAGACAAGATAAGGCAAACTCTGTTTGGTCTGACAAGAGTGCACCCTGGCCTACATGTTACATTGCTCGGTAGTGGTAAGCAGTTCACAGAATGGACAGAGGGGGAAACTTGTGCGAGTTCATGGAATCACACTCCCGGATTATGATACAGTTTTTTTTTTTTTTTTTTACTTTAAAAGATCACGCTGTACATAAAATATACAACAAATTTTCCAGTGTTTCCGTCTCAGCAATGAACTATAGCGCCATCGGTCTCGCTGAGTCATGCAGTAAGATATGCTGGCTTCTTGTGTTAGACAGACATGGTTTTCCTGTCTAAATGATGTCAGTAGTTTTGCTTGCTATCATGAGATGCTCTCATAGTTACATTTTCCTTTAGGTGGATTTAGAATGTGTATATACTCAAATATTGCACTTTAGAGTTGACATAATGCTGGTGAATTTGCTGTGAAGTAAACAGACTTTGATTCCATTGTTTACTTGGGCAATGGGAGTTTTGGCCAGTGGTTTGGTTTAATAGCCAGTGCCATAGTCAAGGTTTTGGGCTCCTTATTAATGGACAAGCAGTGAAAATATTTTGCAATACTTTGCGAGCTTATTTTTTTTGGGCATGTTTCATAAGTTTTCTCCATGAATATTTCTATAATACTTCCTCTCTTGTGACATAGCATTAATCTCCAGATGTGACTCATCATTTATTAGAAAAATAACAATGTCTTTTCTCTAAAGAATCCCCTAGTTACATCATTTTCCATCTTTAGAAGTTTTAGTCACCTCACACTTAATAAACGATGGCTTTTGCTTTAAGCTTATACTCTCATATGAAAGACATTGTGCTTGGTGTCAGAAGCATTGTCATTTCCTTACAACTATTGTGACACAGAATAATAGAAGTTGTTGAATAATGTCTATTCTGGGTTGGACCAGGAAACACATCTGACACTCTCTCGACCAGGGTTATTCAATTACAAATTTAAATGGGCCAGATGTCAAAACCAGGCTTTGTGCATAGGCCAGAGGTTTTTGGCAGGCTGTTTACATGTGGACCTTGCATGGCTAGCAAGGTTTTTTTGATGCTGTAACGCAGAGTGATATACATGGTATTCCATCCCAGAGCTATTATACTCTGTGCATCAGCACTCTTGGATTGCTTCTTGCCCAATCAAATCACTCAACTAAAACTAACTGTTATTTCATTTGGATTTGACTAAGCACGCCTTCGGACCACTTGATTTTGGTCTAGGGCTGGATTTGGTGGGCTGGCCATCGGTTGAATAGGCCTGCTCTAGACTGATCGAAGGTGGTAACCAAGCCCACAGGAGCCCCTTCTTCCGTCTCTTGTGATGAGAATGAAACAGATCTCGTGAAAAAGAATTGTCTCAGGGTCAAAGGATATTTGGGTAGAGCAGATAAGACTACAAAGGCTATTGTGAGGCTTGTTTCCTCTATGGCTGTTTTAAGCTAACACCCCCCTTAAGTAAATGTCCACACTCTCAGTTGTGGAACCCCACAAGCCTTGCTGGCTGACAGATGGCATTGGCAGGTGGGTGGGTCTCCCAGAGGATGTTTCTAATGAAGGACACTGGACAGAATCTCACTGAAGTAGATCAGAACACCCTCACTGCACTTCAGTTGAGAATGTATAATACAAGACAAAGGACCTTTTTTTGGTGTATGCTCTTTAGTGTACTTACAGTCAGGTAACCATTGATACACACACACACACACACACACTTTGTACATTCAGACTTTGACATTGGTTCTTTTACTCTTTCATCAGAATTTCCTTTTTCAGTTTCCGTGTCTGTGTTTGCATCTTTCTACAGAACATACTTCTCTATTTTAAGAAACTCTTTTCGCATGACTCTTAACAACATGCATACTCAGGTGAAAGGATGAAATGAAGCTTGTAAAAAGGAAAACGTTAAGAAAAAGAAATAACTATATGTGGAAAACATCTGTAAGAAACGTAGACCTGTAAGAAAAAACAGAAATATAATAAATTGAATCAATCTCTCTGCTAAGAGCTGTAAACTGGAAAAATACCCATCAAACTACCTGTGCTCAAACACTCTTAGCTTAGGACACTGGAAAGTGCAGTGAATCTGACTGGGGAACTCGTCTGAGTATGAGATTTAACCCAGGATATCTGTTTTGCTTGTGCGGGCCACTGCAGCGTCTGCATCAAAGAAGCCGTGTTTTTACATGGCATGCTCAGCTAACGCTATCTGTCTGAGGTTGTTAAGTCAGCACAAAGGAGAGAGGGATTAGTTACAAAAACTGCTAGCTTGTCTTGACACTACTGAATTTGGGGAATTCAGTCAAACTGCTCCAGGGGTTGAACAGTGACCTCTTGCTCGAGAATCTGCATTGATGACTGTGCACAAACCAATGTTTTGTGCTTCCAGTGAAGCTATGGTTCAGTTAGGTACTGCAAAGATCAGTTGCTGATTTGAGGGCTTCAAAAAGTGTTGACTGGCCATACCATCAGTCATTTTATGTTAGTTGGTTAGACCACTTCTTAAGGTCTATTGGTCAAATGGGTTGTGTTTATAAATATGCTACATGACAGTGTGCGACAGAGAAGTAGGGCCACATTGAGGGAATTTTTTTTTTCGAGATTTCGAGAACAAAGCCGTAATATTACGAGAATAAAGTCATAATTTAACGAGAATAAAGTCGTAATTTTGTGAGGAACAAACCCGTAATTTTTTAGGAGAATTCATCAACAGGCACTAACAAAAAGGGCGAGAGGACAGTCAACAGCAGCCTGATCCTGCTTCTGGCAACTGCTGATTCAAGATTCAAGATTCAAGAACTCTATTGTCTTTGTGCAAGCACAACGTCCTGACGTGATAATGTGGTGCTGATGTGGCAAAGTTCCTTATTTGTGAAACCTACACTAAAGTATAATGTTCCCCATTTTAACGCAGGCAGCAGGCTGCTCCTCTGATATTTCACTTCTAAAATAACACATAGCCCTAAATTACGACTCTACTCTAAATGATCCTCGTTTGTTTATTCTCGTAATATTACTTTTTTCTCGATTACAACTATATTCCATTCAAATAACGACTTTATTCTCGTTAAATTACGACTTTATTCTCGAAATCTCTGATTTTTTTCCCCCTTAAACGTAAAATGCTTTGCCTCTGTATCGAGCTGTATGCAGTGTTAGATGTTTTGTCACAGAAAATGAAAAAGATAGAAGAAAGAACAAAAAAGAAGAGGTAAAATCTCAGAAACTTCAAAGCGTTAACACACACACACACACACACACACACACACAAAGAGTGACAGTTTAGTTTGCATCAGAGTAAAACCCCTTCCAAATCTTACATCATATCTATGGATCTCTACTGTCACTTTTTGAAGGGGGGTATTAATGCTCATTTATAGGGTTACTTCTGCTGTCTTGTAGAACTTAAGTATGTTTTGCTCCACTACAGCTGGGTGGAGCTGCTTGCCAGTAAGCTCCCAGAGAGAAAATATGAGCCACCAGTAAGTCAGATGGTAGGTTTTATTTTGTCTGTCAGTTTACCAGGAAGTCATAGACATGTACACACATGCATATTTTGAAAATAACGTCACTGGATTGGACTTACTTTCATGTTTAGTTTGAAGAACAGTGAAGTGTAAACCACATGTGCAGTCATTTTTTCTCTACATGTCCACCTCATGGACTAGATAATAAGTGCAAGTACATTTTAAGCAGGAATGAAAGGACATTCTATATTTACATGTCAGAGGTCACTGGGCCCCTAATCATATGGCTCATACATCACTTGACTCCAACAAAAAATCCAAAACATATTAAATCAATAAAGAAATGCAAAAAGCGAAAGCAATTTTGTAATTAATCAGTTCAGGACATTGACACAGCTGTGATTTGTGGCTGTGGATTTGGCTGATTGGCTTAAAAGGCTGATTTTAGAGTTGATGGCTGTGATGTAACAGTGTACCGAGGAAGAGAGTGATGAAGATTTTGAAGTAACATTTTTTAAACGTTCTTTGACTGCTGGAATTTTTTTGTTCCAGTTAAGAGTGGGTCATAGCAATGTTCTTATCCAGACCTAAACTCTTCATGAAAATGAATCACGAAAATACTTTCTCCATCTTAACTGTGACAAAAAGTAAATAACAATATTTATTCAGTTAAAAAGAAGAGCTGACAACATCCCCAGTTTCAAGCACTTGCAAGAAACACTAAAGTGGCAGAACAAAAACTTTAGGCTTGTCTACTGAAAAACAAAATTCAAACAAAGACTTTCAAGTTTGTTTTAAAACAAGTAATCATTTGATATTTTGCAACTTTTAAAAAACGAAATAAGTTTTTATGTCGACAGTAACAGATTTCATCATTAGTTTACCAGCTTCATGTTTAGCTCTCTGGAGCTCAAAAACCAAAAGAAGAAAAATTCCTTGTTGATACATGTTGAACTAGTATGAGAAAGACTTATCTTTAAGCATACTGGTCATGAAAGAAGAAGTAACCCTCATTGCCAATGGCATATTTGAAATTATCATATTTGTGGCCAACCCCACAAGAAGACCCTCCCAAAGCAGTGTTGTGAAAGCCAAAGACTGCCACACATAAAAGGATGTGGCTTTCAGCCCTCGGTTTCTCTGACTAAAATATTCCTTTCAGATGTCCTGGAGCCCTAATGGTATCGCTTTTGTTTTAGGAGGCAAACATAAAAGTTTCTCTCAAAGAGCTATATGTTGTTGCATTGCATTTCAGTTGAGCCTACAGCTTGTAAATGGCTTTAAAGGAGCGACAGATATATAGCCCTAATGGACAACACTGCATCTTCCCGCTACAGTGATCTCTTAGGCGGCATAAAGCAAACATATGAGTCTGGACTTTGTTAGTAAAACTATTTAGTACCAAGTAGAACCCCCTTCTGCCTGCAGGGCAGCCTGAATTTTTCACAGCATCGATTGAGCAAGATGCCTGAAACATTCCTCAAGAATTTGGGTCTGTGTTGACTGAATAGCATGACACAATCCCTGGCCACTAGTTCATTCATCTCCCATTCCACCTCACCTCAAAGATGCTCTAATGGATGAAGATCTAGGACCTGTATAGACCATTGAAGTAAACTGAATCAGTCGTCACGTTCGTGGAACCAGCTTGAGATGACGCGTGCCGTGTGACGTGGCATAGTGGGTAAGGGTTAGGTATGCTGTGGCATTTAAAGGATGCTCAGCTGGTATTAGGGGGCCTAATGTGTGTCAAGAAAACACCCCTGCATCATCACACCACCACACTCAGCCTGCCAGCCTGTACCATTAACACAAGGCAGAACGGATCCATGGAATCATGCTGTCAACACCAAGTTCTGACCCTGCCACCTGCATGTCGCAGCTAAAATGAAGATTTGCCATCAAACCAGGTGACATTTTTCCAATCTTCATTCATGCTGTTTTGCTGTTCACATGCCCACATGTCACCTTATCTTTCTGTTCTTCGCTGACGGGAGCGAAACCCAGCGTGGTCCTCTTCTGCTGTAGCCCGTTTGCCTCAAGGCTCAACCCATTTTATGTTCAGAGATGCCCTTCTGCACATCAGTGTGGTCAAAAGCTTTTATATGAGCATTTGTGGCCTTTCTGTTAGCTTGAATGAGTCTGGACATTCTCTTCTGACTTTCTCTTTAACTGTTTTTGTCCACAGATCTGCTGATCACTCTATGTTTTTTTTGTTTGTTTGTTTGTTTATCGCATCATTCTCTGTTAAATCTACAGACCGCAGTGATTGGAAATCTCAGGAGGTCAGCTGTTTCTGAGATGCTTAAAACACCACGTCTGGCACCCATAATCATATCACCACCAATGTCACTTAGATCATATATCTCACCCATTCTAATGTTTGGTCAAACAGCTAAACCACGCTGGCATGATTTATATACTGATTTGGTTTGCTGTTTTGAAGAACCAGGCTTTTTGTGTTAACAAGCAGGTGTATGTAATAAAGTGGCTACTGAGTCTATTTAAACTGCTTAATGGGATTGAGCTGGCTTTGTTTGATTGGAATAGTATTTCTTTTTTGCTGTTAGTTGTAGATTTAGGCCGTTCTTATTAACTACAGACTCCATCATTTCAATCTTAAAATCGATTACATAGTACATGGATTTAAAAAAAAGAGGAACCATTTTTAATTTGTCCTTTGTTCACTTTGCAGACAACAGTCAACTCCTTTAGAGTTACTAGCTTAATTAGAGCACCATCTGTTGTCTAGCATTGGAAAGAAAAAAAATAGCACTTAATCATACATGATTAGTGATATAGCTCCCTCTTGTGGTAGGAGGATGAGTTTCAGGCACGTTTCTGACTGAACTCCGTGAGGTGAACTCTGTGCGGTGAAAATTGATTTGGTTTATTTCAGGCTTTCAATCGTGAACTCTTGTTCATTTTTTTTCTCTTGTTGAATATTTACCATCATATGTGTTTCAATTGAAATAAATGTGTGGATTGTTAGTATTCAGGTCTGCATGCCTTGTCAGTGATTTGGGACAGATTGTGCATGTGCACATACACTAGTATGTGAATGCACATGAGGCATTGAGGCACACATAACTACAAAAACAAAGCTAATGCCTGAGTAATTGATGAAGACAAAATATATTGATAGCAGGTGTTTCCACACAGGCAGGGTACAATTAAAAAATTAACATCCCATTATGCTTAGGCTCATGCATTTGTCATTTGTTAGTGAATTAATCAGTTAATTCGTTCTCAGTTATAAAAGCATGTCAGATATTTAAGCAACTTCATGAGCCTTTTATTGACATCCAACCAGACCATTTATACTATTTATATAAATCCACCATAACTCATGTACTAGCAAAATACAGTAGAGGGCAGTAAGGAACCATAAAGTTTGAAGAATGAGTTGAATGTGGACACTGTTAGGGGCAGAATGCAACCAAAACAGCTTTTAACTCTTTAACATGCTCCATTGCAAAAGCTGGCATCTGTTTATTTGCGTGCGGCTGAAGCCCTTGGGTGCTTGTGCGGGTGTTTGACTTCAGGTTTAGTGGCTGTGCAGATGACTTGGGTGATTGTACAGGTGTTGTTGTTGTTGTAACTGGTGATGTTCAGGATGGAAATAGGTATGAATACTGTTTTGTTTTTGTCATTTTTAAAGATGTGTACCATTCAAAATGATGTAATCCCCCCCCCCCCAAAAGGCACATAAGACAGAAGATAGTCAACGCTCAGTGTAATTAAAAACAGGACAGATCATTTTTCTCTTTCTTTTCTTTCTTTTTTTGTAAAAGCTGTTTTATTTGTCATCCCACACCTAGCATTACTTTCGTCTGTCACTTTACCAGAGATTAAGCCATAGATACGTACACACACGCACATTTTAAAAATAAGCTTGTCGGTTTGGACTCAAATTCCGGTTTAGTTTGAAGAACAGTAAAGTGCAAACCTTGAGTTCCACATGTTCAGTAACATTTTTTCTACATGAAACTTGGTAATTTATGGACAAGTTAGACAATTAGTGCAAGTACATTTTAAGCAGGAATGAAAGGACATTCTATATTTACATGTCAGAGGTCACTGGGCCCCTAATCATATGGCTCATCCCACTTGACTCCAACAAAAAAATCCAAAACACGTTAAATCAATAAAGAAATGCAAAAAGTGAAAGCAATTTCGCAACTAACCAGTTGAGGACTTTTTTCAAAGCCACAATTTATAGCTGTGGAGTTGACTGATTGAGTTAAAAGATTGATTTTAGAGATGATGGTTGTAACAGCGTCAGTGTTAAGATGCATATTAAGATATGTGACAGTGTACTGAGAAAGCAAAAGATAAAGATTTTGAAGTGACATTTTTAAAATGTCCTTTGACTACTGGATTTTTTTTTTTCCAGGTAAGAGTGAGTCACACCAACGCTCTCATGGAGACCTTAACCCTTCCACTAAAAACAAACCGCTCTCTCAAGCAGGCATAATCACAATATGTTAGTGTTGTTTTTTTTGTTTGTTTTTGTTTTTTTGTTTTGTTTTGTTTTTTATAAAACATCATAGCAAAATAGAGCCAAGACTTATTTAAATATGCTTAAATAGCATGAAAATACTTTCTCCATCTTAACTGAGACAAAAAGTAAATTACAATATTTATTCAGTTAAAAAGAAGAGCATTATATTAAAGTAGCTGACGGTATCCCTGTTTTCATTTCTTAACAAGACAAGCACCTGCAAGAAACATTAAAGTGGCAAATGAAAAATTTTAGGCTTGTCCACTGAAAAACAAACAAACAAACAAAAAACAAAATTCAAACAAAGGCTTTCAAGTTTGTTCTAAAACAACATATCTTTGGATATTTTGCAACTGTCAAAAACTGAAATACTTTTTATATTGACAATAACAGATTTCATCATCAGATTTTCAAATCATTTATACAAATTATGTACACTAGTGCAGACAAAAGCATTGTACACTAAACAAGGGTAAACAGGAGAGATCTCCAGTTCAGGATGATTTGGCGAAAATATGCACACCAATCAAAAAATTTATACGAAGTCCTTGAGGTTTCCTCAGCAAGGCTACGTCAATTCACGTGGTGCCTAAAAACTCTTATGTGGAATTTATTTCCCATCTGTTTAATGAAAATGAGAATTTTCTTCAGCGTTCCTCTCTTAAATAAACCTTTAGCATTTCTTTTTTTTTCAAAGAAGGATGAGAAGAAAAACGGGAAAAAACATGATTTTGAAAAATGACTTGACCAGTCTGAAAACATCTTCCTCCCCTCTGTTATTTCAATGCATCAAACATAGAACAATTGAGGCCTGAACATTTCCCTTATTTGAAAAATAAATTTATTTCATAGTTCCAAAACAGAGGTCATATATGATTTTCTACACCCCTGTCAGTACTGGTATTTAAATGTTTTATTTGAAACAATGGTACAAGATTAGTTAATACTATTTAACATTGTTATTCAAACACTTTAAAATTAGTGATAGTGGATTTTTAAATATATATATATATATATATGTATGTGTGTGTGTGTGTGTATATCAGAGGCTTAAAAAACAAACCCTTTACAGGTTTATGCAGGTAGATAAATTTCTTTTGAGGAGATGCACTGAATTTTCAGCAAAAAAATCCAATTTGTTACTTGCGGTGGTGCATTTAACCATCCCAAATAATCTGAAAACAAATTTCAATCTCAGCTTGATTTACCCCTGTTAGTGAATGCAAAATTAACTTTATGAACCATAAATAGAAACGCACATTTAGAGATAACCTCAAAATTTACAGTTGAAAAAGTACTCAAAATCCCTGTTATAATTACACTGACATGTTTAGAAAGGAATTCATCTACCAATGTATTTATTGAACTGAGAGCTGTCCAAAAGTTTTCTTATGCCAGAGAATTCTCTGTGTCTCTGCTTTTGTGAAAACTGCTTTTGTAGGTAAATCCACCAGTTTAGCTTCCTTTCATTCTCAGTAACGAATAAAGACCACATGTAAAACAGAATTTTTTTTGTGCGCAGCAGGACTCACATAGAGGTCAGTTAGCAGCCTCAGGAATGGGCGGGGCGCGTTCAAGCCTCATGGTCCAGGGGTCAGAGGTCATAGGGTAGAAGGGTGGATGCGGCAGAACGTCTTCTCGAGTGAGGGCGAAAGCAAATACACCCCTCTTCCTCCCCACCTCCCCCGTCATATGCTTCCTGTCCATCAGCCTGGCCTCTAGACTTTCCCTGCTGTTGGCATCAAAGTCCTCCACCCCCCGGCTTCCCAGGGGCTGTCTTTCCACCTCCCGCCCCTGATCTGAGGGAGCAATACCGTTATGAACAGGCAACGAGGGGGCCCCGGGGAGGGTCTGGTTCTTTTGGAGGTGGTGGTTAGGATCAGCTGGGTAGAGGAAACTGGTGGAGCGCCAGGTGGAGGGTTTGCGCCCGCGTCTAGGGCGAGAGACGCGGCAGCTTTGCCTCTTTATGTGGCGATGTAGGTGGTCAGAACGGGTGAAGCTCTTGTAGCAATGTTCGCACTGATAGGGCCTCACACCTGTGTGAATACGCAGGTGGTTCTTCAGGTCGTAGTTGTGTACAAACTTGGAGTTGCAGTGGAGGCAGATGTAAGGCCGCTCACCCGTATGCTTGCGCATGTGAATCTTTAGCTTGTCTTGCCTGTGAAGGGGAGAAAAACAGAAACACACACGTACGCACACACACACACACACACACACACACACACACACACACACACACACACACACACACACATACACACACACACACACACACACAGTTATGAATAAGGGACTTTGGAGTTTATCCTGTGAGGGTTTTGAAAGATGTGGCGCCATAGCGTGCCACACATACCTAGAAAAATCCTGGTGAAGCTTTAGAAAGATACCGAAAGCACATGTGCAGGCGTTGCTTTCATGCTGAAAAGCAGTGGGTGAAACTAGCTAAAACAGTGGCAGGAAATATGTGAGGCAACAATGAAAAGATAAAAAGAACATATAGGCACAGAGAAAACATAAAGGGTTTTTTTTATGACTTAAGACATGGTGTCTTGCGGTACCAAGATGAGTGTTCTAACGGCTCAGATCAAAGTTTCAATGCATTTGATCCACTTTTCTCTCTACGTCTGTCTCATCTGAATTTCGGTCTTCCTGCTTTACGATATGCCTCTGTTCAGATGTAAAAATGAACTCCATATGATACTGTAGGATTTTTGAACCGGTTACTACAGTGTATTACCCTCAAACTGCTTTGAGGGACATTGCTTTGACCACAGCATCACTCTGAATGTTTCTGGAGAAAACAGGCGCTACATATTAGAGTCCCCTGCACTACTTGTCGTGTTTCCTGTGTCTCTTCTACGATGAGTGAGGGTTACGCAGTAAGATTTACAAAAATTCTGCGGTGCATCGAAAGCGTACGTGCATAGGAAGTGTGGACCATCTGTGAAGACATGTCTTACGCTGGCAATATTCATGTTATGCCCCCAGACCCAGGAACCATATCTCTTTGAAATAAAGTAAAACTGCTTTGCAATTGTCTTTCCAGTTTTAAGAAAATGGATTTCAAAACTATATGAGAGGCAATATTTTTCAATTGTATCTTTTTGAAATATCAGTGATATTAAAGGATCTGACTTATCAGGGAACACATTCATGCTTTGAATGTTTTAACATTTAAAATTTTAAGATATATTTTACAATAAACAGTATTTTATGAGAATTACTGTACTTTTATTTTTACTGTTATTTTTCATTTATATCAATGCAAATAGTAGTTTTATGGTATCCAGGGAGATGAGCTATGGTAAAAAATGTCATTTACATGAGATGTTTGATGCCCAAAATTCTCAGTTAAAATTGGGGAATTCTGAAAAATGAAAATCTCTGTAGCCAATTGTCATTGTCTTAGAAAGAACTTATTACTTTCACGGATTTGCCATTTTCACATTTTTTCGCACATGGGCAGGTGTTGGCTAGAGCACAACTCCCTACAGATTTCTATCTGAGGGTGGTCTGACTCTCCAGACATAGCACAGGAGGGGGTGGCTGGATCACTTACCTGGTGAAGCGCACCTCACAGATGGTACACATGTAGGGTTTCTCCCCTGTGTGTGTCCGCATGTGCCGAGGTAGTTTGCCCGCTCCCTGGATCACCTTGTTACAGATGGGGCACTGCTGAGAGGCTTTGGGTTTTATCTTCCTCTCTTCTTCCAGCTGCCAAGGAGGGAACAGTGCTCCCAGGTGGGAGGCGCTGAGGAAATTCAGGTAGGAGCGTAAATCTGCCTCGTCCTTTATCTGACCTAATGCTGGGTCCGAAACCATACCCATCCCAGGACCCATAAAGTCTTTCAGAAAGTCTCTATGGAAGAGCCCTGCGGGGACCTCCTCTTTTAGCTCCTCTTTGATGACCTCCTTCTTTACGGCCAGGTCCAGAGGTGTGTTCTCCAAAGCTGAGGGATATGGGTGAGGGGTATGGTGGGGCTCCAGGATTTGTGGGAAACCAGGGAACCAGGTTGGATAGAACCCTGGCAGGAGAGGAGAAAAACCTGCCCCTCGTTCCAAACCAGGCATCTTTGGATACAGTCCCTCTTGGAGCAGGGACTCAATGGAGAAGTCCTTCAATGCGCGGTTCTCCAGGGCCTCTGATTCTCTGGGTTTTTCACCCTTTGAAGCATCCTGACCATCTGGACACATCCTTTCAGCTGTGTCTTTGTCTGAAGGCTGGCTCTGCTGGGAGGTGGATGGTGAGCTATCATTTTTTTTCTCCACCGCTGACTTTTCCTGGTTCTCAGACGCCTGCGCAGATCTTTCACTGGTGTTGTCCTCCTCATGGTCTTCCTCTCTAGACTCCTCAGCTTCTTCCTCCATCTCATCATCCTCTTCCTCCTCTTCTTCTTCATCTTCCTCCTCATATCCCTCCTCATCCCCTTCCCCTCCACCACCTCCTCCGCCTGTGTCTATGATCTCCATACACACGTTGATAATGCAGGGGATCTCCAAGAGCTGGGCTGCACTCAGAATCTCTTTCACGTTGGAGGCTGTGACTGTCAGTGTTGACGTATAGGCAAACTCTAAGATGGCAGTCAGAGACTCAGGGGCTACGAAATCCAGCTCATAGACACCGTGCTGGTCATTGGCATCTGTTGCCACGGTGAAGAGTTTTTTGAAGTACTGGCTGCACGCTGCCAGGACAGAACGGTGTGTGCGGTACTCTTGGTCTCGCACGATGAGGACAACGTCACACAGGAGGCCATCACGACGCTGCTCATTTAGACTGCATAGAACGTCACTGCTGTGGTTTGGAAACGGGATTCCAATCAGGTCCTCTTCTCCATGGGCCATTGTCACACAGAAATCTTTACAGAGAGAGAGTTAGAAAGAGAGGGAGAGAGAGAGAGAGAGAGAGAGAGAGAGAGAGAGAGAAACAGAGAAAGTTGAATGGCAAGCAATTGTAATTTTCATGGTGTCATTGTGAAAGACCTAAATACCCCCACACAGTTGCTGATACAATGTTAATGGTAGCACACCTTGTTTCAGCCGTGTTGAATGAAACTATGTGAGAGAGCGAGTGTGTGTATATTTGTGAGCGTGTGTGTGTGTGTGTGTGTGTTGTAAGTGCCGAGTACACTGTGGTTACTTGATTCTTTTGAAGAGGATGTCTGAGATGTTGGAAGAAACAGTTGAAAACATGGTGTCACCACTTTTTTTTGCAACTGATGGCTTTGATTACACAGTGAGTGAACTAAATGTATCGCTCTAAATCTCTGATTTTCCCACTCACACACATATACAGAGAGTGACCAATATAAAAGTGTCTGCATTCTGATAAGACAAAGAAGGGGACAGTTTTTATCTCTACACTTTTTTGTTTTTTTGACGAAAACATACTTATCTAGGTGATGTTCGGAAACACAAGAGACAGTACAGGAAGAAAAAAGGGGTCAGGCTCTACTTTCTGCACTGTAGGGAAAGATGAAAAAGAGAATCAGGCTTCTCGTTGACCCCCACCCCCACGTTTCCCTTTCAAAAAATAGTTTTGGTCTTTCAGATTTGTAATTGATTCGACTAAGTTCACACAGATTCCTTTTTGATTCATGTTTTTTTTTTGTTCTTTATCATCTAAATAGGCCACACATGAAGAACTAGCTAATACAATAAATTAAAAACAACAACAAAAAACTCTCCCTTCATACTCATTTTAAAGCAGAGATCTATCAATGGAGTGTACAATTGTACCTGTTGATTCCCTGAAATGTTTACAGCATCTCATAAATAGTTTTGGCAGCTTTGTCCTTCATTCATGTCTATGAATAGAGCTTAATCTTAGACGTCTGCTCCCCGCGGTCAGTGCAAGCATTCGGATCTACGCTTTCATTTTCTGACCACAGCTAAGCCTACTGGGGAGTTTCAAATGGTCCAAAGACTGCCTCAACGGCAAAATAAAGTAGCCTCTTCATATTATTACTCACTGTCTTTCACTGAAAGAGAAATTTCCTTTCTTTTCTTACATAGCCTTCATTTCTCAATAATATTGAGTTAAGCATTCACAATTCAACTGTTTAATATCTTCTGCCCTGTTGCTAAGAGACAGTTGCTATAATTACCAGTTAGACATATAGTCTACTAAAGAGAAACATGCCTGTAGTTGAAACCTACGGTGTGTTGCACACAATATGCATGCTGAGGGGAAAAGCGTGGATTGAAGAAGGGAAAAAAAATCGATATACAAAGCATAAGAAGTCATTTTTGAAGCATTTGTCTTCAGAACTGAGCATAGGAAAAAATAACTTTTAATGTTCCTTTTTGCAGGGCTAAGCATTTACTCATGACCTTTGGTGTAAGTTTCAGCGTGAAAACCAAAGCGAGGTTGGCAAAATGCGATTTCTGTGACCTACACAGAATCTCATAGCATATTTCTATGATTCCTGTAGCCACCCAGAGGTGAGAAATAACCTTATTACCTCAATAGAAGTGAAAGAGACAAACAGAAGTCCGTCAGTAATGTGTTTCGATTTTTTTTCATAATGTTAAGATTCAGCACTGCGATAGTCTCTAGAAACAGCGGTAACGATCAAGAGCCTTAAATAGGCAAAAAGAAAGAGAAAGAGAGAATAAGATAGTGAGAGACTGAGAAAGAAAGAAAAGTGTTCTGCTGTCCCCAGAAGTTCCCTGACAGGTTGCACAAAAAAGCCATGTGCCCCTCCCTGGAAAGTCTAGCCAAATCAAACAGGCCCATGGAGCTAAAAACAACAGTGGAGGATAAAGAGAGGAGGAGAGATGGGGATGGAGGAGACGTGGAGAAATCTCCCACCCACCCTTGGAACACGTGCTGCTGCCGTTAGAGCCAGGCCCTCAACTCAAAACGCAACCCCTCCTAATTACAGCTTGGAGAAGAGAAAAGAAGAGGGGGGGGGGGAAATGGAGAGAAGAGGAGAAGCTAAGAGAAGAGAGGGTTGAGAGAAGAGAGGAGAGTATCTGAAGAGGATGTGCCACATGGTCAAAGAGTGGCTGAGGGCAGTGCTTTCCCACCCAGAGGTCCAGCAGGATAACCCACCCTGCCACTGTCTAACTCACACACGCCTTTAACCCCTCACCTTCCCTGATTCTTACTCACACACATTCACTCACCCTCACACAGATGCATGCATACACACTCACACACACACACACACACGCACATATATATAAGTACACATACAAAGGCTGGGAAGGGAGAGAGGAGGACAGAGGACATGAGGTCTTTGGAAAACTCTGAGGGGTGATTCAGTCAGTGAAGAGCCCTCTGTTGCAATTCTTTGTTTTGACAGAGGTTCTGTTTGAGATTTGCCGTTTGGAAAGTTCCCCTGACCCGATCTCTTCAACCCTTTTTAGCAGAAGTCATATCAAATCATCATTTCAAAAAACATGAAAGTTCCACAAAGTCTCCATAGTCAATTATCATGTGTGTGATATTTAAAGAAGATTGGAGCCATTGTTTACTTTGCAGAAAGAACCAACTAAAATAATGAACTTTTTCTAAAACTTAGTCGAAGCGATCATAATAAAACCTCGCTCTACCAAACGCACCAAATTTCACACGTCTGTTCGATCGCACTATGACAGTACTGCTAATAATATGTCAAACTCAAATCCATTTCAAAGGCCCTTTAAGCTTTCAAAGTCTAACATCACCAGCACTGTTTGTGTAAGACAAGTGGAAATGAAAAATACCAGCTTCAGTGTTGTTATAAACATAGTTGTACTCACTTCTGTTTAAGTATGTCGATCTCTCAGCAGTGAGACAATACCCTCTGTGTGTTTTTAACTGAAACCTGCAACATGGTGGCTACGCCTACAAACCTCCTCAAACGACAGTGTTATCATCAGACTGCGTTTAATGTAGTAACCCAATACCACCCAATGACACATCACATGCGCACGCACGCGCACACACACACATACACACACACACACACACACACACACACACACACACACACACACTCATCGCACTAAAGTAATACATATATTCAGCAATGAGATGAGGAGGCTATGATGTTGAGGAAAATCATTTAATCATTCAGGGTTGAAATAATTAGCATAATTAGTTATAATTACTATAATTAGTTAATATATATATATATATATATATATATTAAACTTTACTCATATTTTCCACTTAAATTACTCATGCACTTTTGAAAGCTTTATATAATTCAAATATATTATATATATAATTTTTGGTCTTTGTCTTTGGTTTTTAACCCTGTCTAATTTTTATAATAGTCCTAGTTTTGTCTTACATGAAACATTCATGATTCATCACAGATCAAAGGAGGAGTGTCATTCCTCTGACTAAAATCACGAAAAACACCCTCAAAGTTCAAGGGCTTAACAGGGCTTATTGATATGTGTTCACAGGACACTTATGAATCCCCTCACAAAAGTACAGCGCTCAGCACTACTTGCACATACAAACTACTGTAAAATGAACTAACTGAGCACCAAATGCCAAAAATATTACCAAATACTTTTTAAAAATCATACTTCTTTTGTTTCATATTTGCCTGTCACATCAGAACAGAAAACTCGAGCAAGTAATATTAGTATTGAAGCGGAATGTGACAGAATGAATAGTATAAAAAGATATGGTCCACCAAATTGTTCACATTCTCCGAGACATTTCATCACTTGCCCCGAGCCCAGGGAGAGGACACAGGAGAGATGTTGTGTTGCACCTGTATGACAGCAGAGGCCGATGGTAAATTGGCCAAATCTAGCAGTGGGCCAGTTTGTCCTGAGGGAGTTCATTTAAGTTCTGATCCAAAGGGCATCCTGAGGGAAACTGGAGGTACTGTTCATTAACTATAAGCTACTTACTTACACCAGTTGTAGTTATGTATCGCTAACACAAAACTGGCCTACACATTGAAGGTGTTTTTCTCTGTAGATTTGACACTTGTTGAATAACTGATCTGCTGAGACATTAATGGAGAGTATTTTAAGTGTATTTTAAGTGATAAGAGGGAAAAAAATCACAATATATTTTATCATTCTAATTCCTTTGATTACTATTGTCAGTATGGAGACCAAAGTGAAACATTTTTTTCTAAGAATTAGACCAAATGTAAGGGGTGTCATGAGTTTTCGCTTTGGTAACTTGACTCACTGTGAACAGTAGAAGTTCACATGAAGGTCTGCAGATTTTTTGCTAGCATTGAGGCTTCTTTGGCCTTGTATTGATTTTATTTTCTGTTGCACAACATAACACATTCTATGAGTCAAGCATTATTTGCTTCGTTGTTTGTTTCTATAGCAATTAAAAAAAACCCAAAACAATTCTGACTCTGTCCTGCAAAGAAAAACAAAAAATTCTTAAAAGAAGGCCAACACAAGACAGAAAGATACAGTGTTATGCCTCCTCTGAACCTTATATTCTGTGAGTGGAGTTCACACAAACCATGTTTGAGTCACACAAACAGTCATTTACACCTGCTTTCATCTCCAGCCCTACATGCACTGCAACAAAATTTGTCACCTAATATAATTGTATTTAAAATTTGAATTGTGGTTTTGTGGTTTATGCTCTGCATTTTAAATGCATATCCAAATGTTGATGACACAAAATAGCTTGGAAATTTCCATAAACTTTAGCCGATACGGAGTTATGAATAAACTTACACAAATGATGCAATATTGTTTTAAATATTGTTTTAACATGATTAAGTCTGCAGTCATTTTGTAAATAATGCGTTAAAATAAAACGGCCAAGTGCTTCATTGTAAGGATCTTACTACTGTTAAAAACTTGACAAATGTTCACACTGTCAACACGCTTTAAACAATACAAGAAAGAACCATGTTTGAGACTGACTGCTCTCAAAATGTTGATCCCTGACATCCCTGACAGCTGTTCAAAAACTTGCTGCCCTAAATTTTTTTCTCTTTTTCTTTTTCTTTTTTCTTTTTTTTTTTTTTTAAAGAAACGGTGCATATGGTACAATCCAAATAATTACATGAGTCATCAAATTACCACATCCACTACCTAGTCTCCCTTCATACTGCCTTCACCTGGCAGACAGGGAGCAAAAGACAGCTCATTCTTTAAAGCACCGCGTGAAGAAAACACACTCACGAAAAAGCACACACGGATACATATAAACACATACGTACTGGTAGACAAGAGCCAAACATGTACTCCCACACATACACTAGAATAACATTTTGTGTAGTTGGGTCAATGAACCTTTACTCACCTTCCTCTATCTCCTCAGGTGTGTATCTGCCTGTGTGTATGTATTATTTACTCCAACACTCAAAGGTGATGTTCAGTTTCAGTGAACACTTGCATCTCCCATACAGATTAACACCGAGTCGTCCATCCATTCACACTCATCCTATTATCATCCCTCCATTCACAAAAAAAAAAGGACTAGAGGGAACATCCAAGAGCACAAACGACAAGTGAGACTTTGGAAGCGCGCACAGTGAATGTGTATTCCCTCCACGCGCGGACAGATGAGAGAACAGCAGAGAGAGGGAGAGAGAGAGAGAGAGAGAGAGAGAGAGAGAGGGAGAGAGAGGGAGAGAGGTAGCTCCACTATATGGCTGTAAGGAGGAATGAGAGAGAGAGAGAGAATGAGACGAGTAGAGCAGTGCTTCTGCGATGTGGAGATGTCGCAGCACTAGTTTTTATAGCAGGGTGGGTAGCTGTACGATAATGACACCCCACTCCTCCTCCACAACACAAGTTAAGCACAGTGTGTAATAAGCTCATGGCTCAGACACCCTCTGATTTGGGTCAGACAAAATGAATTTTTAGTTTTGTTAGAGTTGAGTTCAGTAAGGAGGGAATGAACGAGCGCTGGAAGGGGGTAGTTTTGGGAGAGAGACAAGAGAAGAGAAGAAGAAGAAGAAGAAGAAGAAGAAAAAAAAGACGTCCAAACACTATTTATGTATCAGTTAAGACCTCAGAAAAGTAAGGAGAAAAAAAGAGGCCAAGGGCTAAAGAAATGTTTGGAGGAGAACTTGTGGAGTCAACATATTGTTTAAGATTTTTGACTGGGTTGTGATGTTTCAGAATTCCCTTAAAGCATCGATGAGGAATCTAAAATTGTGTTGTACCGTTTTGTTTTTTTTTTCTTAATGGCGGGTGTGGGTAGTAGGAGGGAGATGAATAAAATCAGTCCAGTTGTTTTCATATGGAAATTTCCGGTGATGATCCCCTTACTCTGTTTTTTTTTTTTTTTTACGCTGGAAACTGTATCACTCTGTCCCTGCTACTGCACATGTGAGGCATTCACTGAGTCTGAAATTTTTGGCAAACAATGCAGCAGACACAAGGAGGAAAATCATTTGACATTTGAGGTATTTGATTGTTGGATTTCAATCGAAGTACTTCAGTAAAGCCACAGATTGAGAGTGATGCTGGACTTGCGCATGCTTGGTATGATGTTTCTAAAAATTTCACTTTTCATTTTTATACCATTTTATCAGATGAATCATTATACTTATCACTTCAGTCACTGATCTGCAAAACTGAAAAAAAAAACCCAATGTTCTTGTGATACAGCGTACATGTTTAGGCGAAAGAACATGTTTTATAAGCTCGATATATGACTTTGAATTCCCATACAGTGTTAAAAATAAATGCAACAGAAAAAGATTGCGAGACAATTAGCAACAGCAGAAATATATATAGCTTAATTACAAATTGATTAAAGAATCATTCAGTTAAGTTATATCAGTCTGAACTGATTAGTCTCTCCCTTAGAAATAACTTGATTATGAAATTTAAAATCAGTAAGAAAATGGGACCCGTAACTTCGCGATGAACCCCCTCCAGCACCCCTCAAAAGTGATTAATACACTCTACTTAGAAAAAAACAAACATTTTACTGAGCTATGCCAATGTCTGTCACCTTCATGAGAGAGATGTGACTCATTTTTAATAATTTGGGCCTTCCTAAACACACATTTGTTCACACTTTGCGCTGTAGCTTGAACCACAGAGAGTGTGTGCTGTGGGGTTTTGTGATGTCTCCTTGACGTTACACACATGCTAACATTCGCTAATTATGCAACGCAAATTTTCACACTGTTTAACAGTCAACTTTAGTCAAACTCAACAGTCAACTTCAACTTCCTGTTGATTCTCATGTCTAAATAACATACATTTATCTGACTCAAATGATCAGAGACAAAAAGAAAAGTTTCAGTAATGCTACCTGAGATTGTTTGGAAATGGTGGGTCTTTCTTTCTTTTTTCTTTTCTTTTGGTGCCAAGGTGTATGGAATACAAAAGCGTGTAAATAATTGCAAACTAAGAGGCCTTCTCTCAATCATGTTTATCAGTCCTCAGCTGTGTTGGAGAAGGAGTGCGGCACCAACGCGTGAAGGGCCGACTCATTTTGTGCTGGCTGCTAGCCACTTCATTGCACCTGCTTCGTATGATGAGAAAATGATTTTCGCAAAGATGAAATTCCTTAATGCCACTGTTATTTTCTCCGTTATGGGTAAAAAAGTTTGGAGGCTTTCACCAGTTGGAAATATATAAGAACGCTGAAATGTAGATTATTTTGTATTGACTTGATTCTATGTAGCATGCAGATCATGAAACCTGAAAAGGGCACCAAAAAGGAATGTCAGGTTTCATGTATATGCCCTTTTGCTCTGGCAGTAAACATAGAATAAAAGCTTCAATCAACAGTTTTGAACGACCTCAATTCCTAATTCAAAGGCTTTCATTCTGAGTCAGTGCTCGCTGAAGCAGCAGGCCTTTAGTGGGAGTTTTTTTTTTTTTGTTTTTTGTTTTTTTTCCAACAGCTCAGTCTTTTTTGCTGGATAGTCAGTGTGAGCACTACATGTTTACAAGTGTGAGAAGGAGAGAAATTATTTGTCTAGCATGTGGAGGGGAGGAGATAGAGAGAGAGAGAGAGAGAGAGAG